>NC_135901.1:7434897-7871873 GCF_964194155.1 Cetorhinus maximus
TTTGCGGCAGCTGCCCCAAGCTTTAGTGCGTCCCTCAGCACGTAGTCCTGGACTTTGGATTGTGCCAGTCCGCAACAATCGGTCGGGGACAACTCTTTGTGCTGGAAGACCAACAAGTTTCGGGCAGACCAAAGCGCGTCTTTCACCGAGTTGATGATCCTCCAGCTGCAGTTGATGTTTGTCTCGGTGTGTGTCCCTGGGAACAGCCCGTAGAGCACAGAGTCCTGTGTCACAGAGCTGCTCGGGATGAACCTCGACAGTAACCACTGCATCTCTCTCCAGACTTTCTTTGCAAAGGCACAATCCACAAGGAGGTGAACAACGGTCTCTTCCCCACCACAGCCACCTCGAGGGCAACGTGCAGAGGGGGTGAGCCTCCTGGCGTGTAGGAAGGATCTGACGGGGAGGGCCTTTCTCACCACCAGCCAAGCTACGTCTTGGTGCTTGTTGGAAAGTTCTGGCGATGAGGCGTTCTGCCAAATGACTTTGACAGTCTGCTCGGGGAACCATCCCACAGGGTCCACCCTCTCCTTTTCCCTCAGGGCCTCTAGGACGTTACGTGCTGACCACTGCCTGATGGACTTGTGGTCAAAGGTGTTTTTCTGCATAAATTTTTCCACCAGGGACAGGTGGTATGGCACGGTCCAACTACTTGGAGCGTTCCGCGGCAGCGTGGCCAGACCCATCCTTCGCAACACCGGGGACAGGTAGAACCTCAGCACGTAGTGACATTTGGTGTTTGCGTACTGAGGGTCTACGCACCGCTTGATGCAGCCACACACAAAGGTGGCCATCAGTATGAGGGCGATGTTGGGCACGTTTTTTCCCCCTTTATCTAGAGGCTTGTACATCGCGTCCCTGCGGACACGATCCATTTTCGACCTCCAGATAAAGCGGAAGATGGCTCGAGTGATCGCCGTCGCGCAGGAGTCTGGAATGGGCCAGACCTGCGCCACGTACAGCAACAGCGAGAGTACCTCACACCTGATGACCAGGTTCTTACCCGCAATGGAGAGGGAGCGTCGCTCCCACATGCCCAGTTTCCTTTTCACCATAGCCACTCGCTCCTTCCAGTTTCTAACGCATGCCCCGGTCCCTCCGAACCATATCCCCAGCACCTTCAGGCCGTCAGCCCTGACAGTGAAGGGGAAAAAGGATCGGTCAGCCCAGTTCCCAAAGAACATGGCCTCGCTCTTCCCCCGATTTACCTTGGCTCCCGAGGCCAGTTCGAACTGGTCGCAGATGTGCATCAGTCTGCGCACCGACAGCGGGTCCGAGCAGAAGACGGCGACGTCGTCCATGTACAGGGAGGCTTTTACCTGAGTGCCTCCACTGCCTGGGATCGTCACTCCTCTTATGCCCGGATCCTTCCTGATGGACTCGGCAAAGGGTTCTATGCAACACACGAAAAGGACAGGCGAGAGAGGACAGCCCTGCCTGACTCCAGATTTAATCGGAAAGCTATCTGTTTCCCACCCATTGATTGAGACTGCGCTGCTGATGTTAGTGTAGAGCAGTTGGATCCAATTTCGAATTCCCTCCCCAAACCACATTTTGGAGAGCACATCCCCCATGTAGGTGTGCGATATTCTGTCAAAGGCCTTCTCCTGATCCAAGCTGATGAGGCAGGTATCCACACCCCTGTCCTGTACATAGGCAATCGTATCCCTGAGCAGCGCCAGGCTGTCAGAGATCTTCCTGCCTGGCACAGAGCAGGTCTGGTCAGGGTGAATCACCAATTCCAGAGCGGATTTGACCCGATTGGCGATGACCTTGGACAGAATCTTATAGTCCATATTCAACAGTGAAATGGGTCGCCAATTTCTAATTTCCTCCCTTTCCCCCTTGTGCTTGTAGATGAGGGTGATGATGCCTTTCCTCATGGATTCTGACATACTACCGGCCAGGAGCATACTCTCGTACACCCCTAGCAGGTCTGGGCCGATCAAGTCCCACAGAGCCGAATACAACTCCGCCGGCAAGCCGTCGCTTCCGGGGGTTTTACTCTTCTCGAAGGACTCGAGGGCCTTAGTCAGTTCATCAGGAGTTAGCGGTTTGTCTAGGCTCTCCCGCGTACTGTGGTCTAAGACCTCCGTGATAGAGGACAGGAAGGACTGGGAGGCCGTGCTGTCCGTGGGCTTCACGTCATACAGTCCGGCATAAAAGGATTTGCTGATCCTCAGAATGTCGGACCGTGATGACTTTACTGAGCCGTCTTCTTCCTTCAGGCTGCTGATCACAGAGCGCTCTCTGTGTACCTTTTGGAAGAAGAAACGTGAGCACGTCTCATCCTGCTCCACGGAGCGGACCCTGGAACGGAAAATGATCTTGGAGGCCTCCGAGGCAAAGTGCGAGGCTTGCTGGCCCTTCACCTCTTGGAGCTCCTCCTTGACATCGACCCCCATCGACTGCAGCCGGAGCAGATTCTGCATCTTTTTCTGGAGTCGGGACATTTCCCTCTGTTCCTTTCTAGCTTTCTGGGTGCCTTTGAGGATGAAAAACCTCTTGATGCTTCCCTTGATCGCTTCCCACCAGTGTGTCAGGGACTCAAAGAGGGGTTTCACGGTTCTCCAACCTTTGTAATCCCTCTTGAGCTCCTCAATGTTCTCTGGGGTCAGCAGTTGCACATTTAGCTTCCATGCCCCCCTGCCCACCCTCAGGTCCTTCTCCAAGTGGCAGTCCGCCAGTAGGAGGCAGTGGTCAGAGAAGAACACCGGCTTGACCTCGGTGGATCTGACTGTGAATGCACGGGACACAAACAGGAAGTCTATCCTGGAACGAATGGACCCGTCTGGCCGCGACCAGGTGTATCTACGCTGCGCTCCGTCTGCAGGGTTGCTGAAGACGTCGTGCAGCTTGGCATCCTTAACTGTTTCCATCAGGGATCTGGACGTAGCGTCCAATCTGCTTCCGGCCCTGCCGGATCGTCCAGCCGCATCGATGATGCAGTTGAAGTCCCCGCCCAGAATGACCGGCCTGGAGGTCGCCAGCAGCAGTGGGAGCTGCTGAAAAACCTCCAGCCGCTCAGCCCCTTGTGCCGGGCCATACACGTTAATTAACCGGAGTGGAGCGTTCTTGTACACTACGTCTGCTACGAGGAGTCGCCCGCCCACCACCTCCTTGACCTCGGAGACGGTGAAGTTGCCTCCCCGCAGCAGAATACCCAGGCCGGAGGAACGAGAGTCGTTTCCGCCCGACCAGATCGATGGCCCGTGAGACCACCATCGTGACCATTGCCTGTAGGAGCTGAGGTGCGGTATCGCACACTCCTGCAGAAACAACAGGTCAGCTTTGACCTTGGCTAGGTAGTCCAAGGTCGCAACACATCGCGTAGTAGATTTAATGCTACGCACATTTATGGATACAATCTTTAAACCCATTTTAAAGCATTTATTCTCCTACCAAACCCACTGTCTCTGAGAGTCCCAGACCTTTAGTCTGCTCCTTCATACCCATAGTGAGCTCAAATTCCTTCACTTTGGATGGGCTGAGGTAGATCTCCTTGGCCGTGTTCTGCTCCAGTGGCATCTGGAGGTTCACGTCGAGAGCGGGTTTTGAGATGACCTTTGCTGGAGAAGGTTCTCCAAAACTCACCCCCTCTGGGGTGTTGCTGTTCCCGGCTTCCTGGAGCTGGGGTGCGATGATTGCCTCACTGCTCCCAGATTCCAGGGGCTGTGGTGCACTGGCCTCCTCAGGTTGCAGGCAAAGTTGGGGGGCGCTGGTCTCCTTGTTGTCTCCAATTTTCTGGAGCTCGGGTGTCTCGTCCTCCAACGCCCTGGAGCTTTGCCGCCTCTTCTGTCGGTGCCGCTCTGGCACTTCATCATCCGAAGAGCTGCTGCCCTTGTCATCCGTGTCGGATGGGAGACGCCTCTTGCCGCTTCTCTGGGAAACGCCTTTGCTTCTTCTTCGTTCCCTCTTACTTTTCTTGTTCTTCACCGTCCGCCACTCCCCCTGCTGCTTTTCCACTGCTGCCTCCTCCTCCATTGATTCGCTGTCCTGAGGACTGGGAGGTTCAGGGGGTAGTGCTGTTGATTGGCTCTCTGTTGCCTCGATCTCTTTCTCCACCTTGTCTCTCTCTGTGTCCTCCTTTGTCCCGTTGAGCTCCCTGGGGGCCTTGGTGGTTGGAGTGACACGAAACATTTCTTCTGCTTCCCCCTGGTCGGCTTTGGCTGCCTGTGCGTAAGTACGGCAGCGTTTGGGGCAGGTCCTGTAGAGGTGACTTGCCTCGCCACACAGGTTGCAGCACTTGGCCTGTTTGCAGTCTTTTGTCTGGTGCCCTTCCTGTTTGCAGATCTTGCAGAGGGAGGCGCTGCAGTTGGCCGCCACATGACCAGCCTTGCCGCATGAGCGACAATGCTTGGGTTGCCCAGCGTAGACCAGGTAGCCCCGGTTTCCCCCGATAGCGAAACTGGAGGGAGGGTGGAAAATGGCTCCCTTACCATCGGTCTTTAGCGTGACCTTAAACAGGCGTTTGCCTGTCCAGATCCCCAAGTCGTCTCGAATCTCGGTGCCGCTCCCCACCTTATCGAAGTACCTGGTGAGGAAGGTGACCACGTCGGCGACAGGGACGAAGGGGTTGTACACATGCACCATCACCTCACGTTCCCGTTGCAACGGCAGAGAAAAGTGCGGCTCCGCCGTCAGGATCTTCATCTCCGGCAGGTCTCTCTTCTCCTCGAACACCCTCAGGAGCCGGACGCAGTCTGCCACCCGCTTGAACGTCACGTCAAAATAACCGCCTTTGCGGGAGTCATGCAGGGTGAAGATCTCCGTAGCTTGGAAGCCGCACGCCTTCAACAGGATCCTCCTGGTGAAGAAGCCCCGATCCATAGGTGATCCTCCTTCGCTGTGGTTCACCGTGACTCGGACGGTGATAGGTAACCCACGGTATGGATTTGGATTGCGATTGGTTATCGCCCTTCCATCCCGACCTTGCCTTGGCAGGACCATGGTGTCCTAAACCCTCCTGCCTGCTCATTTATTGAAACCAAGGACTCCCTTGTTGTGGTGACATTCCCTGTCTGCCCAGTTATTCCTTTAAGTTTGTGCCTCGTTTCATGCAGGGTGAAGATCTCCGTAGCTTGGAAGCCGCACACCTTCAACAGGATCCTCCTGGTGAAGAAGCCCCGATCCATAGGTGATCCTCCTTCGCTGTGGTTCACCGTGACTCGGACAGTGATAGGTAACCCACGGTATGGATTTGGATTGCGATTGGTTATCGCCCTTCCATCCCGACCTTGCCTTGGCAGGACCATGGTAAGCTGTCAACTCTTTCGAGTACATTCACAGTTCTTGACTTTTTTTTTTTTTCCCCCAGGAAACTCTTTCGAATTATCAACAGTCACAGATTGCAACTCTTTCGAGTACAATCACAGTTCTTGGTTTTCCGGGAGTGGGACATGAACCCACAACGCTCTGATTCAAAGGCGAGGGTGCTATGAACTGAGCCACAGCTGACACCTCCCTCTTGGCAGGACCATGGTGTCCTAAACCCTCCTGCCTGCTCATTTATTGAAACCAAGGACTCCCTTGTTGTGGTGACATTCCCTGTCTGCCCAGTTATTCCTTTAATTTTGTGCCTCGTTTCACCATGTTCCCAAATTTCAGAAACAAATGTTGAAATGTTTGCTCCACACCCACAGGGTTTCATCTGTTTAAAGCCACAAACAGAAAAGTCCAGCTTTCTCCTGGAGTTTGAGACAAATCTGTTTTCAAAATGATGCAGAGTTTCAGCCAATGAGCGAGATCCGCGCTCAACCCCGCCCCTCATTCACTCCGATTGGTTGGAGGGCCAACCGTACCCCCTTGATCCTGCAGTCCCGCCCCCATCCACCATTGGTCCGGAGCTGCCGTCAATCACCTGGACATTGTGACGTTTGCATGTGCAGTGTGGCTGCTGGAGCTGGACATCAGAGCGCAGGTGCAGTCCCGCCTCGAGTTTGGAGCATGCGCAGTGTGAGTGAGGGCGAAAGAAAGCTGCCTGTTTGTCAGGTCCGCAGCCGGTAAGATAAAGGGCTGAATTGAGGGAGAGATGCAGCCGGCCGGTGGACGGGCAGGTTTCGTAAACACCTTGAGCCGTTCTGAAGCCAGAATAACAAGCTACCGGTTCCTCGCTGGTATCTGTGGGCGGCAGTTCCCCCGATCCGTGTCCCTAGGTGAGAGACCCGGGTTAACGGCCGCCATCTTGTGCAGCAGGGCGCATGCGCGATCATCCCTGTCCCTGTCAGCAGGAGGAGATGATATTGTGTATTTCTATCCTGGACTGACAGGGACGGATTTTGGAAACTCCTTTTACAGGGGATTAGAAGGGGAAGATTTACACACAGCAAACTCAAATCAAAAGAAATGTTTGTCCCTTCTCAGTTTCTATCCTGGATTTATAGTGACGGTTATTGTAAACTTACAGGGCACTGGAAGTGGAGGATTGACAGACGGGAAACTCAATCCAAACATCACATCAACATCTGACAGAGTCACTCGATTAATCAGGACCTGAATATCATCAAAGTTTGAATGTGGAAGTGAAACAGTTTGTCTGTAGGCAAAGGTTTCAGGTAAGTATGAGAATAATGAACTGGGGGAAAGCCAATTTCAGTGGGGTAAGAATGGATCTGACCCAGTTAAGTTAGAATCAAAGGTTGGCAGGTGAAACTGGAATTGAAAAATTGGCAGCCTTTGAAAAAGAGGTAGTTTAGACACAGTCAAGGTTTATTCCCACAAGGCAAAAGATAGGGGCAAGAAGTCCAGAGCTCTCACGATGACAAAAACGACAGAGATTAAGATGAAGAAGAAAAAATGTGCTTCTTGCAGATGTCAGGTGTAAAATAGAACCAAGCTGAATAAAAAAAGTTCAAAGCAGAATTGGAAAAGCAATTAAGAGAAGCAAAGAGAGAGTATGAAAAGAGATTGGCAGGTAACTTAAAAATTAAAATGTCTTCTGTAGGCATACAACTAGGTAAAGGGTGATAAAGGTATGGGTGGGGCTGATTAGGGACCACAAAGGGGATTTACACATAGAGGCAAGGGGCATAGCTGAGGTATTAAACTAACAATTTGCACCTGCCTTTACCAAAGAAAAATACATTGCACAGGTCCTGATGAAAAAGGAGATAGTTGAGACCCTTGAAGGGTTTAAAATTGATGAGATATTGGATAAGCTGTCTGTATTGAAAGATAGACAAGGTACCAGGATGGTTTCCATCCACAGATACTGAGGGACCGGAATCTCAGGAGGCTTCACACCGCTGGCTGCTCGTGAGGAAGTGATCTCCGATCAGATTAATGTGCTTCTGCTGTAAGTATTTAATAAAGTGTCCGAACCTCTCATTGTGCTTCCTGTCCAATATTCCCCTTGCCATGGATCTTCCAATTTACCAACTGGGGGAAAAAAATGGCTGTTCACTGATTGGTCTCGATGGCGGCTGGTTTATCCAGAATTCCCTGTGGGTCAGAAAGTCCCCTATCAATGAGAACAGGAACCCAGAGCGCCACTGTGGGGACCGGGCTGTGCTCTGAGGCAGTGGCACAGCTGGGCGATGTTACTGAGGTGGAAATGGGTGGTTTTAGTGATTTGTAGTCAGTAGCTCAGCTTGGGCTGAAATTTGACAACAAGATTGTGAATAGGTTGGTTCAGCCTCAGAGAGCTGCAAGAGGGATGGAGTCGGTGGTTAGGGAGTGGAGACAATGGCTTTCATCTTCCCAACATTTAAATGGAGGAACTTTCTGCTCATCCAGTACTGGATGTCAGACAAGTTAGGACAGTGTGTGAGTTGGAGGTGATGGTGTTCATTGACACGTGTTACTTTCATACTTCTAGGTAGTGGATGTTGAGGGTTTGGGATATTCTGCCAAAGTTCTGGTTGAGCTGAAGATGTATTAAACACATCTTCACCCCCTGCACCTCCCACCTCTCTCTTTCATCCCATGGAGGCCAGAGTCTTGTGTAGACCCAGACCAGGTGGCAGGTTCCATTCCCTGAAGGACATTAGTGAACCAGTTGGGTTTTTATGACAATCCGGCAGTTTTCATGGTCACTTTTCCCTGGTGCCGGCCCCACAAATTACCAGATTCATGCAGCTCAATTTCACAACCTGCATTTGTGTTTTTGTGGATTCTCTCTCACACCTTTTTTTCTGTTTTAAATCAATTTCACAGGGTATTAGAAGGGGAGGATTTGCAGTCGGGAAACAGAAACAAAACATCACAGCAGAATCTGACATTCGCCCTGAATATCATTTGATTTTGAACATGGAAGGAGAAAGTACCGTTCACAGTGGAGAGAAATCGTGCATGTGTCCTGTGTGTGGACGAGGCTTCAACCGATCATCTGGCCTGTCAAGACACAAGTGCAGCCACATCGGGGAGAAACCATGGAAATGTGGGGACTGTGGGAAGGGATTCAGATTCCCGTCAGAGCTGGAAGAGCATCGGCGCAGTCACACTGGGGAGAGGCCGTTCACCTGCTCAACGTGTGGGAAGGGATTTACTCTTTCAAGCTACCTGCTGAGCCACCAGCGAGTTCACAGTGAAGAGAGACCTTTTAAATGCCCAGACTGTGGGAAGTGCTTTAAAAGTTCCTGCGAGCTGATGTCCCATCAACGTGTTCACACTGACGAGAGACCATTTAAATGCTCTCACTGCGGTACTGGGTTCAGGCGATCATCTCAACTCACTGTACACCAGCGAATTCACACTGGGGAGAGGCCATTCACCTGCCCTCAGTGTGGGAAGGGATTCACTCAGTCATCCCACCTGCTGACACACCAGCAAGTTCACACAGGGGAGAGACCTTTCATCTGCTCTGAGTGTGGGAAGGGATTCACTGCCTCATCCTACCTGCTGAGACACCAGCGAGTTCACACTGGGGAGAAGCCATTCACCTGCCCCCAGTGTGGGAAGGGATTCACTCAGTTATCTAGCCTGCTGACACACCAGCAAATTCACACTGGGGAGAGGCCATTCACCTGCCCTCAGTGTGGGAAGAGATTCACTACCTCATCCAACCTGCTGGCACACCAACGAGTTCACACTGGGGAGAGGCCATTCACCTGCCCCCAGTGTGAGAAGGGATTCACTCAGTCATCCCACCTGCTGACACACCAGCAAGTTCACACAGGGGAGAGACCTTTCATCTGCTCTGAGTGTGGGAAGGGATTCACTGCCTCATCCTACCTGCTGAGACACCAGCGAGTTCACACTGGGGAGAAGCCATTCACCTGCCCCCAGTGTGGGAAGGGATTCACTCAGTTATCTAGCCTGCTGAGACACCAGCGAGTTCACACTGGGGAGAAGCCATTCACCTGCCCCCAGTGTGGGAAGGGATTCACTCAGTTATCTAGCCTGCTGACACACCAGCAAATTCACACTGGGGAGAGGCCATTCACCTGCCCTCAGTGTGGGAAGAGATTCACTACCTCATCCAACCTGCTGGCACACCACCGAATTCACACTGGGGAGAGGCCGTTCACTTGCCCTCAGTGTGGGAAGGCATTTATTCATCCATCCCACCTGCTGACACACCAACGAATTCACACTGGGGAGAGGCCATTCACCTGCCCTCAGTGTGGGAAAGGATTCACTACCTCATCCAACCTGCTGACACACCAGCGAGTTCACAAGTAACTAAAGTGGTGGGATTTTGCTGTTAATCACATCCAGGACTGAACCATGTTCATTGGGATCTGTTTCTGCTGATGTTAATAAACTACAGACCATTTAGGGGGGCGAATATTCTGGATAAATATCAAATAAATTAGTTGTGTGTTAAAAGGCACAATGTGTTGAACCTTTTTAATATCTCTAACACAAGTTCATTCCTTTTGAAATGCTCTCCCTCCATCCTCACCCCCAACAACTGGTGTGAGGGTCTCATGGAGCTTCTTTGTCACTAAGATTGAGACAATCGGATGAGCTGCCTCTGCTGCTTCCCTCCTTTCCACTCGCCCTCCCTAAAGTTCCCCAATACCTGAGCCCTGAACTCACATCTTTCTGTAGTTTCCCTTCCATCTCCCCTCATGCCCTCTCAGAGCTCATCTTGTCCATGAAATTCATCTCTTGCTCTATTGACCCTACACCCACTAAACTACTGATCACTCAACTTCCCCATTTTCACTGAATATGTCGACAGTTTTCTCTCTCAAGTACTGTCCATCTTTCCTTCAAATCTGCCATCATTATACCCATAGAACTATAGAAAAGTTACAGCACAGAAGGAGGCCATTTGGCCCATCTTGTCCATGCCAGCCCGAGGACACCCAGGTACCCTTTCTAATCCCACCTTCCTGCTCCCGGTCTATAGCCCTGCAGCTTACAGCACTTTAGGTGCAGATCCAGGTACTTTTTAAAGGAGTTTAAAGTTTCTGCCTCAACCACCAACTTGGGCAGCGAATTCCAGACACCCACTACCCTCTGCGTGAAAAAGTTCTTCCTCATGTTCCCCCCTACACCTTCTGCCACTTATCTTGAATCTACGTCCCCTGGATCTAGAATTCTCTACCAAGGGAAACAATTTTATCCTGTCCACTCTATCTATTCCCCTCATAATTTTGTACACCTCAATCAAGTCACCTCTCAGCCTTCTTTGTTCTAAGGAAAATAACCCCAATCTATCCAATCTCTCCTCATAGTTACACTTTTCTAACCCTGGCAACATTCTTGTAAACCTCCTCTGCACTCTCTGCAGAGCTATTATGTCCTTCCCATAATGTGGTGACCAGAACTGCACACAACACTCCAGTTGTGGCCTCTCCAGTGTTTTATACAATTCCAACATTATATCCTTACTTTTATATTATATACCTCTGCCAATGAAGGAGAGCATTCCATATGCCTTCTTTACGACCTTGTCTACTTGAACTGCTGCCTTCAGGGACCTGTGTACTTGCACGCCAAGATCTCTCACTTCATCTACCCCTCTCAGTATATTCCCATTTATTGTGTAATCCTTGTAACTGTTTGACCTCCCTAAATGTATGACCTCCCACTTATCTATGTTAAAATCCATCTGCCACTTTACCGCCCACTCCACCAACCCATCTATATTGTTTTAGAGATTATGGCTATCCTCTACACTATCCACTACTCCGCCAATCTTTGTGTCATCTGCAAATTTCCCAATCATCCCCGCCACGTTCACGTCCAAATCGTTAATATATAACACAAACAGCAAGGGTCCCAACACTGAGCCCTGTGGAACACCACTTGAGACAACTTTCCATTCGTAAGGGCATCCATCGAACATTACCCTTTGTTTCCTGTTACAAAGCCAACCTTTTATCCAGTTTGCAACATTACCCTGAATCCCATGGGCTTTTACTTTCCTGACCAATCTGCCATGTGGGACCTTGTCAAATGCCTTGCTAAAATCCATGTACACAACATCCACTGCATTACCTTCATCAACCCTTCTTGTCACTTCCTCAAAGAATTCAATCAAATTTGTGAGGCAAGACCTTTCTTTAACAAATCCATGCTGACCATCCCTGACTAGCCCATGCCTTTCCACATGACAGTTAATCCTATCTCTCAGGATTGAACCTGCTAATTTGCTCACCACCGATGTAAGACGAACTGGCCTATAATTGTTTGGCATTTCCTTTGATCCCTTTTTAAACAATGGAACTACGTTTGCATTTCTCCAGTCCTCCGGTACCTCCCCTGTATCTAGTGAAGATTGGAAAATCATCCTCAGAGCATGTGCTATCTCCTCCCTGACTTCCTTCAGCAGCCTTGGAAACAATCCATCTGGCCCTGGTGACTTATCAACTTTCAAGAGTTTCAACCCTTCGAGTACTTCCTCTCTCTTTATGATTATCCAGTCCAATATCTCGCAGTGTTCCTCCTGGACTACTATATTTCCATCCTCCCTTTCCTTTGTAAACATGGAGACAAAATATTCATTCAAAACCCTTCCCACAGCCTCTGCATCTACACACAAGTTTCCATCTTCATCTCTGATAGGTCCCACTTTTTCCTTAACTAACCTTTTAGCCTTCTTGAACCGCTGCAGTCTATGTGGTGTCGGTACGCACACAGTGCTGTTAGGGAGGTCGAGTTCCAGGATTTTGACCCAGCGACAGTGAAGGAACGACGATATATTTCCAAGTCAGGATGGTGTGTGGCTTGGGGGGGATCTTCCAGGTGGTGGTGTTACTATCTATCCGCAGCCCTTGTCCTTCTAGATGGCAGAGGTCTCAGCTTTGTAAGGTGCTGTCGAAGGAGCCTTGGTGAGTTGCTGCAGTGCATCTTGTAGATGGTACACAAACTGTGTGAAGTTAAAGCACGTTGTTTGCAACCTCAATGTCATATTTGACCAGAAGGTGAGCTTCTGACCACAAATCTGCACTATCACTAAGACTGCCCATTTCCACCTCAGTAACATCGCCTGACTTTGCCCCTGCTTCAGCTCATCTGCTTCAGAAACTTACATCCATCAAACTGTTAACTTTAAACTTGATTATTCTAACACAATCCCGACCGGCCTCCCAAATTCTACCTTCAGTAAACGTGAGATCCTCCAAAACTCTGTTGTCTATGTCCTCACTCACACCAAGTCCCATTCGCCTACCATCCCATGCTTGCTGACCCACATTGGCTCCTGGTTCAGCAGCACCTCAATTTTAAAATGCTGATCCTTGTTTTAAAATCTCTCCATGGCCTCCCCTCCCCCAATCTCTATAATCTCCTCCAGCCCTACAACACTCCAGGATCTTTGGGCCCAAGAACTGTCCCACATTCCCACCAAAGCTACACATCGAGCCGCAGGAGCCTCCAGCCTGGAACTCGGAGTGGGAGAAGGGGGAAGAATGAGGAGACACAATATAGTCTGACACTCACAGCAACCTACAGTCTATTTATATTAATGGGATAGTGAGGCGGTTCAGAAACAATTCATGGAACTACAGAAAAGGTATGGCACAGAAAGAGGCCATTCAGCCCATCGTATCTATGCAGGCCGAAAAATAAAAAACTAGCCACCCATTCTAATCCCACCTTCCTGTACATGGTCCGTAGCCTTGCAGGTTACAGCACTTCGGATGCAGACCCAGGTACCTTTTAAATGAGTTGAGGGTTTCTGCCTCCACCGTCAAACCAGGCAGTGAATTCCAAACACCCACCACACACTGGGTGAAGAGATTTTTCCTTAAGTCCCCTCTAATCTTCCTACCAAATCACGTTAAATCTATGGACCATGGTAATTGACCTCTCAGCTAGGGAAAACAAGCCTTTACTGTCTACGCTATCTGGGCCCCTCATAATTTTGTGTACCTCAATTACGTCACCCCTCAGCCTCCTCTGTTCTAAGGAAAACAACCCTAGCCGATCCAATCTTTCTTCATAGCTGCAATTTTCCGGCCCTGGCAACATTTTTGTAAATCTGTCCTGCCACCTTCAGGGACCAGTGGACTTGCAGTCCAAGGTCTCTCACTTCCTTCAGCCCTCTCAATATCCTCCTGTTTATTGAGTATTCCATTGCTTTGTTTGCTTTCCCCAAATGCATTACCTCGCACTTTTCTGGATTTAATATCATTTGCCCTTTTATGACCGCTCACCAACACAATTCCTGTAGAAGATCCCATCAGGAAAACATTTTAGTTTCCCTTCTGTAAATCCTCCCCTTCTAACCCCCTGTAAAAGGAATTTCCAAAATCCATTCCTGTCAGTCAGTGAGGCAAGTCTGGCCACAGGAGAGGTGCCAGAGGACTGGAGGACAGCCAATGTGGTCCCGTCATTCAAGAATGCAGGAAGGGATAAACCAGGGAACTACAGGCTAGTCAGTCTAACCTTAGTGGTGGGGGAACTATTGGAAGCAATTCTGGGGGATGGAATTAATCTACACTTGGAGAGGCAGGGATTAAACAAGAACAGTCAGCATGGTTTTGTTTTGGGGAGGTCATGTCTGGCCAATTTGATTGAAATTTTTTGAAGAGGTGACCAGGTGTGCAGATGAGGGCAATGCATTTGACGTAGTCTACTTGGACTTCAGCAAGGCTTTTGATAAGGGCCCACATGAGAGACTGATAATGAAGATAAGAGCCCATGGGATCCAGGGCAATTTGGCAAATTGGATCCAGAATTGGTTGAGTGGCAGGAAGCAGAGGGTGATGGTCGAGGGGTGTTTTTGTGACTGAATGCCTGTGTCCAGCGGGGTTCCACAGGGATCAGTGTTGGGTCTCTTGCTGTTTGCTGTATATATAAACGATTTAGACTTGAATGTAGGAGAATTGATCAGTAAGTTCATGGATGACACGAAAATTGGTGGGGTGGTACATAGTGAGGAGGATAACCTTAGATTGCAGGAGGATATAGTCAGGCTGGTCAGTGGCAAATGGAATTTAATCCAGATAAGTTTGAGGTGATGCACTTGGTATAGGACAAACAAGGCACGGGAATACATGATGAATGGTAGCACCCTGGGAAGTACCGAGGATCAGGGGGACCTTGGTGTGCACGTCCACTGGTCCCATAAGGTAGCTGAACAGGTAGATAAGGCATATGGGATACTTTCCTTTATTAGCCGAGGCATAGAATATAAGAGCAGGGAGGTTATGTTGGAACGGTATAAAATGCTGGTCTGGCCAGTTAGAGTGTTGCCTTTAATTCTGGAATCCGAATTATAGGAAGGATGTGATTGCACTAGACAGAGTGCAGAGGAGATTTACCAGGATGTTGCCTGGGCTGGAGAGTTTTAGTTATGAGGAGAGATTGGATAGACTGGGGTTATTTTCCCTGGAGCAGAGGAGATTGAGGGAGGACATGATTGAGGTGTATAAAGTTATGTGGGGCAGAGATAGGGTAGACAGGAAGGGACTTTTCCCCTTGATGGAGGGATCAATAACCAGGGGGCATAGATTTAAGGTAAGGGGAAGGAGGATTAGAGGGGATTTGAGGAAGGATTTTTTCACCCAGAGGGTAGTGGGAGTCTGGAATTCACTGCCTGAAAGGGTGGTAGAGGCAGATACCCTCATAACATTTAATTTGGATGTGCACTTGCGATGCCATGGCATACAAGGCCATGGGCCTCCTGCTGGAAAATGGGATTAGAATTAGGTACTTGTTTCACCCGCGCAGACTCGATGGGCCTAAGGGCCTTTTTCTGTGCTGTCGACCTCTATGACCCCAGGATAGAAATTTACAACATTCTCTCCTGCTGACAGGTGACCGCGCATGCGCCCAGCTGCACATTGCCCTCCCCACATAAACCCGGGTCTTGCAGGAGCTCGGAGCTGCCGCCCGCTGGGTATAAAGGCGGGACTGGGAGTTTGTTATGCGAGGTCTGAAGCTTAAACAGGGTATTTAAGAAGCCTTCCCGCCGCCACCTCCCCCCACACGGGTTGCATTCCTCTCCGCCCGCCCGCCGGCTCCGCTCCTCCCTTGACGTTTCTCACCTGATCTTCATCGAATTGAAATGCGGGCGTCCATTTTCAACAATCAAACTGCGCATGCTCCAGTCACAGCCCCGCCCCGTGCGGTGTCTCCTGTCGTGAAGATAGGGCACATTCTGGGCCCCGGGGAATGCTGGGGAATAGCATCACCATTAAATATCAATCTTTTAATAAACTCGAAATATCGTTTTCATTCGATTAGAATTGCAGCCAAAGAATTCGGATAATCTCGAAGATGAGGGATGATAGGAAACTTGGAAGCATTATAAACTTTGAGAAGCACAATGTTGAACTTCAAAAGGATGGAGGCAAGTTTGTGGAGTGGACAGATAGGTGGCAGATGATGTTCGTTGTGGAGAAGTGTGAGGTGATTTTTGTTTTTATTCATTCACGAGATGTGGGCTTCGCTGGCTGGGCCATCATTTATTGCCCATCCCTAGTTGCTCTTCAGAAGGTGGTGGTAAGCTACCTTCTTGAACCGCTGCACTTCATGTGATGTAGGGACACCCACTGTGCTGTTAGGAAGGGAGTTCCAGGATCTTGAACCAGCGAAAGTGAAGGAATGGTGATATATTTCCAAGTCAAGATGGTGAGTGACTTGGAGGGGAACTTTCAACTAGTGGTGTTCCCATCTATCTGCTGCCCTTGTCCTTCTAGATGGTAGTGGTTGTGGGTTTGTAAGGTGCTGTTAAAGGAGCATTCCTGCAATGCATCTTGTAGATGGTACACACTACTGCTACTGTGTGTTGGTGGTGGAGGGAATGAATGTTTGTGGATGTGATGCCAATCAAGCAGGCTGCTTTGTCCTGGACAGTGTCAAGCTTCTTGAGTGTTGTGGGAGCTGCACTCATCTACGCAAGTGGGGAGTATTCCATCACACTCCTGACTTGTACCTTTTAGATGGTGGACAGGCTTTGGGGAGTCGGGAGGTGAGTTACTCCTCGCATGATTCCTGGCCTCTGCACTGCTCTTGTAGCCACAGCATTTATATGGCTAGTCCAGTTCAGTTTCTGGTCAATGGTAACCCGCAGAATGTTGATAGTGGGGGATTCAATGATGGTAATGCCGTTGAACATCAAGGGGAAATAGTTGGATTATCTCTTGTTGGAGGTGGTAATTACCTGGCACTTGTGTGACATGAAGTTACTTGCCACTTGTCAGCCTAAGCCTGGATATTGTCCAGGTCTTGTTGCATTTGGACATGGACTGCTTCAGTATCCAAAGAGTCGTGGAACATCGTGCAAACATCAGCGAACATCCCTACTTCTGACTTTATGATGGAGGGAAGGTCCATTGATGAAGCAGCTGAAGATGGTTGGGCTGAGGGCACTACCTTAAGGAACTCCTGCAGTGATGTCCTGGAGCTGAGACGACTGACCTCCAACAACCACAACCATCTTCCTTTGTACTAGCTATGACTCCAACCAGCGGAGAGTTTTCCTCATGATTCCCATTGACTTCAGTTTTGCTAGGGCTCCTTGATGCTACACTCGGTCAAATGCGGCCTTGATGTCAAGGGCAATCACTCTCACTTCACCTCGGGAGTTCAGCTCTCTTGTCCATGTTTGAACTAAGGCTGTAATGAGGTCAGGAGCTGAGTGGCCCTGGTGGAACCCAAACTGGACGTCAATGAGTAGGTTATTGCCAAGCAAGTGCCGCTTGATAGCACAGTTGATGACCCCCCCCCCTCCGCAATTACTTTATTGATGATCGAGAGTAGGCTGATGGGGCAGTAACTGTCCAGGTTGGACCTGTCCTGCTTTTTGTGCACAGGACATACCTGGGCAATTTTCCACATAGCTGGGTAGATGCCTGTGTTGTAGCTGTACTGGAGCAGCTTGGTTAGAGGCGCGGCAGGTTCTGTAGCACAAGTCTTCAGTACTATTGCCGGAATGTTGAGAGGGCCTATAGCCTTTGTAGTATCTCGTGCCTTGAGATCACATGGAATGAATCGAATTGGCTAAAGGCTGGCATTTGTAATGCTTGGGACCTTCGGAGGAGGCCGAGATAGATCATCCACTCGGCACTTCTGGCTGAAGATTGTAGCAAATGCTTCAGCCTAATCTATTGTATTGATGTTCTTGGCTCCTGCATCATTGAGGATGGAGATATTTGTGGAACCTCCTCCTCCAGTGAGTTGTTTAATTGTCCACCATCATTCACGACTGGATGTGGCATTTTGGTAGGAAGAACATGGAAAGAAAATATGAAATAAAGATGCAATTGTTCAAGGGGTGCAGGAGCAGAGGGATTTGGGTGTATATGTGCATAAATCATTAAGGTGACAGGACAGGTGGAGAGAGCAGTTAATAAAGCATACAGTATCCTGGGCTTTATCAATAGGGGCATAGACTACAAGAGCAAGTAGGTTATGCTGAGCTTATAAATGACATTATTTAGATCTCAGCTGAAGTACTGTGTACAGTTCTGGGCACCACAGGAAGGATGTGAACGCATTGGAGAGTGTGCAGAAGAGGTTTACGAGAATGGTTCCAGGGATGAGAAACTTCAGTTATGAAGATAGAGGTTGGGACAGCTCTACTTGGAGAGGAGAAGGGTAAGAGGATATTTGATAGAGATGTTCAAAATCATGAGGGGGCTGGATAGAATTGATAGGGAGAAACTTTTCCCACTTGTAAAAGGATCGAGAATGAGAGGGCACAGATTTAACGTGATTTGCAAAAGAAGCAAATGTGACGTGAGAAAAAACTTTTTCACACAGCGAGTGGTTCAAGTCTGGAATGCACTGTCTAGAAGTGTAGTGGAGGCAGGTTCAATTGAGGTATTCAGGAGGGCAGTAGATGATTATTTGAATAGAAACAATGTGTGAGGGTGCAGGGAAAAGGCAGGAGAATGCTTATTTGGAGAGCTCTGCAGACGCGACGGCTGAATGGCTTCCTTTTGCACCGTAACATTCTGTGATTATGTTTCAGAAAGTTAGTGCATGGGTCCTCTGTCATAGTGCTCTCCTGGATGTGAATAACAACATCGATAACTCCCTATGGTCAAATGTGAGCCTACTGATGTGTCACCAAGTAGCATGCATGAATGAATCTTCTTCCACACACACATTTATACGGCCTCTCACCAGCCGGAATGTACCCATTGTGCAACAAGTCCTTTGAAAATTTAAATCTGGAATGTTTACAGGTGGGAAAACTGAGTAAATCACTTCACACACATGAAGTATCTGAATGGACTCCCTCTCACGTGACTGCACTGGTGTGTCAGTAAGAAGGATGGCTGAGTGAATCCCTTTCCACATGCAGCTGGTGAACAGCCTTTCTGCATTGTGAATGTACCCATGAGTTAACAGGGAATTGAATGTCACCCCAGTCAACAGTAACTACAGCATGTTGTATATAGCACCTTAGCCACAGTAAAAAATTCCAAATCCCTTCACAGCTGTGTTAACAATCCCCACACTAGTGGGTAGATTCCCCACACCTCTGTGCTTGTGTCTCCAATTTGGTCCCCAGAACAGTGCCATCATTTCCATCCAAAAATTGAAATACACCTATTTTGCCAAGGTAAGTGGTCAATTCCGTGGTGTAACATCCCAGTGGTTGTAAGCAGCAGATCCTCTGGCTCAGTATGAGATGTGCCTTGTTAGATGGGCTAGGAATGTAGTATAAACACAGCCTGACAGATGCTTCATCAACTCCAAGTCACAGTCCACAGTTAAATGATCTGAGGGCCAAATGGACTCCTTGATCTCTCTCATTGCATATTGTTCGATAACAATGAGATCACACCTATCTGATCATCTTTTATCAACTGGAGTAGGTCATTCAGCCCTTCGAGCCTGCTCTGCCATTCAGTTAGACTCTGGCTGATCAATTCATCTCCTCTGAACTTGAGGGACAAATTCCTGAACAGTTAGCTCCAGCCAGTTATAGGGGTTATTAACAGCAGCAGAAACAAATGCAAACTGTCCAAATGAACATGGTTCAGACCTGGATGTGATTACCAACTGCAATAACAAGAGAATCCACCTCCAGAAGTTATTTGTGAACTCGTTGGTGTCTCATTAGGTTTTGTGATTGAGTGAATCTCTTCCCACACATGGAGCAGGTGAACGGCCTCTCCCAGGTGTGAACTCGCTGGTGTGTCAGAAGGTCAGATGCATTAGTGAACCTCTTCCCACACATGGAGCAGGTGAACGGCCTTTCCCCAGTGTGACCACGCTTGTGTTTCAGGAGGTGAGATGAACTGCTGAATCCCTTCATACACACAGAGCAGATGAATGGTCGCTCCCCAGTGTGAATTCGCTGGTGTGTGAGTAGGTTGAATGATCGATTAAATCCCTTCCCACACATGGAGCAGGTGAACGGTCTCTCCCCAGTGTGACTGCGTTGATGACTTTCCAGCTGGGATGGAGATCTGAATGCCTTCCCGCAGTCCCCACACTTCCATGGTTTCTTGACCTTGTGATTCTCCAGGTTGGCCGATTCCAAGTCAGTAGATCCTCCCTTTCAAATATCCTGTAAAAGGAGTTTACAAACATCAGCACTGTCAAGACAGGATAGACATTCAGAACAGAAAATTCTAGTTTCTAGAAAGCATGTTTTCCTCACGTGTTCCTGCAAAGCAGTAAATTCTCATGTCACACACTTTCCTTCTCCCTTTGCTGGAATCCAAACCCAGGGTTACCAACTGTTCAGTATTTTATGGGATTGTCCCTTATTTGAGTTAACTGTCCCAGGCTGCAAAGTGCAAGGATGATGTTTGTCCCATAAATTGGACCTACATTGAACCTTATTCAAACTGTTCTGGCAGCCAAACCTCATCCCCACCCACCCTCACAGCTCTGGCAGCACCCCACTCAACAGCCTCCCTCAACACACACATATGGACCCCATGGCAGGCCGTCCCTTAATTATCTCTGTGAGAGTTGCTCACCCTGCCAAACCCATCACATCATTTCCACCATTCTTTGCTCTGCTCCCAGTTATCTCCCTCTACTCTGGCTGAGTTCAGTTCCCAAACCCCTCCGTGCAGAGTGAGCATAGAATCAATGAATCAATCATTTTCTCTCCTGGTCACAGGAACCCTGTAGCCCCGCCCACTCTTTGTTGCTTCACCAAGATGGCCGCACAAAGTTTTTAACTGCAAACGCGGGACCTGCAGGTACTTATTGGGAGTTTGTTCTCCCAAAGCTGTAAATCCCCGTCCCACACACTCTCCCTCCTCCCTGGGCTGAAATCCAAACCCATCTCACCATCTCCACCATTTCTTTCCTCCACTCCCAGTTTTCTCCCTCCCTCTCCTCTGCCTGGGTTCAGTTCTCCAGCTCCTGTCTGCAGACTGACAATAAAATCAATGAGTCTTATTGGGGGTTTGGGGCCTCCAGCGGGTGTTTCTGAATCCTCCCCGCCCACCTCCCAGGGTTTCCTTCCTTCCCACAGATCAGATCCTCATTGATTTGAGCCCAAAGTGTAACCTCTTATTTCTTGTCCCCCCCTCCCCCATCCTCTGATGTGAACCATCCTCCACTCGCTGAGCCAGGATGGCGGCCGTTAACCTGGGCCTGTTCCCGGGAGGGAGAAGCCCCGCAGCTGCAAACCAGGAGCTGATAATTATTCATAACGGTTACTCCAGCTCACAATGCCCGGGGAGTGATTGACGGGAGGGAATGACCAATGGGAAGAGGGGATGGAGCTGGAGGACCGAACGAGAACGGCTGGTCCTCCAGTCGGAGTGAACGAGGGGCGGGGCTGAGCCCATAAATCCCTCATTGTCTCCGGAGGCGCCCCGGCTGCACATTTTCCCCGATAAAGGTGGCGGCCGTTAACCCGGCCCTGTCTCGGGTAATGGCCCGAGCAGCTGCAGCCGGTTCAAATATTGTAAACAAAAACAGAATTACTTGGAAAAACTCAGCAGGTCTGGCAGCATCGGTGGAGAAGAAAAGAGCCGACGTTTCGAGTCCACATGACCCTTCAACAGACGGCTGTTCCAGGCCATTAGGAAAAGGGGGCGGGACTGGAGGTCCGCCAACCAATCAGATTGAACGAGGAGCGAGGCTGAGCCCGGATCTCCCTCATTGGCTGAAAATCTGCATCATTTTGAAAGCTGATTTGTCTCAAACTCCAGGAGAAAACTGGACCTTTCTGTTTATGGCTTTAAACAGATGAAACCCTGTGGGCGAGGAGCAAACATTTCAACATTTGATCGTGAAATGGATTCATTCAGGACAGACAGCAGGGATTATTTCAGGAAATGACAGAGTGTAGCGATTG
Source organism: Cetorhinus maximus (assembly GCF_964194155.1). Taxonomy (NCBI): domain Eukaryota; kingdom Metazoa; phylum Chordata; class Chondrichthyes; order Lamniformes; family Cetorhinidae; genus Cetorhinus; species Cetorhinus maximus. The sequence goes on from NC_135901.1 coordinate 7,456,520, forward strand.
TTTCTCTTTGAACTCATCCCTTGGAGAACAGTGTGATTCATGGAAGAAGTCACAGGCTGTTCAAAGCTCCTTTCTTATCTGGAATCATTCAATTCCAGCCGATTTGCTGGTCCGGCTTCAACCGGAAGAGTTTGTTGAGCTCTCACAACTCGCTGGACGGACCTATCCTGCCTGATATCAACCCAGAATGAGCTCGAGAGCCGTCTCCAATCACCAGGACTGCCTGCAGAGGGGTTTCTGACTCAGAGGCGGCAATGTTCTTTTTTTTATTAATAACCCTAAATCTCTCAAGCTCCATTGATCTGACAGGGTCCCTTTTCTAAATCCACTTAATTGTTTAAATGACGTATTGATTTTACTTTGCAGCTTAATGATGGCACTTACATCATCTAACCACCTCCTTCATGTGAGAGTGCAGAACTACAGTAGCTGCAGAAATCACACCCTTCTCTATCCTCTATCAAGCCTCTCCTCATCCCCTCAGAATCAAACTATTCCTATCTTTGCCCAGTATTTTCATTATCTTACAACGAAACGTCTCTGCTTATTATTGCTTATTTATTGTGAATCTCTAATGTTCCTTTTAATTCAGTTTGCATTATGTTTACTCTTGGTCTATCATATTTACTTTTGTTTCTGCCTTATCTTCATGTTCAGCCTGCTTTCACTGGAGTGAGCTTTCTGTGGTCAGAATTCAGTAAAACGACCTGTTCAGCTACATGTATTCTCTCAGTACCCTGGTGCCTGTGTTATTTATTTGGTCATTGGTTAATACTTTGTCAGCAGTCTCCCGATTCTAGGATGACTTCTACTTCAGGTGGTGAGTTTCTGCCATGGGTCTTCTTGTGACTGAACAGACTGATTCTTGACCTGCAGATCTTTGGACTCATGGGGCAGGACATCCATGAAGTATTGGGAACTGGAGCGCATCATTTGCTTCCATTTCTTTCTTTCTCTGCTACTGCTCTGCCTCATCATTAACATGTTGTGACTCAAAGTGTGATGCAGCTTGATGGAAAAGTTGTCGCCATTCTGAACAATTGGGAGAAAGCTCCTCCAGGTCATTAAGGTCAATGCTGCTGCACTTCAAGGTGAGCAGGCTGCATAAAATTGGTCTGTATTTCATTGAATATTGAAGTTTCAGTGGTGATACGATGCTGGTATTTAAAATGATCACTGTGCTTGTGAGGGGAGATACAAGGAAAATATTTGCTCTGCTGGGGAATCCAGAACAAGGAGGCAGAATCAAGCCAATAGAATCTGGAGTGAAATCAGGAACAACGTGTTCAGACAAACGTGGTGGAAATCAGGACCAATCTCCCCAAAAGGCTATGGATGCTGGGTCTCTCTCACTCTCTCTCTCTGCATTTCACCATCTCATCTCTCTCTCCCTCTCTCTGCATTTCACCATCTCATCTCTCTCTCCCTCTCTCACTGCATTTCACCATCTCATTCTCTCTCTCTCTGTGTCTCTCTCTCTCTCACACACTATCTTTATCTTTATCTCTCTCACTATCTCTATCTTTATCTCTCCCTCTCTTTCTCTCTCCTCCATAGAGGCCAGAGTCTTGTGTAGGCCCAGACTGGGTGGCAGGTTCCCTGATGAACATTAATGTACCAGTTGATCTGTTAGGGCAATCCAGCAACTTTCAATGTCATTTTTCCCCAGTGTCGGTCCTACAAATTCACAAATTTTCAGTTCAATTTCACAACCTGCCCTTGTGTTTTTGTGGGCTCTCTATCACTTCATTTTTTTTGTTTTAAATCAGTTTCATAGCGTATTAGAAGGGGAGGATTTACAATCAGGAAACTGAAACGAACTTCATACCAGGATCTGATGGAGTTACCCAATTTATCATCGGACTTTGAACATTGAAGAAGAAAGTACCATTCACAGTGGGGAGAAAGCGTACACGTGTTCTGTGTGTGGATGAGGATTGAGGGGATCATCTGGCCTGTTGAAATACAAGTGCGGTTACACTGGGTAGAACCTGTGGAAATGTGGGGAATGTGAGGAAGGATTGAGCCACCCATCTGAGTTGGAAATTCACCAATGCAGTCAGACCGGGGAGAGGCCATTCACCTGCTCAATGTGTGGGAAGGGATTCACTCGTACATCTACCCTGCTGAAACACCAGCAAGTTCACACTGGGGAGAGGCCATTCACCTGCTCCGAGTGTGGGAAGGGAAAACATCACAGCGAGATAACTGTCTGAATGCAATGGTAGAGAAAGGAATTGACAACCAGAAGCCGAAGGGTCCAATGCTTTCCCATCAATCATCAGTAACATCATTCACAGCTTCAATTTCTTGGCTGCACCTCCTTCCAGACATTGTGATCTATTTTCCTCAGGTTGTGTTCCTGGATTTAATATTTACCTGCTTTGTGACCTCATTTTGAAATCAGATTCGCTTCAATCTCCAACAGAAATTGAGTTGGAAACCTGATGGACAAACAATGGAAAACTAGTCAGTCGGTAACACAAATCCCATGGTTCTCATTTTCAGATTCACAACTGTCAGTTTCTAAATAAAGAGACGGAATTTCACAGTGAAAAGATTTAGAAAGTTGTTTTTTTTAGAAAGTTCTGATGAAGAGTCATTCGGACTCAAAACGTTAACTGTGTTCCCCTCCGCAGATGCTGTCAGACCTGCTGAGTTTTTCCAGCTATTTTTGTTTTTGTTTTAGAAAGTTGTTGGTGTTTTTATTTGTGACTCCCTCACTCGGGTATTCTGTAAATGCTGCTCGGAGGCTTAGTGAACGGGATATAATTTACCTGCCTTTCCCTGAGCCTGTGCTCGGTGTATTGGAAGGTTTAGCCCGGGTTGGAGTATCTTGCATCCCAGGGATGGGCAGAAACCCGCTGATTGAAGCTGCTGTTGCTGCTTTCTGCTGGCAGCGGGTGATTGGAGAGTGTGGGGCCGGAATATTGCTGCTTTTCTGCTTTTCCCTGTCCCACTCACTGTGGAGCTGAGGAAGAGAGAATCACTGATGGGGTTGTTTGAATGTCATAACTTCATATCTTTCTAATGGGTTAGATATAAGTGCATGGTGGGCCTAATCATTTTCTCTTTACATTTGAAATATATATTCATAAGAAAGCAACTGTTCTTGTGGGATCACTGAATACCAGAAGAGCGAGCCTCGATAGTGGATTATTTGCTTGAAGCCAATATGCGCCTTGGCAACCCAGAGATGTAGGGTGATGAATATGATGGGCTGAAAAACAGTGAAAAGTTGGTTGCTGGGTGGTCATGAACTACCAATCTTTCGATAAACAGCCAAACGCGCTGACCAATTGCGCCACAGAGACGGACGCACCAAAAGGTTGTAAGATATCTATTTAAAGCTTTAGATTACAGCTATCAGACTAATAATTGTTCTCTCCGAGTTTTACTTTTCCAAAATAAAGGGTGAGGCATTCATTTGGATGCATGGAAACAGTCTGATCGCACCCACCGCAGCCACAATCATGTCACCAGGAACCAGCTCTCCTACAGCCGGTGCCATCTCCCTTCGAGCTTTTTGGTGCCTTGTCAGTTACCAAGTGTTCTGATTGTCCCGAAACCAATATTCGGTTTAAATTGCTGATGTGCAGTAAGGAGAATCCTTTCAATGTCTCAGATCAGTTAATTTCAATGATAACGTCCGAGTCAATGTTCCAGTGTCTTAAAGAAGGGAACGGTACCTTGAACGGTCAGTCGGACAGTTCACCCTTCATTCTCCTCTGATCCCGGTTCCCAAAGAGTTTCGAAAGATTCGCAAAGCTGGAGACTGGGTTTTCTGCTTTGGTTTCTTTTCCATCTTCCCAACTGCCAGCTGGCAATATTTTCTAAAATCTCATTGCAATTTTCCACCTTGCATCATGTCCAGAGGTGAGGAAATTCAGTTTTATAGAGAGATTATAAAGGCCGCGATTGTTCTCTTCGGGTCAAAGGAGGTTAAACAGAGATTTCATGGAGCTGTTGAAAGTTATGGAATGGATGGGGTGGTGGGGGCGGGCGGCTTGAGAGAGCAGAGAGGGAGAAACTGTTTCCACTGACGAGGGTCATTAACCAGAGGACTGGGATTTAAGATAATTAAAGAAAGACAGATTTGCATTTATGTAGAGACTTTCCCGACCAGCGGGCGTCTCAAATCACTTACCAGCCGATGAAGAACTATGTGAAGTGTCGTCATTTTTGTGATGTAGGAAGCACGGCAGCCAATCACCGCTCAGCAAACTCCCACAACCAGCAACGTCATAATGAGCGGAGAATGTGTCTTTGTGACGTTGATTGAAGGATAAACATTGACCAGGAAGCAGGAAGAACTCCCCTGCTCTTTTTTCAAATAGGCTCATGGCATCTTTTATATTCTGGCGCCTACATCCCGTTCACGTCTCTTTTTTCCGTACTGAATATGAAAGGAGGGATGTCACCAGATCTGCGCAGAGTCGTGGCTTCCTCGGTTCCTTGGTAGTTTTTCCTCTTCCTCCATTCCGAAGACCGATACAAAGTGATTCAGTGTCATATCTGCCGTTTCCTCAGTTTCAATTACAGTATCGCTTGTCTTGTTAGTCTTTGGGAGCACTCATTGCTATTAGCCATCTTTGAGACGGAGAGTAAGTATGTTAATCTGCACCTGTAAACAAACTGCTGATAGGTCTGCCGAGTGACAGTTGAAAATGATTCATAACCTTTACTGTTTCGTGTATCATGAAATGTGCTTCTTTTTCATTTGTGGGATGTTTTTCAGCGAATCTGGAAGAGCAATTGCCACGTGGCTGTAAGATACTGTATTTAATATTTAACAACACAAGTGAATTATCGAACTTCTCTTCACATTTAAATGTGCAGTTTTTGAAAACGTTTCTGCCCAATTTCAAACCGGGATCCTTTTGTGTGTTTGGTGAGCGTGATAAGCACCACACGACAGAATCAGTGCGCTGCCGAAACCCAATGGACCTGTCCGCAATGTTAACCTGCGCGGTCATGCAGCAGCACTTTGGGTCTTTGTTTGGAAGAAATGGAATCAGTAATTCTGGAATCAGACTGATTTAGCAATGTCGTCATAAAATGACACAGCACATTAGGAAACAATTCGGCCCATCGTGTCTATGTCAGCTTTTCACAAAGAGCTTTCTGATCAGTCCTAATTTCCTTCTCTTTTTTCATAAACCTGATTTTTCTCCCTTTCAAGTCATTGCCCAATTGCTTTTTGAAAAGTCTGAGTGAAGAGAAACAATATTGAAAGAGGTGCAGGAGTTTCTGCAGTGCCCATGCGCACTGTGTGATCATTAACAAATTTTCCCTGACCCAATGACATCAAGAGTTGGTCTTTAGATCGCGATATAATTTTTGAACCAAAAATGTATTTATGCAGCTGATTTCATACCGAACTTTCCAAAGAGATTGATTCAGATCAAGCATGTCCTCGTTTTTCTCAGTCGCTCTATATAATCTAATTCCCCTTGCTGTACAAACTGTTACAGAGACTGTTGTAGAAAAGAGGGAAAGGGTTGCTGCAGCTATACAAAGCTCTGGTTCGGTCACACCATGAGGGCTGTGTATAGTTCTGGGAACGGCACCTTATAAAGGATCAATATTTGCCTTGAAAGTTTCAGAGGAGCCGCATTGATTCTGTTGGTGGGTTTGGAAATTGAAAGTTGTCCATCCGCAGCTTGTGGCACAATTTCCCCTCACTGTTCACGTCATGTTCATGTCGAACACACTCGATGCTGTTATTGGCTGAACAAGTCTTCTGTGTTTTAACTAAACGCTGTTATTCGGCACTCCCGCTCCTGCCGCCCGGGTTTGGCCCTCATCAGGGAATGTTGTTTTCTTGTTGCGGTGTGAACTGTCACAATGAACTGATCCCAGAGTCTCTTTCCCCCGGGATCGACAAAACCCGTCACTTCTCTTCTTCTTTCATTCTCACTCGTTCATTCCCAGTTTGAGTCGGTTTTCCTTTCGAGCCCTTCAACAAATCCATTTGGACGGACAAGTGGCAGCTGAAATTTAATGTCTGGAAGTGTGAAGTGATTCATTTTGGTCGGAGAGGAGAGGAAACTGAAAATAATAGTTACATCGCAAACTTCACTCACATTAGTTGTGTAGTTTCACATTAAAAAGGCTCAGAGAGAAAAAGCAGGTTGGAAAGATGCACGAGGAGATTGTTTCTTTCTGTATGTTTTTTCAGTGGAGACCGTTCAGTTACTGAATGTTACAAAGTGGAGAGTGATTGAAAATGTCAGTCAAGGCAAGGACAATTTTAAATGCTGTGGTGGGAGCGTGGCCGAGTGGTCCAAGACGCTGGAGTTAGGTTTCTGTGCAAGTGTGGGTTCAATCCCACCATTGTCAGACGCTTCATATTTTCAATCAATTTTGCCAAACCCTTCAGTCATAGAGGCCCACAGCACAGAATAAGTCTGCACCCATCAAACAAGTGCCTAACTATTCTAATCCCATTTTCCAGCACTAGGCCCTGTATGCCATGGCATCACAAGTACACATCCAAATACTTATTTAATTGTTTTGAGGGTTTCTGCCTCTACCACTCTTTCAGGTACTGAGTTCCAGATTCCCACCACCCTCTGGGTGAAAAAATTCTTCCTCTCATCCCCTCTAAACCTCCTGTCCCTTACCTTAAATCTATGCCCCCTAGTTATTGATCCCTCCACTAAGGGGAAAAGTTCCTTGTTGTCTACCTTATCTATGCCCCTCATAATTTGTATATTGTATTCACTGCTCACAACGTGGTCTCCTCTACACTGGGGAGAGCAAGCACAGACTGACTGCCTGCTTTGTGGAACACCTTCACACAGTCCACAAGCATGACTCAGACCTGCCTGTCAACATCTCGCTCTCACACTCACATTTCTGTCTTCGGCCTTCCACAATGTTCCAGTGAATCCCAACACAAACTGGAGGAACAGCATCTCATCTTCTCATGAGGCACTCTACAGCCTTCTGGACTCAACATTGAGGTCAACAAATTCACATTATGAACTCCATCCTCCATTTTAATTTTCCTGCAGCCCCCAACCCCCCAAGCGCCAGTCTGCATCTTGTTCTCATGTTTTGCTTTCAGACAGCGCTGACCCTTTTCCTGCTATTAACACATTCTGCTATTTTGCTTCCAGTCAGTGCTGACCTCTGTCTAGATATTAACGCCTGCTTTCATAATTAATAATATCATTCCCGTTGCCTTTTACTTGCGTTCTATCATATCTTTGTCATTGAATCTCTCATGACCTCCAACCTAGCCCTGAACTTTTTTGCTCCATCTTCTCCACCCACCCTCGTCAGCAGCATAACACCCATCACATTTCTACCTCCTTTCAGTTCTGAAGAAGAGCCATATGGTCTGGAAACGTTAAATCTGTTTCTGTCTCCACAGATGCTGCCAGACCTGCTGAGAACTTCAGCGCCCCCTGTTTTTATTAGAGCACGAATTCCTGGCTTTATCATAATATAAAATGCATAGCACGTCGGCCAAAATCCGTGGAACGAGGAGCAGAGTTAAAGTTCCACGCGGGTATTAAATAGAACTGGAAATGACTGAGGTGGAGGTTAGGAGTGAGAAGATGTAGCATGAAAGTGGAAGAATTTTATGTTAGTCAATTACTTTCGGTGATGAATGTCTGCCGTGTGTTGCCTTGCAAGTTTCACAGGAGCCGCAGTGATGAGATTGGTGGGTTTTGGAAATTGAATTTTGCAATTCACAGTTTTTGGTACTATTTCACCACACTGTCAATTTCATGTTCTAGCCAATGGCAATGGTTGTTTTAATTGGCTGAAAAGGTCATTTTGTCTCTGGACAAAGCGGCCTGAAATGAAAAAAAAATGGCAAAAGTATCGTTTATCGAATCACAAGGATAACTTCCCTGGTGGCCATGTGGGTCGAATTCGGCCCTTTCAATGTCATGGCCCGGATTAAATTTCTGGTCTGGGAATGAGGGTTCTTTGCTCATGTCACACTGCTTAAACAGAGAGTTCTTATTATTGGTTAAAAACTGAAAACGCATAACAGCCTCTGCCAGAATCAGTGGAGTGACAGTTGAAGCTTCCCATCAGAGCGGGTATCAGGGGGAATGGAGCAGGAAGGGAGGATCCCTGGGGTGATGTTCAGTGAGTTCAGGAGGATGGGATTGGAGGGAATGGAGCCGGGAGAGAGGATCCCTGGGGTGATGTTCAGTGAGTTCAGTTGTTTGTTGCGTCAGGCAGGCCGCAGGGCCCAGGAATTTCCACGATTTGTGCTCCCTGGTGTCCCTGATAAGCCCCAAACTGTGGTAATAATTTGCAGAATTACTCCTCGATAATGTGTCTGTGTAAGATCGGCCCTAGTCTCGAGGAATCATCCAATGGTTTGTATCAACTGTACTGTCTGTGGTATATGTGTATTTTTTGTTATTCGTTTATGCGATGTGGGCGTGGCTGTCTGGGCCAGCATTTATTGCCCATCCCTAATTGCCTTGAGAAGGTGGATTGTGACGTCTCTGCCTTGTGAGTGTTTAATTGGACAAGGTGGAGAGAGTCCAGGCGAATGCTCTGGGCGCATGGGTTCAAATCCCAACATGGCAGCTGCTGGAATGTGAATTCAATTCATAAAATCTGGAATTGAAAACTGGACTCAGTAATGGTGACCATGGCAACTATCACCGATTGTCGTAAAAACCCATCTGTTGCACTCAAGTCCTTTCGGGGAGGAAAACTGCCATCCTCATCCGGCCTGGCCGACATGTGATTCCAGGTCTACAGCAATGTGACTGACACTTAACTGCCCTCTGAAATGGCCTCGGAAGGCGGGCTGTTCGAAGCGGTCTTGCCAGCGACACCCATATCTCATGAAAGGATAAAGAGGGAAAAAAACTTTTTCTCTCTATCTAAACCCTGCTGCACCGACCCTGGGAGTGTTTAATGGGACAGTGTAAAGGAAGCTTTCGTCCTCCATATACTGTCCTGTATGGGCCTTTGATGAAGCAGCCCCCTGCTGTTTACTATTACCTGACATGTGACTGTGACAGGCCTGAGTATGAGTGAAATCACCGAGGTTCTCCTCGCTGTGCAATCATTCTGCCTCTGGGGTTTGCCACAAAAAGGCAGAGGTAAAGGTGTATTAACACAGATGGGTCGCTGGGTGGCGCAGTGACTCTTTCACTGAAGGACCTTGGGCTCCGAAGAAGAGTCATGAGGACTCGAAACGTTAACTGTGTTTTTTGTCTCCACAGATGCTGTGAGACCTGCTGAGTTTTTCCAGCATTTTCTGTTTTTGTTTCACATCCCAGACAAGACTGGTTAAAAATACCTGCCTGGGAAAGGGGGGAAAACAGTGTAATAGGGAAAATGGAGCGATGTCGATGGGTCCGAGAGAAAGGAGTTCAGCAAAGTCAGTTCGTTTCACATTCATGATTTATTAACAATTTCAGGGAACATTTTACAGAAAAAAAATTATTTTAAAGTTAACTGAAGTGAATATAATGACTGAGAGTCACATTGAGAACAGAGCACATTCGCTCTGAGCTGCCAACTGTGTGTAGAACTGTAACAGACAGCAGAGAGAGAAAACAGGAGCTCAATATAAAGGGAAGGGAGTAATTGTGGACGAGGAATGAGAAAAGTTACTTATTTACACAGGGAATACAAACGACTGGGAAATTATATGCTGCTATTGCAATGCAATCATAATTATCTCGCACATTTGAAACAGAGAAATGGAAATATCGTCTATCACTGTCTCAGCTACAAATTCGGAAACATAAACTGAAGGTATTTCAGTTTTAGAATCACCGAGAGGACATATTTTAAATTCGGAATACAGAGATCTCAGTAAAGAGCTGAGGAAAATCTACGGTGTCCAAAATTCAACTGGTCACTTGATCTGTAAAAGAGGATGAAATAATGAAGCAGATCTTTATGATCTAGGACAATTATGTTAGAGTTTTAATCAATGAAACATTGAGAGATTTTTCAAACCGCTTCTGTCAGTTTGAAGTGTGAATGGATTGAATCTTCTCACCTTCGCCAGAGTGACGGCAGCGCTGTAGAAAATGCTCAGGAAGAAGAGGATGATGAATGTAGAAGCGGTTGTCCAGATATTGCCGTTATCATCCTCAGAGTCTTCAGTCCAGATGCGGTCTGTGGAATCTACGGGGATATAGCCGAGGAAATATAATTAGATTGTTTATTAATCTAGGATATCATTTTTTAAGCATTTCCTTTACTCTTTCCTAAGTTATTAATGTATTCAATGTTCAATGTATATCTACTATTAAGTTCGTGACACTCAGTAACCCATTTCTGTAACTATCTCCACAGCTGTTCTTCCTTTACAATCTTTGTACAGTCCGTGTCGGAAAATATGGCAACTTTTCTCCAGTATCAATTCATCTGCGAACAATTTCGTACGATCTATTATTGGAGAATATTATGATGGGTATCGGGAGAGATTCACTGAGCTACTTATTTGGAAACTGAACGTTGCTTTTTAAAATCTCGGATGTGCGTTCCCATCTTGTTTGTCTATTTGTGATGGGAATGTTTGGTGCGTCATTAACTTAAATCAGTTTCTCAGTAAGAGCATTTTTTCAGTGTGTTTATCGGGTAATAGAGACAATTGCCGGAGGATATGCCCGTTAAAAAAGTACATTTGAATTATACTTTCTTCAATTGCCTGGCGTCTGTGTTGTGCTTTAGCTTTTGTGTGTGTCTGCATGAGTATGTCGCGCTTTGCATTACTGTTTGTTTGTGTGTCCATAGGTGTACATGTGTGTTAATGTGTGTGTTCATGTGCCAATAAGTGCTGATTTGTGTATTTTTGTGTCTGCGTCTTTACGTATATTTTGTTTTTCTGCCAATGTGGATGTATGAGTGTGTTATTGTGTGTGTTTATGTCTTGATTTCTATATTTACTTATTACTATCTGTGTTAATGTGTGTTTACCTGTTTACTTTGTGCCTGCTAATATGAGTGTTAATGTTTCTTTTTGTGTTCCACGTGTATGTCAGCATATTAATGTCTGTGTCACAGCGTCTGTGTGTGTGCGTGTGTGTGTATGTGTGTGTGACACAGCGAGAGAGAGAGAGTTTTTAATATGTGCATTTGTGTGTTGATCGAAATTTAGAACTATGTATCAATGTGTGTTTATGTTTTCATATGTACTAACGTGTGTTTTTTGTTTTCTAGTGTGTATGAGTATATTCATGTTTGTGTCTACATGTGTGTCTGTGAATGTGTTAGTCTGTTCCTCTGTGTTTTTGTGTCTGGGTGTCGTCTGCTCATATGTGTGCATGTGTTAATGTGTGTCCATGCATTTATTTTAATGTGTACGATAGTGTGTGTCTTTATGCCTGTATTTATGTCATTGTGAAAGTGTGATAATGCATATGCTAATAGTTACATTTGTGCTTTGTGTCCTTGTATGAGTCTGCTTGTCTGGTTTTATCTGTTTGTGTGTGTGATTGTGGATATGTGTGTGAGCGAGTGTGTCTGTGTGTGTATTTCTGCATGTGTGTGATTGTGTGCGTGTGTATTTGTTTATGTGTGTGATTGTGTGTACGTGTGTGTCTGTGTATGTTTGTGCGTCTGCACCCATGTGTTTGTGATTGTGCGCGCGCGTGTGTGCACGTGTGTCCGTATTTGTCTATGTGTGTCTGCCTGTGTCTGCCTGTGTTTGTGTGGCTGCGCATGTGTGGGTGTAAATGTGTCTGCCTGTACCTGTGTGTGTTTGTGTCTGTGTGTCTGTGCCTATGTGTGTGTGTACGCGTGTTTGTGTCTGTCCATTTGTGTCAGCTGTGTGTATTTTTACTATTTTTCCGAATTTCACCAGTACCAATGATCGAGTCTGACCTTGAAAGTTTTGGTGAATATTTACAATGTTCTGTGTATAAACGTGTTTTCTGTGAGATGCAAGGTGATATCAGGTGAACGAATGCAAACAATCAACCATGTGTCTCATAAAATTCAGGGACAGCACCTTGAACAACCCAGGCAGGATTCAATCACCAGTTTAGATTCGGATTATGGGAAATCAATCTTAGCATAAGCTTAACAGGAACAAGAGTGTTAAAACATCTTCAAATTATGTTGCATAAATATATGTTTTTACAACACCCTAAGCATGATGGGAGTTTAAAGTCTGTGGCCAGTCAGCTGGAAGCCGACTTGGACTGTTGGTAACTGAATAGAGACCCGTTCCCTTCCAGATTCTCTGCTCGGTGTGTGAAGGTCAAGTGAGCGAATAGTTTTGCTCTGTCTGGTTGCCGAAACAATTTCCCTTTCGGTTCTCCCTGATGAGAAGGTGGAGACACACTGAGTTAACCAATGACCTTCCTCACCTTTTTGTTTAGCAAGTGGAGGTAAAATTGGCTTAAAATTTTCCTTTCAGTTTTCTCTGTTGGTGAAGTGGGGGTACAGCGCGTTAACAATTTCCCTTCCCCGCTCTCTGTTGGGAAAGTGGGGTACAGTGGCTAAACAATTCACCCCCACCCGCTGTTGTGGAAGTGGAGGTGCAGTGGGTTAACAATGTCCCCTTCCGCTCTCTCTGTTGGGGAAGTGGGGGTAAAGTGGGGGTAAATCTCCCTGATGGGGGATTGTTGGGACATGTTTCTGTGGGACCCTCACTTCAGTTCGCAGTGGGTGTGGTGCAGCAGCTTAAAGCTGACATCCATTTTAAAGGAATGGGCAACAAGAGAAGCAGGAACACCAAGATCTAAATGTGCTGAGTTTGTTTGTCGGAAATGGGAATTGTCAGATTTCTCCTCAGTGGGAGGAGAGTTGGTGAAGTTATTTTGCAGAATCCCGTAATGAATGAGCTTTAGTCTGTCTCTAACCCAGGGTGTATCTGAGCTGGGAGCACTGGGTGTACAAGACTTGGGTGTGAGCCCTGTAAATATCCGATTTTAACTAAACAGGTCTAACATCAGCAAAAGTGGAAAACAACATTGATTAAACAATTGTGTATTTAAATCATGATTGGAGAAAAGGACTTTATTATTTTTTTATTGAAGTTTGAAATGTAACCGAGAGATTCTCATTGACATGAATTAACGGTGTCCATCAGTGCAAGGGAAATGTTCACAAAACTCGGTTTACCGCTGGATTTATCAACCGTTCTGTTGATGATCTTCAAGGGGATCGCTTCATGTCCCACCACACAGGAGTAAGAAGCGCCGCTGGCCCACTCCTCCGCTGCAATGGATAACAGGCTGTACATGAAGAAGGAGCGATTGCCGTTCTCCGCCACCACCTCGGTGTTCTTGTAGTTCCCGGGATTCACCGGCTTGTCATTGACGGTCCACTTGACGAAGATCTCTCGCGGGGAGAAACCTCTCACTAAGCAGCTGAGGGAGACGAATCTCTGAGCGGAGACATCTTCTGCCGAGGGCAGCAGGACAGACACGGACGGTTCCCGCGGGTCTTTAACTGCAGAAAATGTACAATAAATGTCAATAAACTGGATACTTTCGTAGACAATGAAACCGCTGGTTAGATGTGAGAGAAACGTGTTTTGTGATGAATATTAAGGGATTCATTATCCACTTCTTGGAAATATATCACCGATCCTTCACTATAGCTGAATCAAAATCCTGGAACTCCCTCCCTAACAGCACTGTGGGTGAATCTACACCACAGGGACAGCAGCGGTTCAAGAAGGCAGCTCACCATCACCTTCTCAAGGGCAATTAGGGATGGGCAATAAACTCTGGCCCAGCCAGCGACGCCCACATCCCATTAATTAATAAATAAAATACTTTGGGATCTGTCCGGTTTTCCAGCTCGGAGCAGAGGTGGACACAATCCTTTTCCCTGAGAACTTATGGGGTTGGACTAGAAAGTTTCTCAAAGTTTACAGCACAGAAACAGGCCATTCTGCCCAACTGGTCTATGTTGGTGTTTCAACTTCGCACCAGGCTCCTCCAATCTTGCTTCATCTAAACCCAATAGCACAGCCTTCAGTTCATTGTTCATTCATCTACTTATCAATTTCCCCCTGAAAGTCCACAGGCCCAGGGCGTTTAGCTGGCGAAATTGCTAATTAGAATACACCATGAATACACTGAATAGTAAATATTGATCCTGACACTTACACTGGAAATAGACACAATGACTCACTTATTGCTTCAATCTCACCGCTCACCTGGTTCCTTGTGGATGGAACTTCTTAAAGGAGTCGGCAGATCCTGATTGCTCACCACGCAGTAGAACTCAGCCCCACTCAGCCAGGCTTGTGTCGAAATGTTTACGTTGCTGACCACGCTGTCGGGATCCACTCCCGGTTGGACGGCAATCTCTGATTTCAAAGGCTTCTTTTCTTGTGTCCAGGACACGAGGACTCCATAAGGAGCATTAGAAACGATGCAGTTTAAGGTCACGGTCGCCTCCAGTAAGACCTGTTCTATTGGCGGTGGCAGTAGAGTAATTGTGGGATCGTTGGGGCAGTCGTGATCACCTGTGAGACAGAAATGAAGATCAACCAAAGTTTCACCTTCAGAAGCAGGACAGCAGTATTCAGCCTTCACTCCCTGAAGGAGAATAAGTCACCTTGGACATATCAACCTCTAAATATCGTCTTTAATTTTCTTTACACAATGGAAAACCAGCTTGGTCTGTGTAAATCGTTCTCATAATTTAAGTCCTTCAGCCCCGGTAACATTCTCATGAATCTATGTTGCCCCAGTCCCAATACAAATATACCATTCCTGGGCCCTGGAATGCAGTACTGAAAGCCGCTTTATAAATAGGATGGATGCACTTTCCAACACTCTATCCCGAAGCTGTTACCAGTGACGGGTTCCAGACACCTTCTGCCTCTCCAAATATGATCAGCTGACTCAGGGTAAAGCTAATGTCAAGTCCACCTCACTCACTCTGTGACGTCAATGTAGAGACGTGACGTGATAAAATCCTGAATGGTGAACAATCCGAATGCAGCCCTTACATCGGAATTAAACAATAACTACATGATAGTAAATTAGAAGTTGTTCCGTCTACTAACTCCAATAAATTCCTGATTTGATTAACATCGGAGAGCAGAATGATCTATTGCTTCCTCGGTTTGTATTTCTTACCCTCACACTTGGTGGCGTTTCGACTTTGGGTGACCCCTTGGTGAGTGACCTGACAGGTATAGACCGCGTCGGTGAACCATTCCCCAGCGGAGACTTTCAGCCGACTGGTCGCCGAGAAGGTCCCGTCCACTTCAAAGGCGGGAGAGGTGACAATTCCTGAATCCATGCGTTGTCCATTCTTCAGCCACTTCACGGTCATTGACTTTGAACGGAGATCGATGATTGAACAGACGGCGGTTGCAAATTTGTTGGTTGTGATTTCTTCCCTGGAGCTCACGGTGAGGAGAACAGTTGGAGGGATGCCAGAACCTGCAAGAAACACAGGTTAGACATTTCTTGCAGAAGAAATTGATAACAAATACAATGAGTTCGTATATTTTAACAGGCTTTTACCGTTAATAGACACTAACCTGGAATTTCCAGCTGTTAGAACTATCCAATGAACGATAAATGTGTTATGACCAAGGCCCTATACAGGTTAATCACAGCCTTTCTGTTTCTCACAGGTTCCCCAACACTTACATTGCCATTCAATGCTCTTGTCTGAGCCGCTGTATTGAACCTCACACTTGATTTTGCTGCATTCCCCCTCTGACTCGGTGATGGTTAACTGGCTGCTCAGGGTGAAGGTTCCCTTCTGGTTTCTCACTGACGGGTAAGTCTTAAATCCAGTGGTGATCTGCTGCCCATCTTTCTTCCAGGTCAGGCTGGTGATTTCTGGGGAGTAGTCCATCGCCAAACAGCCGTAGGTGACGGAGCCTTCGGGGTTGTGTTGCTGACAGGAGGAGACCAGGCTGTAGAGAGTGGGCGAAGACGGTGTCGCTGGGAAAGAATGGCCGATTGAAAAAGTTAGACTCTGTTCTTTGTGATCATTAAGTAACCAAACAACTCAAAATTTGACTATAACTCTAAACATATCCTAATATATTCCAACTAAAACCCACATCCACATTTGATCATTTATTATTTCCATCATTTGGTGATCCCCATCTGTCGGTTCCCTCTTTAGAAACCCACAACTCTTTTTCCGCCTCTATCCCATGACTAAAATAGAACATTTAGGTGTCATCTGAATGACGTACCTTTCAGTGGATTAAGATGGAAAAGCAGAGGATTTCCCCCATTATTTCGCCACCATTTATTTCACAATCAACAGCACTTGGTGATCGAGAAATTGTCTCGTCATTCATATCATTGCAGTTTGGAAATGGGCTCTGTTCAAATTGGCTGATGCCCCCTCCCCTCTCCACGTCCCCCCAAAACAAAGAATAACAAAGACCCTTCGAAAGTTCCTTTGTAATGGTACCTATATAATGGCCATAGAACTCTAAACTGAATACCAGTTACAGTAAGTACGACATTTTCCAATTGTATGTACATGTGAACATGCGGATTAGTAGCGGGAGTAGGCCATTCTGCCTCTCGAGCCTCCTCCACCATTCACTCCGATCATAGCTGATTGACTGTGGCGTTAACTCCATATTCCCGCCTATTCTCCGCTAACCTTTGACTCCCTTGTCAATGAAGAATCTCTCTACCTCTGCCTTGAAATATTAATGACTTCTCCTCCGTCGCACTCTGGTGAAGAGAGTTCCAAACTTTCACTACCCTTTGAGAGAAAAATAAAATCTCCTCATTTCTGCCAGAATGGGAGAACTCTTATTTTTAAACTGTGTTCCCTATCGTTCGTCTCTCCCACAAGGGGAAACATACTTTCAGCATCCACCCTGTCAATTTCCCCCAGGATCTTATATGTTTCAATAATATCAGCTCCCATTCTTCTAAACTCCAGTACATACAGACCCAGCCTACCCAAACTTTCCTCATAAGTTAACCGACAACACCTCCCAGTATCATTTGAATGAACATTCTCCGAACAGCTTCTAATGCTTTTATATCCTTTCTTAAAGGAGACTAAATCTGTACACAGTAATTCAGACGACACCCTGTTAAACTATAGCAAAACATCTTTACTTTTATATTCTATTCCCCTTGTAATAAATGACAACACTCCCTTTGCCTTCCTCATCACTTGCTGTTCCTGCATTGTAACAGTTTGTGATTCATGCACCAAGGGATCCACATCCTTCTGTACCTCAGGGTTCTGCAATCTCTCTCCTTTTCAATAATATGCTGCTTCTGTATTCTTCCTGCCAAACTGGACAAGTTTATATTTTCCCACATTATACGGCATCTGTCATTTTTTGCCCACTCCTATAACCTATTTATATCCCTTTGCTATACTTTATCCCCTCTTCACCACTTACTTTCCTATCTATCTTTGTGTCATCAGCAAATTTAGCAAATTCATTCAGTCCTTTCATTCAAGTCATTGATATAAATTGTAAATAGTTGAGGCCGCAGCATTGATCCCTGTGGCACTCCACTTGTCACAAAACCATGATGGATCTACATAATTGCATTTGGATTTTCTTAGTGACCCGTGATAGGATCCTTAATAATAGATTCCAGCATTTTCGCTCGGACAGATGTTAAACTAACTGGCCTGTCGATTCTTGCTTTCCCTTTACCTCCTTTATTTGATATAAAAGCCTCATTCACTATTTTCCAATCTGATGAGACCTTTCCACAATCTAGGGGAGTTTGGAAAATTAAAACCAATGCCTCCGCTATTTTAGCAACCACCTCGTTCAGGCCAAAATATTTGGCCAACTTCTCTGCCCATTTCCTTATTTTCCTTTATTGTCCAATCCGTGTCCCGCGGCTGGATTGTGGCCCCCGAAGCCCCTCTATATGGACCCTGGAGCCGTTGTTCTCAATGCTGGTAAGACGGGGAAGTGGGGTTGAAGATTTCTGTAAGGAGCTGCTCCTCCAATCACAGGCGGGTCTTCTACCCGTTAGCTCCTGATAGGCTGACTAGTGGGCCAATCCGCAGAAAAAGTGGGAGACAAACAGGTTGTGATTGGAGGGGCAGCGAACACCCGCTGGAGAAAGGCGCAGGGAGCCGGGGTGGGGGGGGGAAGTGCACAGAGACATTGTCTCCCTTCTATCCCAGGCACTTAGCGCCTTTCCCCGGGAATGGAAAGGATTTCAGGAGGAGGAGAGACAATGAGAGAGAGAGAGAGAGAGTTAGAGAGAGTGGGGCCCAGGGCGCCTGGGGCCTCGGCTCGCAACTGCTTTCGCCCGGATCTCCCCGCTATAGCCCGGCTCTCTGCGCTTACGCCCGCCTCTCTGCCCTTCCCCCACCCTCCGCCTCTATGCCCTTAATCCCCTGGCTCTCTGCCCGTTCCCCTCCGGTCTCTCTGCCGTTTCCGCCCCGGCATCTTTGCCCTTTCCCCCTCGCCAATCTCCGCCACCCCTCCCCCTCACCTCTCTGCCATTTCTCCCCCAGCCCTCTGCAATTATTCCACGGCTCTCTGATTTTTCCCCCGGCTGTCTGCCCTTTCCCCCCTCCCACCAGCCTCTCTGCCCTTCCCCCTCCCCATCTCTACCCTTTCCCCCCTCCCACCGGCCTCTCTGCCCTTCCCCCTTCCTCCTCTCTGCCCTTTCCACACCCCGCCTCCCTGTCCTTGACCCTCCCGCCTCTCTGTCCTTCCCCCCCTCGCCCTTTCCCCCTCTGCCCCTCGCCCTTTCCCCTTCTGCTCTCCCCCCTCCCGCCTCTCTGCCCTTTCCACCTCCCGCCTCTCTGCCCTTTCCCTCACCCGCCTCTCTGCCTTTTCCCCCTCCCGCCTCTCTGCCCTTTCCCCCTCCCGCCTCTCTGCCCTTTCCCCCTCCCGCTTCTCTGCCCTTTCTCCCACCCGCCTCTCTGCCTCTCTGCCCTTTCCCCCTCCACCCTCTCTGCCCTTTCCCCCTCCCGCCTCTCTGCCCCTACCCCCTCCCGCCTCTCTGCCCTTTCCCCCTCCCGCCTCTCTGCCCTCCCCCTCCCGCCTCTCTGCCCTTTCCCCCTCCCACCTCTCTGCCCTTTCCCCCTCCCGCCTCTCTGCCTCTCTGCCCTTTCCCCCTCCCGCCTCTCTGCCCTTTCCCCCTCCCGCCTCTCTGCCCTTTCCCCCTCCCGCCTCTCTGCTCTTCCCCCTCCCGCCTCTCTGCCCTTTCCCCCTCCCGCCTCTCTGCCCTTTCCCCCTCCCGCCTCTCTGCCCTTTCCCCCTCCCGCCCCTCTGCCCTTTCCCCCTCCCGCCCCTCTGTCCTTTCCCTCTCCCGACTCTCTGACCTTTCCCCCTCTGCGCTCCTCCCTCCTGCCTCTCTGCCCTTCCCCCTCCCGCCTCTCTCCCCTTCCCCCCTCCCGCTTCTCTGCCCTTTCCCCCTCCCGCCTCTCTGCCCTTTCCCGCCTCCCGCTTCTCTGCCCTTTCCCCCTCCCGCCTCTCTGCCCTTTCCCCCTCCCGCCTCTCTGCCCTTTCCCGCCTCCCGCCTCTCTGCCCCTTACTCCATGGCTCGCTGACCTTTCCCCGGCTCTCTGCCCTTCCTACTCGGCTTCCCTGCCATGCCCTCCACCCCCTCTCTCTGCGCTATACCCCCCCGCCTCTTTGCCCTTTCCCCCCAGCTCTCTGCACTTACTCCACGGGTCTCTGCGCTTTCGCCAGGCTCTCTGACCTTTCCACCGACGCTCATCACTCCATTCGGCCATGCTCCACTTTCTGACACTGTGAGGACTCAGGCCTCGTTTCCAGGTCTCTCTTCCCCGCAGTTCCCGCCCTCCCCCACACCGATTTAGGAAAAGTGATCTAGTAAGTGAGCGTGTGCATGATTGACAGTGAGGGTGGCTGAGTGACAGAGTGAGGGTGGGTGGCTGATTGCGTGAGGGTGCATGGGTGAGTGAAAGAGTGAGTGAGGGTGGGTGGGTGGTGAGTGAGCGAGGGTGGGTGTCTGAATGTGGGTGAGTGAGGATGGATAAGTGAATGAGGGTGGGTGTTTGAATGAGGGTAGATAAGCGGGTGAGTGAGGGTTGGTGGGTCTGTGAGGGTGGGTATGTGAGTGACGGTGAATGGGTATGTGAGGGCGGGTGGATGAGTGTGAATGAAGCTGAGTGGGTAAGGGTCAGTGAGGGTGAGTGAGGGTGGGTGAGTGAGTAATTGATGGTGAGGCAATGAGGGTGTGTGAAGGTGGGTGAGGGTGGATGAATGAGGGTGTGTGAGGGTGGGTGAGTGAGGAGTGCGAGTGAGTAAGGGCGAGGGAGTGAGGGTGAGGGAGTGAGGGTGAGTGAGTGACTGTGGGTGAGCGAGGGTCAGTGAGTGAGGGCCAGTGAGTGAAGGTGAAGAAATGATGGTGAGGGAGCGAGGGTGTGTGAGTGAGGGTGAGTGAGTGAGGGTGAGTGAGTGAGTGAGGTTGAGTGAGAGAGGGTGAGTGAGTGTGAGTGAGTGAGCGATGGTGAGTGAGGGTGAGTGATTGTGGGTAGTGAGGGTGCCCAAGTGCTGCAGGCTCATCAAGGCGATGTTTCTCCGGATGATTTTCCGCTCCGGCTCAGCTTTCCGTTGCCTGTTGTCCACAGCCGAGCTGGGGGCTCCTCCATTCGGCTCCACCACCTCCACCTCCTCCTCTTCCTCTCCATCGATCCTGTCCTGATTCTCCATATTGATCAGCTTTCAGTAACACCGGCTGTGTAAAGTCAGGCAGCAGTGTAGATCACTGGCCAGCTGCTTTAATGCCGATGCCTTTCTTTGAGCAACCCGTGTCAGTGCGTGAATAGGCAGACTGAGGGGGCTGGAGGGGACGGTTACAGCAAAACCAGGATTGGCCATGCAGGCATCTTGCACCAAGTGTGCACCAGTATTGAGGATCCAGGCGGCCGTGGTCTCCATCACATCCCTCACTTTTTTTTGTTTCTTTGTGTTTGGTTCAACACTTGGAAATTCTCCACATATATAGTGATGTCACCTGTGTAATTTCATTTTACACAACAGGTCCTCAGAAATGGAGCAATGAACATGCCTGCAGCTTAACGGATTTTCATTCTGCAATTAGTATTTTCAGCCCACTTCTCTGTGTGAGAATGTGTGTGTGAGAGAAAGAGAGAGAGAGAGTGCATGCAAGTGTATGTGTGTTTTTGAGAGAGAGAGAGACAGTGACAGAGAGAGACGGAGTGTGTGTGTGTGTGAGATAGGGAGTTTAATTGTGAGAGTGTGTGAAATGGAGAATGTGTGTGTGGGAGAGAAAGACTGCGTGTGCTTGTGAGTATGGGAGAGAGAGAGAGAAAGAGAGAGTGTGTGAGAAGGGGAGAGTGTGTTTTTCTGTGCGTGTCATAGGGAGTATAAGTGTGAGAGTGTCTGAGATAGAGAAATGTGTGTGAGAGAGAGAGTATGTGTGTGTGAGAGAGAGCTGCTGTGTGTGTGTGTGTGAGAGAGCGACTGTGTGCGTGTAAGAGTTAGAGAGAGAGAGAGAGAAAGAGAGTGTATAGGGGTGTGAGTGATTGGTAGTATAAATGTGTGAGAGAAAGTGTGTTAGAGAGCGAACGTGTGTGTGTGTGGGAGAGAAAGAGTGTGTGAAAGACAGAGCCAGTGTTTGTGTCAGAGAGAGAGAGAATAAGAGAGAGTGCATGTGTGAGAGAACAAGTGTGTGTGTGAGAGGGAATGTGTTTGTGTTTCTGTGTGTGTGACAGAGAGAATGGAGAGTGTGTGCATGTGTGAGAGTGTGTATGTGTGTGGGAGAGAGGGTGCATGTATGTGAGAGAGAGAGAGAGTGGTTGTGCATAAAAGAGTGTGCGTGTGTGTGTGAGAGAGAGAGTGCATGTGTGAGAAAGAAAGAGTGCATGTGTGTGTGAGAGAGATAGTGTGCACGTGCGTAAGAGTGTGTATAGTTGAGAGAATATGTGTATGAGAGAATGTGAGTGTCTGTGTGAGAGTGTGTGTGAAGGAGAGAGGCAATGTGTGAGAGACAGAGTGTGTGCATGTTAAAGAGAATTTGAGTGTGAGAGGGAGAATGTGAGAGTGTGTGTGTGTGTGTGACAAAGAGAGCATGCGTGACAGAGAGAGTGAGCGAGTGAGGGTGTGTGGTTAAGAGACTGAGTGTGTCGAGGTAGATCAGCCATGATCTTACTGAATGGAGGGCAGGATCGAAGGGCCGATATCCTCTCATTCTCTCATTTCTGTCATTCATGCCCTGCAGACGGCAATCGAATGACTCAATTTTTGATGGCGGCTCCTTTTCCCCAAATCCCCCGCGGCTGGTTGTTGGGAGCGGGAGTCTGGTCATTGTCCATTTCAATCGTTTAAATAACTCGCAGCCTCTGATCAGATCAGAACAGGCGCTGCTCTCTGGAGCCTCACTGTCACTCCCTGATTCTGTTTGTTCTGAAATTGTGCTCAAGTTCAGGTCACTCACATTCAATGATTTTCTGATACTCAAAATGCTTCAACATAATTAATTCATTAAAATTTATACATGTTCTCTCCAGAAATATTGTTAAAAACAATTAACGTTTGTCATTTCAACCGAGCAATGAAACAATTTGTTTTCAGAGATGTGGCTCGAGAACTCACAGCCAGTTAGTTCGATGCTGATTCAGTTTGTTTGATCTCTGCAGGGAGAAGACTCTCAGGTCAGTAACAGGACAAGTTAAGATATGGATTAAAGCCCCCACTCCTCCCCCAGTACACTCCTCTCATCAGCTGCAAGGGTGGGATTCAACAGAAAGCCAACTCTCCACTCAACTGTCAAACACTCCGGGTCAGGTACAGCACCGGTTTGATATTAAATAAAACTCCCTCCACATTGTCCTATCAAATATGCCTAGGAGAGGGTTCAATCCGGTTTTGATATAAATGCTGTGGCTGCAAGAGGCGGTCAGAGGCTTGGAATTCTCTGGCGAGTAATTCAACTCCTATTGCCCAAAGACAACTCACCATATACAAGGCACAAGTCAGGACTGGGATGGAATAGATTTCACTTGCCTCAATGAGTGAAACTTCAAAAAACCCCAAGAAACTCGATACTATCCGGGACAAAGCAGCCCACAGAATTGGTACCCCATCCACTACCTGAAACAATTACACCCTCCCCCACAGACGCACAGCGACTGCAGTGAGTACCATATATAGGATGCACTGCAGCAACTCGCTAAGGCTCCTTCAGCAGCACCTTCAAAACCCGCAACTTCTCCCAACTAGAAGGACAAGGGCAGCAGGTGCTTGGGAACACCGCCACCTGTACGCTCCCCTCCAAGGCACCCACCATCCTGACTTGGAACGATATCGCTGTGCCTTCACTGTGAATACGTCAAAATCCTGGAGCTCCTTTCCTAACAGCACTGTGAGTGTACCTGTAGTATTCAAGGAGTCGGCATTTCAACACTTCCTCAAGGTGTAATTAGGGATGGACAACAAATGCTGGCCTTGCCAGCGACCTCAACATCCTATGACAGGATTAAAAATAAGATACAGGCTAATTTCTTACTCCACACTGTCCAACTAAATAGGTCAAGGACTGCTACAGCACGGATTAAAATAGGATAAAACTCCTCTCTGCATTGCCTAACTGAACACTCCCAAGATACATGCATCACTGGCTTAAAATCGACCAAATCTCCTTCGACAGTCTGTCTGTCGTTTCTGAATTGTCCTTTCTGACTGTCACAATGGGTTGGGTATCTCATTTCTGAGGCGCCTGGTCAAAAAGTCAAACTTTTCACATTTCTCACAGATACAAGTTTTTTGAAGAAATAAATCAAATTGCATTTCTTGAAATCCAAGAGAGTGAACCAGAAGGATTACAACCAGCCAGGAAGATTCCTGGTTCCAACACAGTGACCACGCGCACAGAAACAGAACAGACACAAATGATGCAACAAGTGAGTTCCCAGCAGATAGATCTGTTCAATCTGTCCATTTCATTCAAGCTGTTTAATTCCAATTGATCAATGGCCAATTTACTACAATTATTCCACAACTTCTTTGAAATTAATCTGATTTTCATTTCAAAATTCCCTTTTAAGTCCATCTAATTCTCCCTGATCTGTCTCAAATCTCCAAATAATATAGGATTTAAGTTACCCTGAAAATGAGCATAGCAAAAATTACAGGTTCAAGATAATTTGGTGTCCGTAACAGAGACTCAATGACAGGGTAAGAATTAAACAAATCAGGAAACACTCACATTGAAAACCGATTACCCGCTGATTTGATTTGATTTTAGGTATGAATAGAACCAATAAAATCATCGAGGCGAAACACCTTATCGAGCTGAGCACAGCTGAGTAAGAAAAGTACTCTTTTCTAAATTAATTTTGGATACAATTAAAAATTCTCTCCACTGAGATTTTGCAATCACCATAATGACCAGTATACTATTTAATTGTTGGAGCACATTTATGTTGAATTAATTATCACTAATATTATATTGTAAGCTAATTATCTTGTTATTGTCAATTCATTTTCTTGTCAGCTGATTTTTACTCTATAATATTAAAAATGGTTTTCAAAAATTGAAAACCTGTTTCTCCCTGGTACTTTGTGAAATAATTGGGGTTTATTTAAATCAACCTGACACTGAAACAATGTTAAACAATAAACTTCAAATTGCTAGATGTTAACATTCAGGCAAGTGTATCAATTTTACTTAAATCTAAGCACGATTTACTATTTTACTTCTACTTCTACTGCACTGTTTTAACCAACAATATTGTAAGCTATGCGTGTTTCTGAACGCATTGAAAAATCATAAATTCCATCTATTCTCATCGAGTAATTCACAGGGCGAATTTATCAGTAGAATATTTGAAATACTTTCAAATCTGGCCGGGGTCACATCGCATTAAGTGTCTATGAGCTGCAACATCATCTGTTTGCTAAAGGAAGCTTGTCTTAACTCCAAACTATATGTAAAAAAATGTTCCTGGCAGTTACTTATTATCAATAAAATTGTTCCCTAGATAACAATCCCTATTCTTTAATTGTTACATATATTGTTCATTGAAAGAAGATCCAAATTGATCAATATAAAACTTGATGAGAACAATTCATTCAGATCATCTGCGATACTGAAATATAATCAGCAAATTGAATCGAGATTTTGTTCTTCAATTTAATATTTAATAAGAATTAAGCATGAATCTCAGATATAATCTGTTCTTCTCCTATAATCCTATCCTGTGTACAGCACAGCTATGGTAGACAGGATGTTGTTATTAAATTCAAAACTAACATTAATGTTTGTAATTAAATTAATCTGTTCTAATTTCAAGCTTTTCCTTGTCAATCTCTATTCATATGCAGCCTGCACCTTCCTACAGTTCAAAAAAAATGTAAGAACAATTCATTTACTGCCAACGAATTCTACCCCCCCCCCCCACCCCCCCCCACGCCCCCCCCAGAAAACTGTTTAAGATTAGATTAGTGACAATTGTCTCGTTATCCAAATCCCAATAACATTGAAGGAATAATATGGTTACGACTGCACAGAAAGAATATAATAACCGGTTAGACATATTGCCAAGCTGAAATGTCAAACTCCTCTTTAAGTCAATGCAAACGTTATCAGGGATATAAAAAATAATTCAAATTCCCTTGTGAAATTGACTAAATCTGTAGAATCAGTATATTCTTATTGAAATTATTTCATGCATAATCACAAAATGTTTCCAGCCTAAAAACTTTCCCAATCATGTTAATTGTGCGCAGTGCACAACAAAATTATGAAAGGCGATTAATGATCAATTATGATAATATGAAAGCTGTTCAGCCAATATGGAGAAATATTACCACATTATAATTGTTTGAATTGTAATAATTTTACTCTACAACTTGAAAACTTGTTAATTATATAGTTTCTGATTGCAGTAACGAATTATGTTCCGAATGAGCGTCATAATCCATGGTTTAGTTTAATCTGCAATTATCACTTAAAATAAAGACAAAATGTTCTAACACATCTTTAAACGCTTTTTTCCCATTTCTGAAACCTGTTTGTTTTCTGCCTACAATCGCGCTTCAAGCAGATACAAACGCGTAGGCTGTTTTCATTCAATCACAAAACGTGTAACCGCTCAATGTCACCGAATTTAAACAATGCAGAGGCAATGCAGAACCGCCAAGCCGTTTCACAAATTCTACTAATTCAAAGCCATCCAGACACACAATATTCTCGGGAGAAAAACACCAAATCACATCACTGAGGGGCTGAAACCCGTTTCATGGAGAACCAGCTCAATTGTACAAACACTTCCAACAGAATCCAATGTAACATTGCAAGAAAATCTCAATATCGAATCCAGGCAACACGCTCGTCACTAAATAAATGAATAATTAAACTAAACGGAAATATGGAATAATGTCAACAGCATTGTGAGTAGGCGGAACATGTTCAATAAATTAATACTGAAACTTAAGCATATTTTGTTAATATTGGGTTTGATTTCAAACCTATTTAAACACTTGTGCAACAGACGGTAAAACCCGCAGGCGTTCGATGTCACCGAGATTAAACATTGCAGAAACGTCAAATTGTTTTAACAAACGTTAGATATTTCAAGTCGCCCGGCCACACATTATCCTCAGCAGATACACACCAAATCACAACAACCAGGGACCGAATCCCTCAGCAGCACCATTTGTCAAAACACAGTGGAATTATATAACTCAATTTAAGCAGAATCACATGAAACATTGTAAAAGAATCTGCATACAGAATTCACCAAACCCACGTTTCAATGAACGAATGAATTATTAAAATAGACAAGAATATAAAGCAAAGACTCAAGTAAAACAATCACTAAATAAATGTGTGGTTCTTACCTGCAGTCACCGTCACCATGGTCCCTTGTGCCCAGTAGCCCATACCGTCACAGTGTTACACTCCCTGGGCTGTGCCATACAATAACTGTCCCTGCACGAAAAAGACAGAAATCCACCATTATTTTAAATATTCATAAGTCAGAGGCAAAGTAAGATCACGATGAATCTTCACGAAATTATATTTGCGTGTAGATATCTTTAGATATTCATCAATGATCCTCATCTTTTATAATTCAGAGTAACACATGAACATGTTACTGAAATCACCAACTGATGAACGGATAATTATCACAGTTTTTCAATTTTAAACCACGTTTTTTGGGCAGTTCTGGGCATAAATAATACTTCACTGTAAATATAGCAGGATTGTAAAAGCGAGCACTGACCCAGGCAGACTCAATTAGTGCTGAGGGGTTTTTGTATTGACAGTAACTGCTGTGCCATCCCAGCTATCACAGTGAGACACACCATGTCAAATACTGCGGCAGACTGTTCTCTGTAAATACAGAAATTTAATTTCACTTCCTTCTCAAAAACCTGATTCCGACACGCCTAAAAGTGAATCAGTGAGACATTTCAGCTTGTACTGGTGATTATACTTATCAATGTGAATGGAATTCTTTCAAAACCTCTTTGCAGATTTAGCGTGTCCGTCAACACTCACAAAACGGAAGACTGTTATATCTTTTCACAAACCAATATTACCTCTACCCATTATTTTATTTAAATTTGATTTTCTTTGGCGTTCCTGCTGTGTTAGTGATCGCGAATTTGAACAAACTCCTTCTCTGAGGTTTTTGTATGAGGATGTCGCTATGCACAGCACTGTGACCCGCTGCTGTAGTATCACAGAGAAATACACCCGCACAAAAACTGCACCCACTCTCTCAGTGCTGCCTCTCAATATTCACTTCAAATAGACGTTTACTTCTGATCTAGAAGTGGAATTCATGCAGCAGTTTACAAAATTGAACGAAAAGAGACTCCCTCCAAGTATCAGATATATTAAAATGAATATTATATCCAGGTCTGTAATTGCGGAAACTGTTAACAGTAAATATCAACACAACCAAAAGCTCAGCTCATTACATCGACTGGTTTGTTAGTTTTACTGTTAAATTTGCTGTGCTACTTATGTCAGGAGCGCCTTGTTGTCTGGTCCTGATCATTACAGTTAATATTACATTTAAAACAAGTACTGACCGTCAGGTTACGATGGAAGTTGCTGAGTCCCTCTCGATCTGTTCTTGTTCGGGTCCAGCCCTGGTTCCTCTCGCTGTGTGTCTTGCACAATAATAGATGGCGGTGTCTTCAGTCTTCAGTCTCGTCATGTCCAAGGAGAAGGTGCTCCTTGAAGTGTCTTTGGACGCAGTAAATCGATCCTTAATTCCTGGGGCGTAGTATTCGTATGATGAACTATAGTAGCTAACCAGCCACTCCAGCCCCTGTCCGGGAACCTGTCGGATCCAACCCATGGTGTAGCTGCCAAGATCGAAGCCGCTGGTTTTACAGGTCAGTCTCAGGGAGCCTCCGGGACGCCCGGTCTCTGCCTCTGGCTGAGTCAACACAACCTCCGACTGGACACCTGTAAAAATATATCAAAAACCCAGAGGATTAATCCTGGTGAACTGATTCCTGACTCTGTAACATTCCAGAGAGAGACTAACACTGAGACAGTAACATTGAGAGACTTGGACAATAAAAACTACTCACGGGATAAGAAAGTCAGCAACAAACTGAGAGAAATCGCCGACCTCATCTTTCTGGTCATTTGGGGAAAATGGTTCTGTCCAGAACTCAGTGAACAAACCAGCTCCCGGACTGTTGGATTCCGGCCCCAGTGAGCGGCATTTAAATACCCGGCAGAAGGGGGCGGGTTTCCAGGCGCCGCCTGTTGATTCGCTGGTGGAGGCGGCGACTGGATCCACGCCCCACCTTCCACATCCCCAACAGAATGGACTCAGATATTTACAATAGGCTATTGTTAAAAGTGGACATTTTATCTGTATCGGGATATTTGGCTGAATGGATTTATTGTAAAGTCTCCAGTGGTTCTAATGGTGAAATTACAGTTGAGCATCTGTTAATAAAAATATAATTCCATTGTAAATTAAGTCCATTTATTTCTACACTACCTCACAAGGGGCTGAACCTAAAACAATAAATTACATTATCAGGGAATAAAGGGACTGTCAGCCTTTGTTGCAGCAACTCCGGGTCTCTATCTCATTCCAGCAATAAAGTATCTTCAGTCATAGGAATTACTATTGATTTATGTAACTAAATGCGGGAGATGAAAAAAGTGATTTTATTAACAATGTGGGTGGTTATCGCTGTACAATTTGGGTCCGGAGATAAGAAGAATCTCCTCACATTGTACAATGTCTCTCATTGCATTTCTCGAACTGCCCCTGACCCTATGACAGCCCTTTGAAAATTAGCGACAAAAGAAGCCCACCTGCCTGATAATTAAACAGTAAGTTTACACAGAAACGTAAAATTTACATCAACTTTTGACAGAGAAGTTAATGAATCAGAACGGACACGGAGATCAGCACAGTTATCCTTCAGCATCCAAATCATTGCAACTAATTTTATTGACCACCGGCTGTCTACCATTCACTGGTATTGGGAACACAGGATATCAGGGCTTTACGACATATTACACAATATCACAAGAATAAATGTTTTATCTTCCACTGAAGCGGATAATGAACTGGTCATTTCTCCACTCATTGGCAACTATGAGAGGGTCTGTTAAATAATCGTAATCAGCACAAATTAAACTGTACAGTACACGGTGCTAATCGGGTATAAGAGACCCCTCAGGCTAAATGAGGTGCAGAACTCTGAGAATATTCAAGGAATTCCTGTGGGTTCAAGACAATTCTATGATTTTCTTTTAATTTAATTTCTTTTATTTTTTTGTCATTCTACTCAGCTCATTAGACTGGGGGATTGGGACCATCAACATCGCTCTCTCGCACTCCATGAAGTTCTTAATAAACCGGCTTTAATAACTGGAATGTCTTTTACTTAGAAATAATATAAATTAAATAGTATACGGCCAATTTTCTGGTCGTGTTTAATCTCGGCATTCATTTAAATATTTCCTCAGTTAAAGTACCATTTAAAATGTGTATTTCGTGTGCGACAGAAACACTTATTGTTTGAATGGCTAAATCCCATTTTCTTCATTCATATCCAGGCTAATCTGCCCCACACAGTATTTGGCAGCAAGCCAGCCGGCTGCAGTCAGGGAGGTTCGAATGTCCAATGTTGTTTACAGGAAGCATCTGCGGGTTTGTGCAGTAAATGAAAGATCTGTTTCCTCAGTACTGACCGCTTGGCTGCAAGCCAACTTCAAACCCTTAACATTGTCAACAAGGCCTATTTATAACAAATCTACCCAGCAACAACACTGGAGTCAGCTTTATTTTTTAAATTGTGAACTTATGTGGACTGTGCCCAGCTCTCAGGAAAGAAAAGTTATCCAGCTTCTCTGACACCCTGTTTGCATCAATGGCTCATTGGAGGATCTCTCCAACACATCATAATATTGTGATGAATGGATAGATGGAAATAATTACAGGCAGATTATCAGAGATGACTCATAGAGAGGGTACATTTTGTTACAGTCAAACATGTGTGATTTCTTTGCCTCTTTACTCTTTCACGGGATGTGGGAGTCACTGGCAAGGCCAGCATTTGTTGCTTCTCCATAATTGCCTTGGAACTGAGTGCCTTGCTGAGCCATTTCAGAGGGCAGTTAGAGTCCACCTTATTGCTGTGGATCTGGAGTCACATGTCGGCCAGACTAGGTCCAGTGGCAGATTTCCTTTCCTAAAGGACATTAGTGAACCAGATTAGTTTTTTTCCACAATCGATGATAGCTTCATGGTTCCCTTCACTGAGACCAGTTTTCAATCCTAGGTTTATTGTTGAATTTAAATTCCACCAGCTGCCATGGCGGGATTTGAATTCGTGTCCCCAGGAGAATAGCTTGGGTCTCTGGATTACTCGTCCAGTGACATTAATGCAACACCACCGTCTGCCAAAGAATGGAGGGATGACTGCAGTGATGCAGGAATGAATGATAGTTAGATGCCTGAACATTTTGATGAAGGGATCAGAGAATGAATTGATCGATGTATCGATAGGCGCGTCTGGAAGATGCTGTTTTACCTTCTCATCTTGGTGCTTGACTACTTTAAACCTTGAAGCAGGTCCAGTATTTCATTTGTGTCAGTCTAATACCTTCAGTCCCTCCAGATTTTCTGGATGTATTCCATCCGCAGGGTATCGAGCTGAACGTCGCCAAGAGAAGGCTGGAGATGTCCCTGCGGTACTGATGATTCTTCCCTGCTGAAGGGGAATCATCATCTTTCAGACAGAAAGCGGGTACATAATTTGGTTTAGGATGGAGGATTGTAATATTTGGAACATGTGGTCCTTTCATGTAAAACAAAGCATTCAACATATCCTCACCCAAATTAGCGAAGGTAACAGACATTACTCACTGGAGAGCCGCATTAATTTACAGTCAGGTCCGGGTAGTTTTATTTATAACATCACTTAACAAATCCTCACACACACCAGTTATATATCAGGAGTTTCTGTGTGATTATGAGCTGGTTACTTGTCAATAAAGCGCAGAGGCTGTTGGGTAGCTGCTCATTATCCTCGGTCTGATTTAATTCCATTTTCCACTGAATTCTGGGACAGATATGATTCCTTGCTGACAGAATGGTCAATGTGATCTCAATCAATGTTAATGATATTAAATGAATCGCAATTACATTTTGTATGGAATAAAATGCTGAAAATGCTTGGTTCATGCAATTATTAATCTTTGTAGAATGGATGATAATTGCTGATTATAATTATTTGTCTTGTGAATTGATGGTAATTGGTGAATATAATTATTTATCTTTGTGGATTGATGATAATTGGTGAATATAATTATTTATCTTTGTAAATTGATGATAGTTGGTGAATATCATTATTTATCTTTGTGAATTGATGCCAATTGGTGAATATATTATTTATCTTTGTGAATTGATGATAATTCTTGAAGATAATTATTTACCTTCGTGAATTGATAATAATTGGTGTTAATAATTATTTATCTTTCTCAGCCTTTACGACCTTCTTCTTCTCTGCTGAAAGATAAGATCCGTTCCACAGGATGTGAATGATGCAAAAATCACACACTATCTGAAAACAAAGCCGACAGGTGAGACTGCAACACCTACAGGGATATCTCACTCATGGAGTTACGGGGAAGGCCTTTGCTCGGGTCAGACTTCATCTGGTTACAGGTTGAAGCACAATGTGATGTTTTTATCGGAAGCTATACTCTGGACATGATTTGCTCCACAAGCTGGAGATCGTCAGCAGAACAGGACTCTACAAGGTTTTTGGGAAAATTGGCTGTTCACCAAAGCACCTCAGTCTCATTCACTCCTTCCATGACAACATGCACTGCACTATACAGATTGGTGATTCCACTTCCGACAGATTCAGAGTGAAGAATGCAGTGAAGCAGGCCTGTGTCCAATCCCCACTCTGTTGGGCACCTTCTCCATGCTGCTGATCTTTATCTTCCCTGTAAAAATGGAAGGAGTCGGCTTACACTCGATCAGACCACAAGCTCCACAATCTATAAGACTGAAAGCGAAGACATAAACACATTGAATCTTGATCAGAGAATTCCTCCACGCTGATAACTCTGTCATCAAAATGGAAACTCATCCACAAAGACTGATGGACTGTCTCTCCCATGCCTGTAACTTGTTCTCGCTGACTATAAGCATGGAGAAAACCGTGGTCATGGGATAAGGTGTTGCATTTCCGTCATTGATCACACTAAATAACAAACCGATGGAAGTAAATTCCGCTCCCTGGGTTCCAACGTGACAGGCAGCCTGTTCCTTGCTGCAGAACTTGATACCCACATGGAGAAAGCAGCTGCCACCTTTGACTGACTCATGAAACGCCCCTGGAATAACATCAAACTGGCCCTTAGGACCAAGCTGATGGTTTATAAGGCCTGCGTTCTCAGCACCTTTCTCTATGGCTGTGAAACATGGACGAATTACAGTTATCAAGAAATGAAGCTCCACAATTTCCATCTTCACTGCCTGCTGCGCATTTTGGGTATGTACTGGCAGGATAAAGTCACGAATGCAGTGGTACTGTCAAAGGCAGAGCTCCCAAAACTGCAGAACTCATCAAACAGAAGCGGGTTTTGTGTCTTGGGAACGTTCACAGGATGGAAGATGGTCACATAAACAAGGACTTTCTGTAAGGTGAGGGAGCCGGAGGCAGACAACCAGTGGGACGCCCAAAGCTCCGCTTCAAGGCTGCTTGAAGTGAAGGCCCTAAATACCGATTATCACAACTGAGTGTACCTAACTGACGACTGAGGAAAATGGCGACACCTCCTGTGGTTTGGCGTGAACCACCACGTTGACCAGTGGCTACAGTGGCTTGGTAATCCAGGCTAACACCGGGAAAAAAAAGAAGCCACAACGACATTTTCTAGCTTCATGTGCAGCACTTGTGGCAGAACCTGCCTCACAATAATTGACCTCCTTAGCAATCAGCACATCGGAAATGGCTTTGTTTCCATTGTGTGTCTGTGACCTTTCATAGATGGAAGGTTGTCCAGGACCTTCATGAAATTCAGTTGCAAACAATGTGATTTACTTCTCCTTCTCTTTCTCTCCCTCCCAATCTCCTTCACACACACACACACACAGACCAAGATGGCATCTTGTGCTTCAACTTAAGATCGCACCTTGGCTTCCTGGGAGGCTCCATAGCCCTTAACTATTGAATTAAATGACCCTAACTGTCTTTCAGGTGGTATCATGAACCAATAAACTCTTCCCAACACTATGTTTGTTGAGGTGGGTATTAATGCTCCCATGGTCTCTGTACAGTGCCCTGGTCAACATCCCTCCCTTTGATCAAGATGAACAAAGTTACATCACCAGGAATTGGGCCGCTTTACTCTGGTGCTGACTTTAACGTGCGCTAATCGGGCACGTCCACCTGCAATTAGTTGAATTTTGTTAAATTTTGACACCACCTCCCACAGAAGGCGATGTGGTGTGACACCTGGGGAAGTGGATTCTTGATACAATAATGTCAAAGACCTAACCTGGCAGCGACATTTTCACAGTAGCTGCAATTGCAAAGTTTGGCCAGCAGATGGATGTGAAATCTTGATGGACACATTCTATGAAGCAGACATTGTCTCAATTAATACTGCACTGGACCCTGTCTCTGTCTTTTTAAATTGGACTCCATCTATTTTTGTGTTAGACCACACACTGTCTCTCTTTATATTTCAAAGTACACTGTTTCAATTAATACTGCACCAGTCAACACCAATATTTGTGTCACACAGTCTGGAAGTTCCCAATTCAAACCGGATCGGATATACGTCTGCAGTCCTGTCACATCCAGTCGTAAATGGTGGCAGACAAGTAAACAAATAACTGGAGAATGGGGCTCCACAAAGCTGTGGATCTGGAGTTATGTGTATAGGAGGTGGTGATGTGCTGGTATTCTCACTGGGCTAGTAAATCGCTGGGGTTCTGGGTTTGAATCCCACCGCGGCAGATGGTGAAATCTGAATCGAAAAATCTAATGATGACCTTGAAACCATTGTCGTAAGAACCCATCCTAACAAGCCACACTGTTCTCAAGGGGGCAATTAGGGATGGGCAATAAATGCTGGCCTAGCCAACGCCGCCCCCATTCTCATGAACGAACAAACAGAAATGTAGGTCAGACTGGGTAAGGACGGCAGGTTTCCGTCCCTAAAGGACATCGGTGAACCAGATGGATATTTAATATAATCGAATATCGTTTCATGGTCACCATTATTGAGATGAGCTTTCAATTCCAGATTTATTAATTGAATTTGGATTCCACATGCTGCCATAACGGGATTCAAATCCCTATCCCCAGGGAAAAGGCCTGGATCTCTGGGTTACTGATCCAGTGAAGTTCCCACTGCACGATCGTCCTGCCATGTTATACAGGATCCTAGTTCCATTATTAATTCCCCGGGAACTACATTATTTCTATTGTGCTGGATCAGGTCTCTGTTTGTATTAAAATAGACTCTAACTCATTAATGTTCCACTGGAAGCCATCTCAGTTTGTATTGCACTGGATTCTTTCTCTGTTTATATTACACTAGGCCCTGTCTCTGTTTATGTTATCCTAAATCTTGACTATGTCTACATTACAGTGGTCATTGTAACTATGGCACTAGGCTATGTTTCTGAAGAAGAGGCATATGGACTCGAAACATTAACTCTGTTTCTCTCTCCACAGATGCTGTCCAACCTGCTGAGTTTGTTCAGCATTTTCTGTCTTTATTTCAGATTTCCAGCATTTGCAGCATTTTGCTTTTATCTATGCCTCTGTTTAAATTAGAGTTGCATTACTCCATGTTTCTGTGAGATGGAGAGATAATATTATAAATAAAGACGTTAGGCTAGAAATCGGTATCTGGCAGTAGCCTGAAAGGACGGTCTCGGATCGGTCGTATATGCTACGCAGCACTTGATATTCATTTTCAGCGCAGTCAGCAGAATTATATTTCAGATATCCCTTCTTTTCCGGCGCCGAAGGCCAATTTCCCACCTATGGAGTGGTATGTGTAGGAGGATGCAGGGCATTGTGTTCCCATGTGCTTGTTGCCCTTGTTATTCTGGGAGGTGGAGGTCACAGGTATGGAAGGTATTGTTGAAGAGGCCTTGGCGAGTTGCTGCTGTGCATCTTGTGGATGACACACACTGAAGCCACTGTGTATCGGTGGCCAAGGGAGTGAATGTTTAACTCCTGGATGAGGAGCCTATCAAGGGGTTGATTTCCCCTGGTTGGTGTGGAGGTTCTTGAGTGTTGCTGCAGTTACAATGGTCAAGGAAAGAAAACAATTTCCAACAGGCATCTGACTTGCAGATTTGCAGATGGTGGAAAGGCTTCGGGGAATCCGGAGGTGAGTTATTCGCCACAGAACTCCCAGCCTCTGACCTACTCTTGTAGCCACAGTATTTCTATGGCTGGTCCAGTTAAGTTTCTGTTGAATGGCACCTGCGCAACGTTGATGGTGGGTTTCAATGACGGTAAAATCCTCTGAACGTCAAGGGGAGATGTTTGGTTTCTTTATTGTTGGAGTTGGTCATTGCCTGGCACTTGCGTGCCGCTTATATCACTTGCAATTTATCAGCGCAAACTTGTCCAGTTTGAGATGCAACAAGTAAGGATGGTTTCATCGTCTGAGAGGTCATAAATGGAACTGAACTCTGTGAAAATATGAGTGAACATCCCCACTCCTGACCCGGTGATGAAGGGAAGGTCATTGATTAAGCTGCTGAAGATGGTTGGACCAAGCACACTTCTCTGAGAGACTCCTGGAACGATGTCCTGGAGCTGATGTGATTGGTCTTCAACAACACAATATCTTCATATTCGCTAGGTGTGACTCCAGCCAGTGGAGAGACTTGCCCCTGCTTCCCATTGACCTGACACTTTCCAAGGCTTCCTGATGCCACACTCAGTTAATAGTTACTTTGACATCAAGTACTGAAGCCCTCATACATCATGTCTGGAAGTTCGCTCTCTTGTCCATGTTCAGACCAAGTTTACAATGAGCTTTGATGCTGGCTGACCCTGGTGGATCCAGTCTGAGCTTTGGTGAGCAGGTCGGCGACACCTTCAGTCACTTTGCTGATGATTGAGAGTAGACTGATTGAGCTGCAAAGGGACAGACCTAATCTGTTGTCCATTATGTACAGTGTTCTAGCTTCATGCTATGGTTCATCATTTTCAGGTGTGCCTGGTCTTGCTTCTGACCTGCTGGTCTACATTCCTCATTGTTCCCAGGCTGGATGTTAGGCTCATAGACTCAGAGGCGTTTACAGCACAGATGGAGGCCATTCGGCCCATTGTTTCCGCCCCAGAACACAAAGATCTGACTACACTAATCCCATTTTCCCGCGCTTGGCCCATAGCCCTGGAGGCTATGGCAGCTTAAGTGAACATTTAAATCCTCCTTAAATGTTACTAGAGTTTCTGACTCAACCACCCTTTTGGGCAGTGAGTTCCAAATTCCTACCACCCTCTGGGTGAAAAAGATTCTCCTCAACTCCCCTCTTAGCCTTCTACCTATTATCTAAAATCTCTGCTCTCTGGTTTTTGACCCCTCTACTAATGGAAAAGGTGCCTTACTATCCAACCTATCTATGCCCCTCAGCACCCCCTCAACCATCATTGCTCCAAGGAAAACAGCCTCAGCATAACCAATCTTTCCTCATAGCTCAGACCCTCCAGCCCAGACAGCATCCTGGTAGATCTCCTCTGCACTCTCTCCAGTGCAGTCACATACTTCCTAGAAATGTGGTGACCAGAACTGCACGCAGTGCTCCAGTTGTGGCCTAACCAACGTTTTACACAGTTCCAGCATAACCTCCCTGCTCTTGTGTTTTATGCCTCAGCTAATAAAGGCAAGTAACCCATATGCCTTCTTAACCACCTCATCTACCTGCTCTACTACCTTCAAGAATCTGTGGATAGGCACACTAAGGTTTGAGTGAGAGATATTCTGGTCCATGAGATTACAGGGTGTGATTGACTGCAACTATCCTGCTGTTAATGACCAACAGTGTCTCGTTGATGCTAAGTTTTGAGCTGCTAGACCTGTTCTGAATGTATCCCGTTTAGTACAGCAGCAGTGCCGCACAACACAATGGAGAATGTGCTCAGTGTGAATACCGGCCTTGGTTTCCACAAGGACAGTGCAGGGGTCAATCTCACCTATATCGATAGTGTGGTGGGCCGGAGATCAGGTAAGGTTTTCCCTCGTGTTGGCTCTCTAACCATCTGTGGCAGGTCCATTCTTGCAGATACGTCATTCAGGACTCATCCAGCTCCAGCATTCGTGGTCTTGTCAAATGGTAATTGATTTTGAAAGTTCACAGCACATCCGTTGCCCTTGCTACCCTCAGTGTTTCTTCCACGCAGTGCTAAAGATGAAGGAGTATAGATTCATCAGTTGAGGAAGGGCAATAGGTGGTAATCACCAGGAGGTATCTCCACCCATATCTTATCTGGTTCTGTGGGACTTCAGGGCATCTGGTGTCAATATTGCTGCTCTCCACCATGCCTCTCTTCATACTACACTGGGCCTGTCTCATTGTTACTGCTCTAGTCCATGTTTCTGTAATACTAGACCCTGTCTCAGTATTGCTGCTCTCCACCATGCCTCTGTTCATACTACACTGGCCCTGTCTCATTGTTACTGCTCTAGTCCATGTTTCCGTAATACTAGACCCTGTCTCAGTTATTGCTGCTCTCCACCATGTCTCTGTTCATATTACACTCAGTTTGGCTCATTGTCACTGCTCTAGTCCATGTTTCAGTTTCTGTAACACGGGACCCTGTCTCAGTTATTGCTGCTCTCCACCATGCCTCTGTTCATACCACACTGGGCCTGTCTCATTGTGACTGTTCTAGTCCATGTTTCTGTTTCTGTAACATTAGGTCCTGTCTCAGTTATTTATGTAATTGTCATCTTTTATATTACATTAGTTTATTATCTTACTTTATTGCACTAGACCCTGGAAATAGGAGTTAAATGGTTTAATTTAAACAGCTGCAAGATAAGAGAGGTCTGCGGATCATGAACACAAATCTGGGATGCAGGGAGGACAAGTCATAACTTCTAAATAGGCACCCATGATAATTGTTCCCACCATCTTGCTGCCTTATCTTCACTATTTCCACCCCAGCCAATTTCCACATTATTGCACTTGTGCAGTGCAGTAATAACTGAGGCAGGGTCTAATGTAATTTAAATACAGATATGATCTAGCACAGAACTGAGACAGCATTTACTGAAATGCAGAGACAGTTCTAGATTAATATACACAGAGACAGGTCAATTATAATATAAACAGAGACAGGGCCTTGTATAATAGAAGCAAAGCCAGGGTCTAGAGTAATATAAACAGAAACAGGGTCCAGTGTAATATAAATAGAGACAGGGTCTAGTGTATTATAAACATACAGGGCCCAGTTTAATATAAACAGGGGCAGGGCCTAGTGCAATATAAACAGAGACCGGATCTAATGTAATATAAACAGAGACAGCATCTAGTGCAAAATAAACAGAGACACGTCGAGTATAATATTAACAGAGACATGCCGAGTGTAATATAAACAGCGACATATCAAGTGTAATACAAACAGGGGCAGAGCCTAGTATAATATAAACAGAGACAAGGTCTAATGTAATGTAAACCAAGACAGGGATCAGTGTAACATAAACAGAAACAGAGTCTAGTGTTATATAAACTGGGGCAGGGCCAAGTGCAATATGAACAGAGACAGTATCTCATGTAATATAAACAGAGGCATGTCAAATATAATATAAAGAGACATGTTGAGTGTCATATAAACAGGGACAGGTCTTAGTGCAATACAGAGACACCATCTAGTGCAATATAAACAGGGACATGTCGAGTGCAATAGAAACAGGGACAGGGCCTAGTGTAATAGAAACAGAGGCAGAGTCGACTGTAATATAAACAGAGACAGGGTCTAGTCTGTGTAATATAAACAGGGACAGGGTCACGGTCGAACGCAATATCAAGACAGGGTCTACTGTCCCATTAAACACTCCCAGGACAGGTGCAGCATGGGGCTAAGCACATAATTTAAAGCTACCTCTACATTGTCACATTGAACACTCCCAGGGAAGATGCAGCACGGGTTAGAGAGAGGGAAACTCCCTCAACACTGTCACCATGAAACACTCCCAGGGCAGATACAGCACGGGTTAGATACGGTTAGACACAGTCTAGTGTAATGCATAGACAAGGCCCATGGCTCCATCAAACAGCCTCAGGGCAGGTGTAGCATGGGGCTACATTAATAATGTAAAGTTCCCTCTACATTGCCACATGAAAATCTCCCAAGGCAGGTATAGCA
Organism: Cetorhinus maximus; assembly: GCF_964194155.1. Lineage (NCBI taxonomy): Eukaryota > Metazoa > Chordata > Chondrichthyes > Lamniformes > Cetorhinidae > Cetorhinus > Cetorhinus maximus. The sequence goes on from NC_135901.1 coordinate 7,496,262, forward strand.
CGGGTTAGATTCAGAGTGAATCACCCTCTACACTGTCGCCACCAAACATTCCCAGGGCAGGTACAACACCGTTCAGATACAGGGTAAAACTTCCTCTACATTGTCTGCTCAAACACAGTTGAGGCATGTAGGATAAGGATTCTATGCAGTGTAAAGTTTCCTCTGCACTCTTCATCAGGCATTTCCCAGGAAGCTCGACACTGGGGGCAGGTAAAGAGGAAAGCTGCATCTGCACCGTCACATCAGGCATTCCCAGGGCTTAGATACGGGGCAAATCCCCCTCTACAGTGTCTACAGCCATGTCAAATACAGCATGGTTTAGATGCAGAATAAAGCTCCCTCTAAACTGCCCTATCAATTACTCCTAGGTCAGGTATAGCACAGTTTAGATACAGAGTAAAACTTCCTCTACACAGTCGTATCAAACACTCCCAGGACAGTCACAGTGCAGGTTAGGTGCAAGGTAAAGCTCCCTCTACACTGTCCCTTCAGACACTCCAAAGGCAGGAACAGCACGGGTTAGATACAGGGAGAGATCCTTTGGCAAGGCCACATCAAATCTTCGCTACTGGCTGCAACACAGGTTAGATAGAGAGTAAAGTTTCATCTTTTCCCATCAAGCACTCTCAGGTCAGTGAATGCTCAAAACAGATTTAGAGTAAAGTTCCCTCTACAGATTCCAATCCATTTTATTAGATCCATTTAGTTTGAAGTGTATGAATCGGGCTGAGAGAATACATTGGCAAGACATTGACTTCATGTTGTGGAGTGAAGACAATGACCCATGGTGGAGAGACAAGACAAAGAACCAGAGAGGAGAAAGAGACAGAGAGAGAGTGGATACAGGAAATCTCTACAAACACATTTGCCGTGACATTATATTTCATGATAAGTGGGAATCTTACTTAATTCTGAACATGGATATCATCGTGACATAATTCTCATATAACTGATTTTAAAAATGCCCAAAAAACAATTGCTACTGAAATCGGTTGATGTATTTGCATGTTTGACTCTATTTCTTTGCTGTGTTGATGGGGAAATATTTGTTGTGTTTTTGTGTCTCCAGAATCTAATCTGGGACTTCTATTTCTGTGTTTATTTACATAAACGCCTCACTGATTTCAATGAAGTGTTCATGGCAGCAAAACCAGATAAACACAGACACTTATTGATTGGTTTCAACTCAAAACAAGGGTTTATTTTAAAAATATTGACAGTTGGTCCAAAATTAATAGAAACTTTTTCAACATCCATTAGAACAGATGTTATTTATTTCAAATAATTAAAAATACATTTAAATTAATAATTCAATTCTGAAAGTTCTACTGTCACAATCAATGATGAATATTTGAACAGGCTGGGATTACACTGAATGTCAATTTGTTGGAAGATTTAACCAATTTAAAACGGACAATTTCAAACAGCAGCCAGAGGAGCGATCTATAATCATATTAATCTCAGAGTTTTCAACATATCACAACTAGCATTTTAAAATGTTAACATTTAGGAAGAATTTGTATTTATAGAACGCTGCTTATGACGCCAGGACGTCCTAAAGCCCTTGATATTCATTGATGTACATTTGTTGAAGTTTAGTCACTGCTGTAACATTGGAAATCCATCTGGTGATTTGTGCACAGCAAGCTCCCACGAATGGAGCTGCGAAAAATGAGGAGATAATATGTGATTTTAGTTGAAGAATGAATATTGGTGTAGGATAGTGGGGAGAACAGTCCTGCTCTATAGATTGCTGCCACGGGAGATTTTGCACCTGTCATCGGCCTGAACATTTGACCTGTTTCTCTCTCTATTGATCACTGACCTGTCGAGTGGTTATTTTTTGCCCTGCTTTAGATTTACCGAATCCGCAGTATTTTGCAGCGTTTTAATTCGCTCTTGGGATATGGGCGTCAATGATGAAGTAATTCTTGCACTTGGCCCTGTCTCAGTTTATTCTAGTCAGACCATATATCAGGAATCACTGCACTAGACACTGTCTCAGTTTATATTAATTTAGACCCTGTATCATTAATCAGTGCAGTAGACCCTGTCTCAGTTTACATTAATCTAGATCCTGTGTCAGTCATCTCTGCACTGGACATTGTCTGAGTTTATATTAATCTACACCCTGCATCAGTGTTCACTGCACTGGGTCTGTCTCAGTTTTTATTAATCCAGACCCTGTATCAGTAATCACTGCACTAGGCCCTATCTCAGTTTCTATTAATATAGACGCTGTATTAGTAAAGACTGCACTGGACATTGTCTGAGTTTATATTGATCAGGACCATGTATCAGTAAACACTTCACTGAACCCTGTCTCAGTTTCTATTAATCTTGACCCTGTATTAGTAATGACTGCTCTAGGCCCTGATTCAGTTAATATTAGTCCAGACCCCCTATCAGTAATCATTGGAAAGGACACTATCTCAGTTTATATTGATCCTGATCCTGTATCATTAATTACTGCACTAGCCCCTGTCCTAGTTTATAATAATCTAGTCCCTGTGTCAGTAATCACTGCACTAGGCCCTGTCACAGTTTATATTAATCTAAATTCTGTGCCAGTAATCACTCCACTAGATGCTGTCTCACTTGACATTGATCTAGACCTGTATCAGTAATCAGTTTATATTATCACGGAATCACACAGTGCAGAAGAGGCTCTTCGGCCCATCGAGTCTGCACCGACACGTGAGAATCACCTGATCTACCTTCCTAATCCCATTTACCAGCACTAGGCCCATAGCCTTGAATGTTATGATGTGCCAAGTGCTCATCCAGGTACTTCTTAAAGGATGTGAGGCAACCTGCCTCGACCACCCTCCCAGGCAGCGCATTCCAGACCGTCACCACCCTCTGGGTAAACAAGTTTTTCCTCAAAAGCCCCCTAAACCTCCTGCCCCTCACCATGAACTTATGTCCCCTCGTGACTGACCCTTCAACTAAAGGGAACAGCTGCTCCCTATCCACCCTGTCCATGCCACTCATAATCTTGTACACCTCAATCAGGTCTCCCCTCAGTTTTCTCTGCTCCAATGAAAACAACCCAAGTCTATCCAACCTCTCTTCATAACTTAAATGTTTCATACCAGGCAACATCCTGGTGAATCTCCTCTGCACCCTCTCCAGTGCATCACATCCTTCCTATAATGTCGCGACCAGAACTGCACATGGTACTCCAGCTGTGGCCTCACCAAGGTTCTATACAAGTCCAACATGGCCTCCCTACTTTTGTAATCTATGCCTCGATTGATAAAGGCAAGTGTCCCATATGCCTTTTTCACCACCCCACTAACATGCCCCTCCGCCTTCAGAGATCAATGGACACACACGCCAAGGTCCCTTTGTTCCTCAGAACTTCCGCGTGTCATCCCATTCATTGAATACTTCCTGGTCAAATTACTCCTTCCAAAGTGTATCACCTCGCACTTTTCAGTGCTAAATTCCATCTGCCACTTATCTGCCCATTTGACCATTCCATCTATATCTTCCTGTAGCCTAAAACACTCAACATCACTGTTAACCAACCGGCCAATCTTTGTGTCATCCGCAAACTTACTAATCCTGCCCCACATGTAGTCATCTATATCGTTTATATAAATAATAAATAATGAGGGACGCAGCACAGATCCCTTTGGTACACCACTGGACACTGGCTTCCAGTAACTAAAGCGTCCTTCTGTCATCACCCTCTGTCTCCTACAACTAAGCCAATTTTAGAGTTATATTCTGCCCTGTCTCAGTTTTTATCAATCTAGACCCTGTATAAGTAATCATCGTACTAGACCTTGTCTTTCTTACATTACTTTAGAGCCTGCATCCGTAATCACTGCACTGTGCCCTGCCGCAGTTTATATTGAGCTAGACCATGTATCAGTAGTCTCCGCACTAGATCTGTCTCAGAATATAATAATCTAGACCCTGTATCTGTAACCCCTGTACTTGAGGCTCTCTCAGTTTATATTAATCTAGACCCTGTAACATCAATTACTGCACTAGGCCCTGTCTCAGTTTTTATCAATCAAGACCCTGGATCAGTAATCACTGCAATGGACATTGTCTCAGTTGACTTTGATCTAGACCCTGTATCAGTAACCATTGAAACAGACCCTGTCTCAGTTTATATTGATCTTGACCCCACATCAGTTATCTCTGCACTAAACTCTGTCTCACTTTACATTAGCCTAGTCCCTTTATCAGTAATCACTGCACTAGATCCAGTCTCAGTTTATATTAATTTAGTCCCTGCAGCAGTCATCACTGCAAGAGCTCCGGTCCCAGATGTATTTATCTAGGCCCTGTACCAGTGAACATTTCACCAGGCCCTGTCTCAGTTTATGTTGGTTCAGACCCTGTATCAGTAATTACCGCACAAGAGCCTGTCTCAGTTTAAATTAATCAAGACCCTGTTTCAGTAATCACTGCATTCGACCCTGTTCTGGTAATAATAATTTGCACCCTGAACCTAAAAGCACTGCACTGGACTGTTTCTCAGTTTATATTAATCTAAAGCCTGTACCTGTAATCACTGCACTAGGCCCTGTCTCATTTTATATGCATCCAACCTTGCAACACAAATCACAGCCCCAGGTCTTTTATCAGTTTATATCAATCTAGACCCTGTATCAGTAATCACTGCACTAGACCCTATGTCATTTTATATCAATTTGGACCCTATATCAGTAATCACTGCACTTGAGCCTCTCTCCATTTATATTAATCTCGACCTGGTATCAGTAATCCCTGCACTATGTCCTGCCTCAGATTTTTTTTTGTCAATCTAGACCCTGTAGCAGTAATCACTGCCCGAGCCTCGTCCCAGTTATATTTATCTAGGCCCTATATCAATGAACACTTCACCAGGCCCTGTCTCAGTTTATGTTAGTTCAGACCGTGTGTCAGTAATTACTGTACAAGAGCCTGTCTCAGTTTATATTAATCAAGCCCCTTTTTCAGTAATCACTGCACTCGTCCCTGTTCTGGTTATAATAATCTGCACCCTGAATCTATAATCACTGCACTTTGCCCTCTCTCAGTTTCTATTAACCTAGACCCTGTATCAGTAATCACTGCAGTAGGCCCTGCCTCAGTTCATATTTATCTCGGCCCTGTATCAGTAATCACTGCATTGGACATTGTCTGAGTTGATATTGATTGAGACCCTGTATCAGTAATTACTGCACATGAACCTGTCTCAGTTTATATTAAGCTAGATCCTGTGCCTGGAATCACTGCACTAGAGCATACCTCAGTTTACATTAATCTAGATCCTGTATCAGTAATCACTGCACTCAACATTGTCTGAGTTTATGTTGATTGAGACACTGTATTAATAAACACTGTGCTAGACCCTGTCTCAGTTTATATTAATCTAGATCCTGTATCAGTCATCACTGCACTATGGCCTGCCTCAGTTTATATTAGTCCAGACCATCTATCAGTAATAATTGCATTAAGCCCCGTCTCTGGTTATATTAATCTAGATCCTGTACCAGTAATGACTGCACGAGGCCCTGTCTCACTTTATATTAATCCAGACCCTGTATCAGTAAAATGCTGCACTTGGACCTATCTCAGTTTATATTGATTGGGACACTGTATCAGTAACTACTGCAATATGCCCTGCCTCAGTTTATATCAATTTAGACCCTCTATCAGTAATCACTGGACTTGGCCCTCTCTCTGTTTCTATTAATCTAGACCCTATATCAATTATCACTGCATGAGGCCCTGCCTCAGTTTACATTAATCTAGGCTCTGCAACAGTAATCGCTGCACTGGACATTGTCTAAGTTCATATTGATTGAGACCATGTGTCAGTAATCACTGCACTCGGCCCTGCCACAGTTTATATTAAGCTAGATTCTGTGCAATATGCCAGGCATCATTTTGTTTATCAATCTAGGCCCTGTATCAGTAATCACTGCACTAGGCCCTATCTCAGTTTACATTAATTTAGTCCCAGTAATCACTGCCCGAGTCCCTGTCCCAGTTATATTTATCTGGGCCCTGTGTCATTGAACAGTGCACCAGGCCCTGTCTCAGGTTATGTTAGTTCAGACCGTGTATCAGTAATTACTGTACAAGAGTCTGTCTCAGTTTCTATTAATCAAGGCCCTGTTTCAGTAATCACTGCATTCGTCCCTGTTCTGGTTATAATAATCTGCACCCTGAATCTATAATCACTGCACTTGGCCCTCTCTCAGTTTCTATTAACCTAGACCCTGTATCAGTAATCACTGCACTTGGCCCTCTCTCAGTTTCTATTAATCTAGACCCTGTATCAGTAATCACTGCAATATGTACTACCTCAGGTTTTTTCAATCTAGACCCTGCATCAGCAATTACTGCAATTTTCCCTACTTTAGTTTGTATCAATCTAGACCCTAAATCAGTAATCGCTGCACTAGGCCATGTCTCAGTTCATATTAATCAAGACCACGTATCAGTAATCACTGCACTAAACACTATCTCAGTATTATTTCTATCAAGACCTAGGATCAGTAATCACTGCTCTAGACACTGTCTCATTTTATAGTGATGTACACCCTGTAACTGTAATCACTTCAATGGACACTGTCTCAGTTGATATTGATCCTGGTCCTGTATCATTAATCACTGCACTATCCACTGTCCTAGTTTATGTTAATCTAGTCCTTGTATCAGTAATCACTGCAATATGGCCTGCCTCAGTTCATATTAATCTAGACCCTAAATCAGTAACCACTGCACTAGGCCCTGACTCAGTTCATATTAATTTAGGCCATGCATCAGTAATCAGTGCAATGGACACTGTCTCAGTTTATATTGATATTGATCCTGTATCATTAATCAATGCACTAGCCTCTGTCCTACTTTATATTTACCTTGGCCCTGAATCAGTAATCACTGCACTAGGGTCTGTCTCAGTTTTTATCATCTAGACCCTGTATTAGTAATCATCGCACTAGGCTCTGTCTCAGTTTATATTAATCTAGACCCTGTATCAGTAATCACTGCACTGGACACTGTCTCATTTTATATTGATCCAGACCCTGTATCAATAATCCTGGCATTAGAGCCTGTCTCATTTTATATAAATCAAACCCTGTATAATAATCAGTGCACACCCTCACTTTATATTGATCTAGATCCCGTATCATTAATCACTGCACTAGCCGTTGTCCTCGCTTGTATTTATCTCGGCCCTGCATCACTAGTCACTGCACTATGGCCTGCCTCAGTTTATATCAATCTAGGTCATATATCAGTAATAACTTCGCTGGACCCTGTCTCCATTTATATGAGTCCAGACCACTACACTAGCCCCTGCCTCTGTTTATATTGATCTGGACGCTGTGCCAGTTATCACTGCACTATACCCAGCATCAGTTTATATAATCTAAACCCTATGGCAATAATCACTGCACTAGACCTTATCTCAGTTTAAATGAGTCCAGAACCTGTATCAGTAATGACAGAACTAGAGAATGCCTCCACTTATTTTAGTCAGACACTGTAACAGTAATCACTGCACTAGCCCCTGTCCCAGTTTATATTTATCTAGACCCTGTATCAGTAATCATTGCCCAATGCCCTGCCTCAGTGTCTGTCAAGTTAGAGCCTGTATCAGTAATCACTGCACTAGACCCCATCTCAGTTTATATTAATCAAGACCCTGTATCAGTAATCATTCTACTGGACACTGCCTCAGTTTATATTGATCTAGACCATGTATCATTAATCACTGCACTAGGCCCTGTATCAGTTTACATTAGCCCTAGAGCCTTGTCCAGTAATCACTGCAATATGGTCTGCCTCAGTTCATGTTAACCTAGGCCCTAAATCAGTGATCGCTGCACTTTGCCCTGCCTCAGTTCATATTAATTTAGGCCATGTATCAGTAATTACTTCAATGCACACTGTCTCAGTTTATATTGACCCTGATCCTGTATCATTAATCAATGCACTAACATCTGTCCTGCTTTATATTTACCTTGACCCTGCATCAGTAATCACTGCACTAGGCTCCGTCTCAGTTTACATTAATCGAGATCCTGTATCAGTAATCACTGCACTATGCCCTGCCTCTGTTTTTATCGTCTAGACCCTGTATCAGTAATCATCACACTAGGCTCTGTCTCAGTTTATATTACTCTAGACCCTGTATCGGTAATCACTGCACTGGACATTGTCTCAGTTTAGATTGATCCAGACCATGTATCAGCAATCACTGCAGTAGGCCCAGTCTCAGTTTATATTTGTCTCGGCCCTGTATCAATAATCTCTGCACTGGACATTGTCTGAGTTTATATTAATCTTGACCCTGCATCAGTTTTCACTGCACTAGACCCTGTCTCAGATTCTATTAATCTAGACCCTGTATTAGTAATGACTGCATTGGACATTGTCTGAGTTTATATTGATCAGGACCATCTATCAGTAAACACTGCACTAGAACCTGTCTCAGTTTCTCTTAACCTAGTCATCTATGTCGTTTATATAAATGACAAATAATAGGGGACCCAGCACAGATCCCTGTGCTACGCCGCTGGACACTGGCTTCCAGCAACTAAAGCATCCTTCTGTCATCATCCTCTATTTCCTACAACAAAGCCAATTTTAGAATTATATTCTGCCCTGCCTCAGTTTATATCAATCTAGACCCTGTATCAGTAATCACCATACTAGACCTTGTCTCAGTTTACATTAATTTAGAGCCTGCATCAGTAATCACTGCACTGTTCTCTGCCGCATTTTCTATCAATCAAGACCCCGTGTCAGTAAGCACTGCACTGGACACTGCCTCAGTTTATACTGAGCTAGGCCATGTATCAGTCATCTCTACACTAGACCAGTCTCAGATTATATTAATCTAGACCCTGTATCTGTAATCTCTGTACTTGAGGCTCTCTCAGTTTATATTAATCTAGCCCCTGTAACATTAATCGCTGCAGTAGGCCCTGTCTCAGTTTTTATTAATCAAGACCCTGTATCAGTATTCACTGCAGTAGAAAATGTCTCAGTCGATATTGATCTAGACCCTGTCTCAGTTTATATTGATCTTGGTCCCACATCTGTTATCTCTGCTCTAGACTCTGTCTCACTTTATATTAGCCTAGTCCCTTTATCAGTAATCACTGCACTAGATCCAATCTCAGTTTATATTAATTTAGTCCCTGCAGCAGTCATCACTGCAAGAGCTCCTGTCCCAGTTATATTTATCTAGGCCCTGTATCAGTGAACACTTCACCAGGGCCTGTCACATTTTATGTTGGTTCAGACCTTGTATCAGTAATTACTGCACAAGAGCCTGTCTAAGTTTATATTAATGAAGACGCTGTTTCAGTAATCACTGCACTTGACCCTGTTCTGGTAATAATAATTTTCACCTAAAAGCACTGCACTGGACTGTTTCTCAGTTTATATTAATCTGGACCCTGTATCTGTAATCACTGCACTAAACCCTGTCCCATTTTATATGCATCCAACCCTGTAACACAAATCACGGCACTGGGCTTTGTCTCAGTTTATATCAATCTAAGCCCTGTATCAGTAATCACTGCACTAGACCCTATGTCATTTTATATCAATTTGGACCCTATATCAGTGATCACAGCACTTGAGCCTCTCTGAGTTTATATTAATCTCGGCCCGGTATCAGTAATCACTGCACTATGCCCTGCCTCAGCTTTTTTTATGAATCTAGACCCTGTTTCAGTTATCACTGCACTAGGTCTGTCTCAATATATATTAACCTCGACCCTGTATCAGTAATCACTGCCCGAGCCCCTATCCCAGTTATATTTATCTAGGCCCTATATCAATGAACACTGCACCAGGGCCTGTCTCAGTTTATGTTAGTTCAGAGCATGTATCAGTAATTACTGTACAAGAGCCTGTCTCATTTTATATTAATCAAGGCCCTGTTTCAGTAATTACTGCACTCGTCCCTGTTCTGGTTATAATAATCTGCAACCTGAATCTATAATCAGTGCACTTGACCCTCTCTCAGTTTCTATTAACCTAGACCCTGTATCAGTAATCACTGCAGTAGGCCCTGCCTCAATTTATATTTATCTCGGCCCTGTATCAGTAATCACTGCATTGGACATTGTCTGAGTTTATACTGATTGAGACCCTGTATCAGTAATTACTGCACAAGAACCTGTCTCAGTTTATATTAAGTTAGGTCCTGTATCAGTAAACACTGGACTAGACCCTGTCTCAGTTTATATTAATTTAGATCCTGTATCAGTAATGACTGCACTGGACCCTGTCTCAGTTTATATTAATCCAGGCCCTGTATCAGTAATCGCTGCACTGGACATTGTCTGAGTTAATATTGATTGAGACCATGTGTCAGTAATCACTGCACTCGGCCCTGCCACATTTTATATTAAGCTAGACCCTGTGACAGTAATCACTGCACTGGGCCCTGTCTCAGTTTATATTGATCCTGATTCTGTATCAGTAAGCACTGCACCAGACCATGTCACAATTTAGATTAATCTCGACCCTGTATCAATAATCCCTGCACCATGCCCTGCCTCAGTTTTTATCAATCTCGACCCTGTATCTGAAATCACTGCAATAGGCCCGGTCTCAGGTTATATTAATCTACACCCTGTATCAATCATCACTGCATTAGACCCTGCATCAGTTTCTATTGATCTAGACTTTGCATCAGTTCTTTCTGCACTAGAGCCTGTCTCAGTTTATATTTACCTGGACCCAATATCAGTAATCACTGATTATGGTCTGCCTCAGTTTATATCAACCTAGACCCTGTATCTGTAATCACTGCACTTGGCAGTGTCTCCGCTTTTATTAATCAAGACCCTGCATCAGTAATCACTGCAATGAACACTGTCTCCATATATATTGATCTAGGCTCTGTATCACTGCAATATGCCTTCCCTCAGTTTATATCAAATAGACCCTGTATCAGAAATCACTGAACGAGTCCCTGTTACAGTTTATATTAACATAGAGCCTGCGTTTGTCATCACTGCACAATACCGTGCCTCAGTTTATATCAATCAAGACCCTGTATCAGTAATCTCTGCACTAGGCCCTGTCTCAGTTTATATTAGTCCAGAGCCTCTATCAGTAATCACTGCACTAGGCCCTATCTCCATTGATATTGATCTAGATCTTGTATCAGTAATCACTGCAAAGGACACTGTCTCAGTTTATATTGATCATGATCCTGTATCATTAATCATTGCACTAGCCCTTCTCCTTGTTTATATTTATCTAGGCCCTGTCTCAGTTTATATTAATCTGGACCCTGTATCAGTGATCACTGCACTATGCCCTGCCTCGGTTTTTTTAAAATCAGCCTAGACCCTCAGTAATCACTGCACTAGGCCCTATCAAAGTTTATATTAATTCAGCCCCTGCAGCAGTAATCACTGCCCGAGCCCCTGTCCCAGTTATATTTATCTGGGCCCTGTGTCAGTGAATAGTGCACCAGGCCCTGTCTCAGTTTATGTTAGTTCAGACCGTGTGTCAGTGATTACTGTACAAGAGCCTGATTCAGTTTATATTAATCAAGGCCCTTTTTCAGTAATCACTGCACTCGTCCCTGTTCTGGTTATAATAACCTGCACCCTGAATCTATAATCACTGCACTTTGCCCTCTCTCAGTTTCTATTAACCTAGACCCTGTATCAGTAATCACTTGATATGCCCTGTCTTAGTTTATATCAATCTAGACCCTAAATCAGTAATCGCTGCACTAGGCCGTGCCTCAGTTCATATTAATCTGGACCATGTATCAGTAATCACTGCACTAGACACTATCTCAGTTTTATAAGTTTCAAGACATTGGATCAGTAATCACTGCACAAGACACTGTCTCATGTTATATTAATCCAGACCCTGCATCATTAATCACTGCACTGGACCTTATCTCAGTTTATAATGATGTACACCCTGTAACCGTAATCACTTCAATGGACACTGTCTCAGTTTATATTGATCCTCATCCTGTATCATTAATCACTGCACTAGCCCCTGACCTAGTTTATATTACTCTAGTCCCTGTGTCGGTAATCACTGCACTAGGCCCTGCCTCACTTTATATCAACCTAGACCGTCTATCAGTAATCACTGCACTAGGCCCTGTCTCAGTTTATATTGATCTACACCCTGTATCAGTAATCAGTGCACTATGGCCTGTCTCAGTTCATATTAATCTGATCCCTAAATCAGTAATTACTGCAATGGGCACTGCCTCAGTTTATATTGATCCTGATTCTGTATCATTAATCACTGCACTAGCCTCTGTCCTACTTTATATTCACTTCGGCCCTGTATCAGTAATCACTGCACTAGGCTCTGTCTCAGTCTACATTAATCTAGACCCTGTATCAGTAATCTCTGCACTATGTTCTGCCTCAGTTTATATTGATCTAGACCCCATATCAGTAATCACTGCACAATGGCCTGCCTCTGCTTATATCAATCCAGATCCTGTATCAGTAATCACTTTGCTCGACCCTGTCTCAGTTTATATTAATCCACACCCTGTATGAATAATGACAGAGCTAGAAAATGCCTCAGTTTATAAGAGTCCAGACCCTGTATCAGTAATCACTGCACTGGCCCCCATCCCGGTATATATTTATATAGACCCTGGATCAGTAATCACTGCACTCGCCACTGTCTCTGTTTATATAGATCTAGATCCTGTGTCAGTAATCACTGCACTAGACCCAGCATCAGTTTATATCAATCTAAACCCAATTGCAGTAATCACTGTACTTGGCCTGTCTCAAGTTCTATTCATCTAGGCCCTGTATCAGTAATCACTGCACTATGCCATGCCTGTTTATATCAATCTATATCTTGTATCAGTAATCACTGCACTAGGCCTTAACTCAATTTATACTAGTCCAGAACATGTATCAGTAATGACAGAACTAGAGAATGACTCAGTTTATTTGAGTCCAGACACTGTAACAGTAATCATTGCACTAGCCCCTGTCCCTGTTTATGTTTATCTAGACCCTGTATCAATAATCATTGCACAATGCCCTGTCTCAGTTTATATCAAGCTGGAGCCTGTATCAGTAATCACAGCACTATACCCTGTCTCAGTTCATATTTATCAAGACCCTGTATCAGTAATCACTCGACTGGACACTGCCTCAGTTTATATTGATCTAGACCATGTATCATTAATCACTGCACTTGGTCCTGTCTCAGTTTATATTAATTTAGATCCTTGATGAGTAACCACTGCACTAGCCCCTGCATCAGTTTATATCAACCTAGACCCAGCAACAGTAATCACTGCACTTGGCCCCATCTCAAGTTTTATTAATCTAGACCCTGTATCAGTAATTACTGCACTGGACACTGCCTCAGTTTATATTGATCTAGACCCTATATCATAATCCATGCAAAGGACACTGTCTTTGTTTATATTGATCTACACCCTGTATCAGTAATCATTGCACTAGCCCCTGTCCTAGTTTATTTTTATCTCAGCCCTGTATGAGTAATCACTGCACTATGGCCTGCCTCAGTGTATATCAACCTAGACCCCGTATGAGTAATCACTGCACTGGACATTGTCTGAATTTATATTGATCGACACCCTGTATCAGTAAACACTGGACTAGACCCTGTCTCAGTTTATATTAATCGAGATCCTGTGTCTGTAATCACCGCACTCGAGCATGTCTCAGTTCATATTAATCTAGATCCTGTATCAGTCATCACTGCACGTTAGCCTGTCTCAGTTTACATTAATCTAGACCCTGTATCAGTAAGCATTACACTAGGACCTGTCTCAGTTCATGATAATCTAGACTCCATTAGTAAGCACTGCACTAGGCACTGTCTCAATTTATATCAATCTGCATAAAAGCAAAATAGTGCGGATGCTGGAAATCTGAAAGAAAAGCATAAAATACTGGAAAATCACAGCAGGTCAGACAGCACCTGTGGTGAGAGAAGCAGAACTAACCTTCTGAGATTGTATGACCTTCCTCAGAGCTAAAGAGAAGTCAAAATGTGATGACATTTGCTGTTTAAGCAGGATGAAGCAGGTCAGGCTGGATAGAGGGCAAGCAATAGGTGGGGGTAAGGTGACACTGACAAACACATCATAGGTAAAAGGAAAAAGGGAGTGTTAATGGCAGTGGTAAGGCTAAAGTAGGTGCTAATAGAGTCATAAAGGTAATAAAGCAGAATGTGTTAACAGCAGAGCCAGAATCAGCACACTGTGAAAGAACAACATGAAACAAGTAACTGATGGCACTTTTGGGGGTGTGGTAGGGGGAGGGGGCGGTGGTTGGGGAAAAACAGTATAACAAGGAATAAAAAAGGGGATAAAAAAGAGGATAAAACAATGAGTAAATGAATAAGGCTGTAAAGTGCATAATCGGAAGATGAGTTTCTGTTCCTCCAGTTTGCGTTGGGCTACACTGGGACAATGCAACAGGTCAAAGAGGGGCATGTGAGTATCAGAGCAGGGTGGTGTGTTGAAATTGTAAGGGACAGGAAGGCCTAGGTCATGCTTGCAGACAGACCAAAGATGTCCCACAAAGCCGTCTGCCAGTCTGTGTTTGGTGTTCCCAATCTAGAGGACATTGCTTTGGGAGCAGCGAATGCAGTGGATGAAATTGAAGGAGGTGCAATGAAGCGGGAATTCACCTGAAAGGAGTATTTGGGCCCTTGGATGGTGAGGAGGGAGGAGGGAAAGGGACAGGAGTGGTATCTTATCTGATTGCTTGGGAAGGTGCCATGGGAAGGGATGAGGTGCTGGGGGTGATGGAGGAGTGGACTAGGGTGTCTCGGAGGGAACTGTCCCTGTGGAATGCTGACAGGGGTGGGTGGGTGGGGATGGAGTGTTGAAGGGAAGATGTGTTTTGTTGTGGCATCATGTTGGAGTTAGTGGAAGTGGCGGAGGATGATCCTTTGGATGCGGGGATGGCGGGGTGAAATGTGATCAGAAGGGGGACCCTATCATGATTCTGGGAGAGAGAGGAATGCGTGAAAGCAGAGACGTGGGAGATGGGTCGGACACGGTTGAGGGCCCTGTCAACCACAGTGGGTGGGAAACCTTGGTTAAGGAAAAAGGAAGGCATGTCAGAAGCATCGTTTTGGATAGTGGCATCATCAGAACAGATGTGAAGGAGAAGAGGGAACTGAGAGGATGGGATGGCGTCTTTCCAGTATTTTCTGTTTTTGTATCAGCCTAGACCCTGTATCAGTAATTACTGCATTGGACCCTGCCTCCATTGACATTAATCTCGGCCCTGTATAAGTAATCACTTCACTAGATCCTGTCTCAGTTTACATCAATCTAAGCCCTGTATCAGTAATCACTGCACTAGGCCCTGTCTCAGCCTATAATAATCCAGGCCCTGCATCAGGAATCACTGCGCTAGACCCTGCCTCAGTTTATGTCAATCAAGGCCCTGTTTTAATAATTCCTATACATTCCCTGCTCAATTTATTTCACGCCCTCATGTGTAACTGTAAACTCTAGATTACACTTCGTTTTAGTTATTGTTGTATAGGTAAACGTAACTGTTAATAGTACAATGGGCCCTATCTTGTTTATTACTGCAGCCGTCCATATCTCTACTTGTGTTGCAATTGGTCCTTTCCCAGTTATCACTGCACCTGACCCTGCTCCTGTTTATATCATTAGGTCTTGCACCAGTTATTACTACATTAGGCCGTGCTTCTGTGGACACTCCATTTAACACTTTTCCTGTTTGCACTGCAGTACAACCATGTTTTAATTTATATTTCACTGCACCTTGTGTTTCGTTATATTACACTGAACCATGCTTCAGTGATCACTGCCCTTGACCTGCTGACCTTGTCTCAGAGATGACTGTACTGGACCATACAAACATACGAGCATACGAACAAGGAACAGGAGTCGGCCTTTCAGGCCCTCGAGCCTGCTCCGCCATTTAATAATATCATGGCTGATCTGATAGTAACATGAAATCTGCATCCCGCCAACCCCTGATAACCTATCACCTCCTTACTTACCAAGAATCTATCCACCTCTGCCTTAAAAATATTGAAAGGCTCTGCCTCCACTGCCTTTTTAGGAAGAGATTCCCAAAGACTCACGACCCTGAGAATGAAAAAAAATTCGCCTCATCTCCGTTTTACATGGGCGACCCCTTATTTTAAACAGTGACCCCTAGTTCTAGATTCTACCACAAGAGGAAACATCCTCTCCACATCCGCCCTGTCAAGACCCCTCAGGATCTTATATGTTTCAGTCAAATCGCCTCTTACACTTCTAAACCCGAGAAGATATAAGCCTAATCTGTCCAACCATTCATCATGAGACAACCCACCGATTCCAAGTATTCATCTATTAAACCTTCTCTGAACCTCTTACAACACATTTACATCCTTCCTTAAATAAGGCGACCAATACTGTACACAGTACACCAAACATAATCTCACTGGTGCCCTGTATAACTGAAACATAACTTCCATACATTTGTATTCAATTTCTCTCATAATAAATGATAACATTCTATTAGTTTTCCCAATTACTTACTATTTCTCCTTTTATCTTTCTCTCAGCACTGTATCTGTGTATATAACGCTATCTGCAGTTTAACTTATTAATGCACTGGACCATGCTTCTTTATACACTACAATTGACCTTTTCTCAGTTATTACTGCACTAGACTATGTCTCTATCTCTATTACATTATATGATGCTTCATTTATTAATGCACATAGCCGTGCCCCTATATATACTGCCAGTGACCATTTCTGAGCTGCTGTTGCATTGCACAAAGTCTCTGTTCGTATTATATTAGTATTCACCTGATAACCAACTTGTGAGAAAAGTTATTGCTCATGGAATAAAAGGGACAGAAGCAATGTGGACACAAAATTAGCTGAAAAAAAGGAAGCAGGGAGTAATGGTCAATGGATGCTTTTCGGGCTGGAGGAAGGTTTATAGTCGAGTTTCCCTGGGGTCGGCATTGGGACACTTGATTTTCCTGATATATGTTAACGATCTACACCTTGGTGTGCAGGGCACAATTTGAAAGATTGCGGTTGATACGAAGCTTGGGTGTGTTACGAACTGTTGGGAGTGCTGTAAACTGCCAGGAGAACGGTGTGGAACTTCAAGAGGACACAGACAAGTTGGTGGCGTGGGCAGATAGGTGGCAGATGAAGTTCAATGTGGGGAAGTGTGAGGTGATGCATTTTGGGAGGAGGAACATGGACAGACAATATAAAATAAGGGGTGGAGTTTTGAAAGGAGCGCAGGAGCAGAAAGACTAGAGTGTATATATGCATAGATGATTGAAAGTGGCAGGACAGGTGGAGAGAGCAGTTAATAAAGCATATAGTATCCTGGGCTCTATTAATAGGGGCATAAAGTGCAAGAGCAGGGAGGTTATGCTGAATTTATATAAGGCCCTCGTTAGACCTCAGCTGGAATATTGTGTACCGTCCTTGGTACCATATTATAGGAAGGATGTGAAGATATTGAAGAGAGTGCTGAAGAGGTTTACAATAATATTCCCAGGAATGAGAAATTTCAGTTATGAGGATAGATTGGAGAAGTTGGGACTGTGCTCCATCGAGGGGAGAAGGCTGAAAGGAGTTTTGATTGAAGTTTTCAAAATCATGAGTGGGCTGGACAGAGCAGAGAGGAAGAAGCTGTTCCCATTCGTAAAAGGATAAAGAACGAGAGGACACAGGTTTAAAGTGATTTGCAAAAGAAGCAAATGTGACGTGAGAAAAAAACTTTTTCACACAACGAGTGGTTCGGGTCTGGAATACACTGCCTGGAAGTGTGAGGAGGCAGGTTCAATTGAGGAATTCAAGAGGGCATTAAATGATTATTTGAATAGAAACAAAGTGCAAGGGTGCAGAGAAAAGCCAGGGCAATGGCACTAGGTCAGAATGCTCATTTGGAGAGTCGATGCGGACAAGATGGGCCGAATGGCCTCCTTCTGTGCCGTTAAAGTTCTGTGATTCTATGATCCTGTGATATTACTGTATTAGGCTGCTTCATTCATTACTGTACTCTTCTATGGTCTCACTTATATTATAAAGTTCCTACCTCATTTATTAATGCAATAGACCAAGTCTCAGTTATTACTGCACCATAAAAGATCTCAGCTAACTGGATAGAGCTGGAGAGAGAGCCAGTTGGATAGGTGGGTATTAATTTTTAAAATGTTATAATATCCTGTAGCTAAAAAGGTTTTGGAAGAATACATTTAGTCTTGTTACTAACTATGAGACGTTGTGTGCAATTTTTAATTACTCTAGTGTGATGTGTGTAATGTTTGTGTTGAAAGGTTGGGGTGAATCTTGTAACATTCCCTTCATCAATGAGATTGAGGAATAGAAATAAAGGTGAACCACATTACACAACTTAAGTCACAAACTGCATTGTGTTGGAGATGAATAATTCATACTTGAGTTGATCAGTGGCAATTGCTCACAGTTTTCTTTAATTTCCAGATATTTTTCACTTTTCCAATAGGAATTCCTGTTTGGTTTTGGCGTGGCCACTGATTGTGATAGACAGCGTCTGAAGCCGCAACCTCAGGCGAATGGGCGGCCACAGGCTCCGAATAACCAATGTTCTTGTGTGTGAAAGGTGTGTTTGTGTATGTGTGCATATGTGTGTGTCACTGTGTATGTGTCTGTGTGTGCCTGTGTCACTGTTTGTGTGTCTGTGTTTGTGGCTGTGTGTGTGAATGTGTGCAGCCGTATGTGTGGTTGTGGATGGGGGTACGTCTAGATCATATCATGCTTCATTGCTTGCAAAAGACATTATAATTATTTTTAGCACGTTACGATAGTTTATTGAGAATGTATCTATATGCTGCCTATGCTGTCGTTAATATTTATCGGTAATGCATTTTCTTGAGTTCTCTGGAAAGTAATGCCAAGCTGGACATTCCGTTGTCAAGGAATATACATCTTTCAAATGACTCACTGAACTTCTTCCCTCTCTTCCTCTGTCTCAGACTACACCTAAATCAGTTAACCTCTATTCCCTCTCTCAGACTTCACTTAACTCACTTACAAAGACTCACAAGGGCCGGATCTGGCAGCTATGAGGAACCAATGTTTAAATATTTTGCTTAAGGCACATTATCACTGAAAAGATTAAGCGCCAAAACCTCATTAGAGGAAAATTCAGTGCCATAAAGACACCAGCTCACTCACTTAACCTCTCTCCTCTCTTTCTCTCAGGCAGCACCAAACCCTCTTAAAACTTTCCATTTTAGAATAACCCCCTGTGAGCGGTATTATTGTTTTAATTTCCGCTCTTTTCTCCCAGTGATAAACTTCAGTCCATCTCGCCTTCGGTTAATATGCTATTAGCAAAATAACCTCATTTATTTAATTGTTTAAATTGGGAATGGAGGTGAATGCAATGCTGAGACCGGCAGCAATCTGTGTGGTTGCACTTGATGCTGTCAGAGTGAGTTCACCCTCACAGGCAGGAAGACTGTTCACGGTGATAACATGAAACTGACGCCTGCTGTTTCATTCTCAGGTAACACAACTTCCTGTTTCTCTGCTGCCGGTTCCAAACCGCACATCTCACTTCTGAGCAGAAAATAAAACCAGGGGCCACAATCTGGTGGGAACATCTGTCAAGGCGGCCTATATCTGGCCACAGAGCCAGGGCAGAGTCACACAGATCACATTGCGGTGACATTTACAAATGAGCCTGCGTGATCCGTTTAGAGCTTCCATTTCCAGGACATAACTGGATGGTCAGCCACTGAGCTCCCTCGAGTCCCTGAAGCGGGGAAATGAGATCTTGCGACCTTTCATTTTTCGTTGTCATGCTCCACCACCCGCCCCCACTCTAACTCCCCCTCCACACCCCACCAACACCGCATCCCAACACCACCCGCCCCCCCGCCCCACCGCCACCCGCCACGCACACACACTCCCTGCACATACACTTTCTCTCCAAATTTGTTTCCTCTGTTTCTCTGCAACATTCCATCTCCCCTTTTCATTTTAAGTCTCCTTCCTTTCGTTGTATCTCTGTCTATCTCTCTAGTGTATCCCTCTCCACCTCTCTGTGTGTCTGTTAAATAGAAGCGTTCAAAATCATGAAAGTTTCGATAGTGTGAATAAAGACAGACTATTTCAAATGGTAGGAGGGTCGGTAACCAGGGGAAGCAATTATACTTTATTGAACAGGAAGACAGGAGGGTAATTGTTTATTTTTTTAACACGGCGAGTTGTTCTGAACTGGAAACACAGCTTGAAAGGGTGAAGGAATTAGATTCATAGTAACTTTGTAAAATGAATTCGATAAATACTTGAAGGGGTTAAAATTTGAAAGATGACAGGGAATGGGGCCAATTGAACGGCTCATCTATATCATTGTCCCAGCACCTTTCCTATATCTATCTCTGTCCTTCATTGAGCCCAAATAAAATGCAATAATTACACAGCTTTCGTCTTCTGCTAATCCTGTCTTTTGACAGCGCTTGAGTGTGTGTGTGTCGATGATTGCCAGAGATCATTCAGAAGTTCACTAGTGTTTACAAACCACTACTTTGAACAAAATAATAACACTGAATAGTGCTCGTTTAGTAGAAAGCACGATTATCTTTAACATTTACGGCTCTGATTTTTCCTCTGGTGAGGTTTTGGTGTTCAATCCTTTCAGTCATCATGTGCCTCAAGCTGAAGGTTTAAACATTGGTTTCGACAAGCTGCCGGGTCCGGCCCTTGCGTGTCTGTGTAAATGGAAATCTGTCGGTAAGAATGAGAGGGAGCAGATTATTTTCTGTTCCTCTGACAGATGCAGCATTGACCCTGCAGATATCAGAAATCTCTGGAGTCCGCCATGAGTGTCCTCCCCTTGGGTATAACAGCTTTCAGTCAGGTGGAGTCAGTCACACGGGCCTCTGTCATGATGTTTCCGCTCCGCTTTTACCACACAAATCCCTGGGTCACTCACCATAACACAGAAGCCTGCGCTAAGGCCCTAAACATCATTGCTTCCTCAAACTTTCACACCCTATTACATTCAGATGTTTATTAGAACCCCTGCCTCTCTTTATGTAAGATTACCAGCAGCCTCTGTTATTGACACACTGGAGCCGGCCTCTGTGATTATTATTGGAACAGGCCCCAGTCTGGCCCGGCAGTCAGAACTCCCTTTGCAAATCCAAGGAGGGAGATGTTGTTTGTATTTTTGGAGAGGGCGGCAAGGTCAAAGCAGCAACAATGTCCCAGGAACCTGCCCTTTGCTGGATGGAGAAACTGTCCAGAGTTTCTCTGTCTTTAATTCCTCCTCCTGAGTGTAAGAAAATAATGGATAAAAGAACAGAAAGGCTGACATAAAAACTATCACTGTGAGCACTGGGCGTTATTAAATGGTCAACTCTCTGGATCGAGGCTTCAACCCACAACCGTTTGACCCAGGGGTAAAAGTGACGCTAATTCGTCAATGCTGACATGATATATCTCCAGTTCCCATTGCATTGGTACAACGGCAACATATGACAGATGCTAGAAATCTAAAATAAAAACCGATTGTGCTGGAAATCTTCAACAGGTCAGACAGCAGGTGTCGTGTCTGTTTGTTTTCCGGATCGTCATATATCAGTCTTGGGGAAAGTTTGGAGAGGCGGGAGGATTTTGGAGGCTAATTAAAAACCGGCGTTCAGACACACAAACACACTTCCCGTGGTCAACGGAGCTGGGAGTGGGATTTGAACACAGATCTTACAGCTCAAAAGCAGAAGGACCACCAACTGTACCACTCGGGAGTGCAGTGGCTGTGGAGAGAAGCAGAGTTAAAGTTTCTAATCGATGACCCCGGTTCTGCTGAAGGGTCATCGCCATGAAACGTTCACTCTGTTTATCGCCACAGATTCTGCCTGACCTGCAGAGTGATTCCAGAATGTTATGTTTTATTTGCTATTACACTAGACTGTGTCAGTATTATTGCACCAACTCCATCCCATTCATATTGCAGTGGTGCTTGACTCTGTTATTGGGCATTAGGCAAAAGATTTGCTATTGTATCAATTGGCGCTGCCTCACACACACTATTATATCAGACCCAACTTCAATTTGGGTGGATCTGGTGCTGACTGTGTCGTTATCACACTGGACCCAGTAATGTATTCAGTGATTCACTGCAACCTGCAATCTTCTTTTATCATCAAACATTGCACTAATTACACAGAGCTTTACCGTTTTTAGTCTGTTCCCTATATCCAATCTCATTGTATAAAACGCTGTCTTTGTAATTGTTGCACGAAGAGCCTACATGTCATTAAAATTCTAATGCAAACCTCTCTCATTATTTCTGAAAACCTTGTGCCGATCAGTTTTCAATAATAATCTGATTCTCATATTGTTAATGTTGACCCTGTTTCTGCTAGTGTTTCGCCATGACCTCTTTCAGTTGTTATTTTACAAAGTGTTTTTGTTATTATGATCACACAAATATCGGTTCATTCAATGTTATACCAAGTCCTCCCTCTCTCTTATTCCTGAACTAGCCAATTTCTGTTTATTTGACTCCTTGGGCCAATTTGTGTTATCACCGCACTAGCACATGCCTCTGTCTGTACTATACTAGGTATTGTGCCTGTTATTACTTACACTAGCCGATACCTATGTTTATATTACACCATGTCCTGTCTCTGATATTACTGCACGGGCCCATATCCCTGGTTATATAACACCAGGTTTTGTCTCTGTTATTACTTCATTAGTCGATATCTCCTTTTATATTAAACCAGATACTGTCTCTGTTATTAATGCAGTAACCCATATCTCTGCTTATGTTACACCAAGTTCGGTCTCTGTTTTTGCTCGACTAGGCCCTGGTTTATTTTCGTTAAGATTACATTGATTATACAACCTGCAGTTAAACCAATCCGTCCAAACATGATTCGAGTGGTTGTGGTGGAATTTGTGAAGGTAACAGTTGAAAAAGTGGAAATAGAAATAGTGAAAGTCTCTGGAGAGCAACAGGAGTTTCAATCCTTCCCATCAACCGGAATAATACATCGGGGAATTACAGGTGTATTAGTCTCATGTCAGGTGCAGGTAAAGTTTTATTTTTGCCATCACTTGCACACATCATCAGACATTCGAGATTATCAGGAGCTTCTGTGAGATATTGAGGTGATCATTTGTTAATAAATTGCAGGTTATTCTGGATGTGATTTACTCCGCTTTCCAACTGATCACCGGAGACAGATAAAGCACCTTAGAAACGAAATCGTCAGTCTGACACTCTATAAACAAATGCGCACAACAGACTGGTTATCAATAAATACTTACAGTATTAAACAATCTACAATTTAAATAAATGCATAGTTTTGGATTTGAACACAATCACTGAAGGCAGGAGAGGACTCAAAGTTAGCACTGGGAGGAATGAAGGGAAATTACTAACAAAAAATTCTCCAAAGAGTGTTATTAGACAATGGGAGATTCAAAATGAATAAAGGACTGTTTCAGAGAGAGAGAGAGAGAGCGGGGGCGGTGGGGGGCGGGAGTTAGATGGTGGATGAAGAGAGAGCGAGAGAGAGAAAGAGAGAGGAAGAAAGGGTGAGAGAGAGAGAGAGAGAGAGAAAGAGAGAAGAGGTTCAGTGAGTTAGATGCTGCCTCAGACAGAGAGAGAAGAGATATTCAGTGAATTTGGTGATAGACATGCTCGCCTTAGTAACTAAATGGTCAGTATGACATCACTTTCTAAGCAAAAGTACACAACGAAACATGTTAACAATAAATGCTTACAATGTTACATCGTCCGCAGTGACAGGTTGAGTAAAAGTAAATTAAACACTGAAACATTGTGGTGAAGATCATCATTTATCTTTGAGAAACGGCGGTATAAGCAAGAGGCATGATTTTTTTCCATACGGCACACACAACTGGCCATATCTGATCTATAATTTCTTTGACTAAAGCTAAATGAAAATAACTATCAGGTACTGCAAAAAACGGGCCATTCAATACCGCCCGTTTTAGGCCAACGCCAGGGAACAATTCCCACCTCAACATCTTTGCGGAAAATAGTATCTCTCCAACTCACAGTTGGAGACATAGACCACTGCAGTAATCGTAGAGACATGGCCTAGCGTAGAAATAACTGGGGCAGGGTTAGCGCACTAAGCACTGGGTCAATTGATATTAATCCTCTCTCGGGGCTAGAACAGTAATGATTGATCCAGCGCATGGATTAATAACATCCTAGACAGGGCCTGGTGCAGAAATAACTCAGATTGCCTACAATGTAAGATAAACAGAAACATTATCTATTGGAATAAAGACAGGGACAGGGCGAGTGTAATAGAAGGAGATGTATGGACTCGTGCATCAGCAACCAAGACAGGATTTAGCGTTGTATATACAGATACTGGGTCCAGAGCAGTAATAACTGAGACTTTTCCGCATGTAATACAACCAGAGATACGGCCGAATTCAGGAACAGCTGAGAAGAGGCCGAGCACTGAAATAACTGAGGCAGGAACTGGTGTAATATTATCATAGGCATAATCCATTTCAATATAAATAAAGTCAGGTCTGGTGCAGGAATGCTGAGACAGGGCCGAGTGCACCAATTATTGATACAGCATCTACAGTAATACAAACGAAGGCTGTGCCTAGTATCAGCAATTATTGAGCAGGATTTAGTGCAGTAATAACAGACTTGGCCTTGTGTAGTATAAACAGAGACGTGGTCTACACAGAAATAACAATGACAGGACCTATTTTAATATAAACAAAGGCAATGTCTAATGAAATATAAACGGAGGCAGAGTAATATAAACTGAGACAGAGTCTCGTTGAATATAAACTGAGACAGGGTCTAGTGTGATATAAACTGAGACGGGGTCTAATTTAATATAAACTGAGGCAGGGTCTAGTGTAATATAAACTGAAACAGGGTCGATTGTAATGTAAACATAGACGTGCTCTAGTGTAATATAAACTGAGATGGGCCCCAGTGTAATATTACCTGAGACGGGGTCTAATGTAATATAAACTGAGACAGGGCGTAGTTTTATATAAACTGAGATAGGGTCTAACAGAATATAATCAAAAACGTGATCTAGTGTAAGATAAACAGGGGCCTGATGTCGTGGAGTAAAAAGTGAGGCAGTGCCGAGTGCAGTAATGATTGAGACAGTGTCTTGTGTCATATGAACACCGACATGGTCTAGTTCAGTAATAACTGAGGCAGAATCTAGTGAAAGGAAACTGACACGGGGTCTACTGCAGTTTCACCTGATACAGGGCCTTGTCTAAAATAACCTGAGAAAGAGCCAGTGCAATAATTACCAACACAGGGACTGGATTAATATAAATAGAGATGTGGGCAAGTGCAGCAATAATAGAGGCACGGTATTATACAATAATAACAGTGACAGGGCATCGTGTGATATAAACAGAGACATAGGCTGGTGCAGCATTAGCCAAGGCATTCCCTAGTTTAGTATAAACGTGACAAAGTCTAGTCGTGCAATAAGAGAGCGTCGTGTCATGTAAACAGGAACGTATTCTGGTTTCGTATAAGCAGAGACAAGCACTAGTGCAGTAACAACTGAGACATGGACTATTATCATATTAGCCAAGACATGGTTTAGTTCAGTGATAACTGAATGTATAGTGTAATATGGCCTTTGTTAGTACATTGACTGAGATTCAGCTATTATAGAAACAACTGAGACACAACCTGTTGTAATATGGTCAGATACATCACTTAGTGTAATATATACAGACAAAGGTCAAGTTTAATACGAACAGGGAAAGGGTTCAGTGCAGAAATGATTGAGACAGTGCTTGTTTCATCTAATGTCAGTATTCACTGTTTCACTGCCATCTACTGGACAGACTCTACTATTGCAGATGTTGTGAAAATGTCGCTTTTTGTTGCTGCTTCCGACTATAACGATAGAATCATCGAATTCTTACAGCGCAGGAGGATGCCATTCGGCCATTCCTGTCCGTGCTAACCCTCTGAAGGAGTAATTGACCTAGTGCCACTGCTTTCTCCGTAGTCCAGCACTTTTTTTCTTTTCAGATAAGGTTCTAGTTTCGTTTTGAAAGCATCAATTGTACCTCAATCCACCACACTGTCAGGCAGTGCATTCCAGATGCTAACCACTCAGTTCGTGTAAAGTTTTCCTCTTATCTCCATTGCTTCTTCTCCAGGTTACTTTAAACATGAGCTGCCTGGTTCTCAATCCTTCCACCAATGAGAACAATTTCTCCCTATTTACTCTGCCCAGACCCTTCATGGTTTTTAATATCCCGATCAAATCTCCTCTAAACTTTCTCTCCTCAAACGAGATTAAAGCCAACTGCTCCACTCTTTATGTATAACTGGAGTTCGTCATCCCTGGAAGAATTTCCACGAATCTTTCCTGTGTCCTCTCTCTCATGCCTTCAAATTCTTCCTAAAGTGTAGTGCCCGCAATTGGATGCAATTCGCCAGTTGAGGCCTAACCAGTGTGTCACACACGTTTAACATAACCTCTTTGCTTTTATACGCTTTTCCTCTATTAATAAAGCTCAGGATGTTGCATGCTTTATTAACCGCGCTCCATCGACTTGTCCCAACACCTTCAATAATTTATACACATAAACATCCATGTCACTCGGCTCCTGCAGCCCCTTTGAAATCGTACCCTTTCTTTTATATTGTCTCTCTGCGTTCTTCCGACCAAACTGAACCACTTCTCGCCTTCTCTGCGTTAAATTTCATCTGTGATTTGTCCGCCCTTTCCACCAACCTCTCGATGTCTGTTTGAAGTTCTAAACTATGCTCCTCATGGCCCGCAATGCTTCCACATTTCGCATCGTCCGTATATTTTGACATTGTGCCCTGTCCACCAAGGCCCAGTTTATGAATAAATATTATGAAAAGTAGGCGTTGTAGCACTGACCCTTGGGGAACTTCATTATAACCCTTCCCCGGGTCCGAAACTCAAACGTTCAAAACTACTCTTTGTTTCCTGGCACTCAGCCAGTTCCCAATCCATGATGTTACCGTCCATTTTATTCCAGTGAGCTCCAACTTTGCTCACAAGTCTGTTATGCGACATTTCATCAAATGTCTTTCGGAGACCATGTAAACCACGTCAAAAAAATTACCCTCATCAACCATCGCTGTTCTGTCATCAAAAAACTCAAACAAGTTAGTTAAGTATGATTTTCCCTTAACAGATCCACGCTGGCTTAATGTATCAAGAAACCACTTCTACTGATGTATCGGCTCATGACCTCCTGTGAGAACTCCTAATACTTATGGTGCAACTGTGGCAGATTAGCGCACTTTAAGATCACGAGAAGAGCAAAGTGTCTCAATTCATATTGATTAATTCTTGACGATCTTGTTTCAACCGAATAAATTCTTTCGAGTTATCAACAGTCACAGATTGCAACTCTTTCGAGTACAATCACAGTTCTTGGTTTCCGGGAGTGGGACATGAACCCACAACCCTCTGATTCAAAAGCGAGGGTGCTATGAACTGAGCCACAGCTGACCAAGGGGCACATTGTGGGAAGGATGGGAACTTTAATGACCAACTCAACCAGTGTGAAGTGGGGAGAGATTTTTTTCTTCATGGAACCACCTGAAATGTGGTGGCGGTGATTTTCTCCGATTCTTCAGGTGCTACAGAGCCTCCGAGGGCGGGGTGGGGGGTGCTGCGGGATGTGTGGTGGGGCTGGTGCGAGTGCATGAGATAAATTCGATAGTTTTTTTTAAATGCTGGTACAATCCTGAGGGACTGAATGACCTCCTTCCCAGCCGGGAACACGGGTTCATTCTGGAAGTCTATGACTTATTGGCTCAATCCAACACTTTTCATTTTGCAGCTATACTTCATAAAAAGGATAAGGAAAAAAAAAAAGAATATATATATATATATATATATATATATATATATATTACAGCGCTTTTCACGATCACCGGAAGTCTCCGAGTGTTTTACAACCAAAAATGCACTTTTGATGTGTATTCACATTTGTAATGTAGGAAACACCGCAGCCTGTTTGAGCACAGCAAGCTCCCAGAAACCGAAATATGATAATGACCAAGTAATCTACCCCTTTGCGTATTTTAAAATGTTTATTAACTGATAAATGCTAAGGCACCGGGTATAACTCCCTGCACTTCCAGATGGAATAGTACCATGGGCTCTTTCACATCGACCTGAGAGGGCAGATAGCCCCCAGTTTAATGTCAGAGGGGAAAGTGCTGCCAACTGAGCCACAGCTGAAAACCAAAGTTCCTTGTGAATGAATATGACATAAATAAATATAAATCCAGCCATCCAATGGCTCAACTATATACATAGGTACATAGTTAAATCAGACTGAAACTGGCCCCAATGGTACCATAAACCCTATCATAGAGTTCCACTGGTAGGACAGGCACTGACTGTAGGTGTGATCTTGAACCTGACAACAGAATAGCTCCTTCACTGTGTGAGTTGTGCTCTAAGATCCAACCAGTTTGTAGGTTAGCCGGAACTTCACAGTAATTCAAATTATTTGTCGACCAACTAGCTCATTTCCTTAAACAAAAGAATATTCATTGGGTCTTGAATCGTTAAGAATTGGAGACCATTAATAGATTGTGAAACACCAATCGATAAGGAGTGGTGAAAGGGTTGAGGATTATTGATACAGTGAGAAACATCATTCAGTTGCAAGCCATCGATTGCATGGGAAAGTTGAAGGTTTGGAACTATCAATAGATCAAACCATTCATAGATTGAGGCACATCTGATGTTTATTAAACACGATCAATGGCAAAAATAACAAGAAATATAAATTGGTTTGCAATATGACAGCCTGGGAACACCTATTGTTACGAAAGTAGAATAATTTAATAATATTTTTCTGGTTTATCGTAAAGTAGGTTTATGGGAGTGAGTATAGTTGGTTCTGCCTGTGTAATTTAAATGCATTTGGAGTCAGATCGACTGCAAGCTTGGAATTATCAAAAGAAGCTAGGTGTAGAAATATGTTTGAAATGCGAATGAATAAATATGGGCGCTGGCTTAGCATGCAAGGTGGGAAGGGAGTTTGCCTTTTTAGATAAATGAAAGGATTGTATGGATTTTAAGTTCACAAGTAGCCAGCTAAGCAAGGCTAAGGAGTGTGTTTATTTTTCCCAAAGGTTACTGATAATATTGGAACATGAATTTT
The DNA here is from genome assembly GCF_964194155.1 of Cetorhinus maximus. Taxonomy (NCBI): domain Eukaryota; kingdom Metazoa; phylum Chordata; class Chondrichthyes; order Lamniformes; family Cetorhinidae; genus Cetorhinus; species Cetorhinus maximus. The sequence goes on from NC_135901.1 coordinate 7,525,446, forward strand.
TCTTTATTATGGGAAAGGTACCGCTCCAAAGTCATATGGAACAATAGAATTTACATATTAAAGACAGATAAAATTACATAAAGGAGAATGAAAGGCTATGTGAGGTGAGGACCATGTAAGATCTAACAGGAGTGTGTGAAACAGCCTTCGAGAAGCCTCCAACTTTTTGTGCATAAGCCAGCTATGTCCAGTAACTGAAGCTGGAGCAAACCATTTGCAATTCCACTGCCAAGTGAGTACTGGGTTAACTTGCTGGTTTTCTTTGAAATCTAAAATCACCCTGCCCGGGTGGGTGGTGGAGGCGGGTTACCTCACATCCTTTAAAAAGTACCTGGATGAGCACTTGGCACGTCATAACATTCAAGGCTATGGGCCAAGTGCTGGTAAATGGGATTAGGTAGGTAGGTCAGGTGTTTCTCACTTGTGGGTGCAGACTCGATGGGCCGAAGGGCCTCTTCTGCACTGTGTGATTCTGTGATTCTATGATTTTGGACTGGTGCCTTAAAGGGGGTGTGTAACTGAGAGTCAGGTAAATTCAGAATTTTAGGATTTGCTACAGTATTGTGTAATAGCAGTATTATATATGTATTTTAATTTAATTTTTAAAATCTCTAAAAGCCTTAGTGGACTCTTCACCTCTGAAGCCAGTTCACTCATCTTCTCATAATAATTACAAATTGAAAACCTTTGTGATGGCGTGACCACGTTTCCTTTGTGGATTTGGTTGGCCTGGCCATCTGCTAAGCCATAACACATGGATCTGGAACTATCTCTCCATTCGAGTGTCACTGTTTCTGTTAGTTGGCACAACGACAGTTACTCCTGATAGTGGGACATTGAACATGAATGACAATGTGCACAGAGCAGGTAGTTATCCTCGTTAAAGGTAGAGATCATCTTCTGCAATGCGGGAGGATCAATTGTGTATTAAGGAACTCTGTGCTGTTTACCCAAAAACATTTCCCAATACAATATTAATGACTATTAATAACAATATTAATAATTAATTTTGCCGCAGTTTTGAACATTCGCACAGGGTTTCAAGGTATAAATTCAGAGCAGAAATTTGTGTGGAAAGGTAATTACTGAACATTCCCACATTGATTCCTCGTTGGAGGTGGTTTCATATCACAACACCATTTCCCTCCGATCCTAAAACGTCTCACAATACAACTGCAACCGTATGAAAAACATGAGCTTGGATTCATATTGTCCCAGAGAGCACTGACCCTGTATTCATGTTCAAAACTGTGATTGAAATCACTTCAGCCACTTCACCAACTCAGTTCTGTCCAGTTCATGCACCATGTCCGATCTAACCAGAATCTCCATCGCGGCGATCCTGAGCACATCTCAACGGAGTAATGACCTCACCCATCCAACTCGTGAAGAATTGATTCTCTGCACGAATGTACTGAATGGAAAGCTTCTAGGGAGTGTGGTTAAAGGGGTTAAGGGCTTTTGAATTTGCGACAACAATCTGTAATACCCATCGGATATATTTCATTGTGACAGTCGGTTTTCAATCAATATTTTGCCGTCAAGAAAGTCATAGTTCATGCACGTTTTTCCCGTGGTGTTCAGAATGTTGTGACTGCACCAGAATCACAGAGCAGCAAGAAATTACCAGGGAAATGTGAAAAAATGTATGTATTCAACCATCTGCTATGTTTCTGCTGCGATTGAAGTAATTTGTTTGAGGATATGCTGAGTGTTGTACATGAAAAGGCCGCATGTTGCACATGTTATAATCCCCGATTCTCATCACAGTCATGAAACCGCTTTCTAACTTTGAGATGAAGATTCAGCATCACCAGAAAAGGATCATCAGTGCCGCAGGGATATCTCCAGGTTGCACTTGGTGACGTTCAGTTCGTCAGCTGTCAACAGCCAAGGAATTGGAATGATCCAGAAAATCGGGAAGGACTGAAAGCACCAGTCCGTCCGTCCGTCTATATATTAATTCATCTATTCGTTATCTGTTGTTCATTACGTTTCCATGGTTAACCATGAAATCATTTCTGCAGGAGTGAGTTCTGGAGGTTCAGCCGGACAGTGGTCAACAGAAGCCCAATAATTGGAAGGAATCTCGATGAGCATAAATTACGTCTATTCAACTTCCGATGTGAATTATTTTTTGCAGCTTCATCGTCAAAACCAGAATCCGGCTCCAGCTTTCGTAATTCGGGCACATTCTTGTGGAAAGAACATTAAAGGTCGATTTTCAGTCATTCGAAAAATACCCAAGAATATAGCTGCTTTCACCTTGTTTGTGATTCAGGTCGCTGACAACCCCGTGTATTACTGTGTGCTGAGACCCTCAGTGAGAAAGGCCTCGGGACAACTCGCACCGTTCCAGTGTTTTGTGAGATCAGTGAAAATAAGATTCATTAAATTCGGCCACCAGGTGGCGCATCAGGCCGTGGATTCCCACCTCCTGACAGATACTTTCTTAAAAATACTTGAGGAGAAATTGCGTTTGATCTCGTATTTATGCCCATTAGTATGAGGTTTACTTAGAGACCCATAATTGGGAACTTTATTTCAATGTTACTCAACAGCCCAGCTCCAGTACATTGGGATGGGATGCCCAGTTGTTCTGTTCCCCACGACAGATTCAGCCCCTTGTTTAAACTGATTTCAACTATGAAGGTATCTGTAATTACAGAATAATACAACAATTCCCTAATTCTTGTCGCCAGACTGTTTTCCCCAGATTTGAAATGAGCATGAACGTAACACAGTTCTTACAGACCGGCAGAATTATATAATTTCTGTTGAGCGCATTAGTCTTGAATTCAGCTCACTATAGATAGATTTTACGAGTGACAACAGTGCCCGCGGCCGCCTCCCCCATAGTACTGTTTGTTTCTCTCGCTCTGACCTTCCTTGCCTTTCCTGTGATTTGGAAAGTTGTTTTCCACTGTTCCTGGTTTGACGTTGGTTGGATCAACAGTACAGTGCGCCGGGGATCGGCACTTCTGCCCTGACAGAGGATTTGGCGGACTGTCAAGTTACAGACTCAGGGAGCATCATGGGGAATTACATCACACCCGGTCCTCGTCATTTTATCACTTCTTAGTAAGTACTTCCTTCCCAGAAAAAATCCGTTATCCCCCTGACTGTTGTAACCCACATGTTATTAATTGTAAGGTGATGCTGCTAATGATGAAGCTACTTGAAATGATGGTGATGATGATCCTGATATTGATGACATCTACCCAACTACTTTATATTAGGATGGAGCCATCCAGACACAGTGATCGGGTCGGTTGCTGAAATGATGCCGAAGCTGAAATGATGCCGAAGCTGAAATGATGCCGAAGACGGCAGTAACACCACGTGATCGGCATCTTCAAAACAAATCTCCATAACCATACAAAGAGTCATACGCACTCGAAACGTTAACTGTATTCCTCTCCGCAGATGCTGTCAGACCTGCTGAATTTTTCCAGCTATTTTTATTTTTGCTCCATAACCATTTGTTCTGGTATAGTCAGCAGCCCGGGCAACATCCACAGCTCCCGAATAATCTGATCGGTGAGAATGAAAACAAGAAGACAGACATTGTTGGTCAATTCTCTTCTACATTTAACAGATATACCAAGATAACGGAGCTAAGGCTCGGATCTGCGACGCAGCCGAGCATTTCTGTGCACAAGCCCCACGGCAGAGATACGGCGGATCCCTGTCAAAATGCCAGAACGAGCGGCTCAGTTAATGCTCAGCAGAGGGCGCTCGAACATCGGGAAACAAGGGCAAATATTCAGCCTTAGTGTCAGATTCAGGCGGAGCTTCCTTAAAGGAGCAAGAAACCGCAACATTCTGTTGGGCCATGACCTCCGAGCTCCAAGGCCGTGTAAGTGGAAGATACACCAAAGATGCGCCGGGGAACACCCCGCCCGGAGTTCCGAGGCAAGGTTTGCACGGCAATTGTCCGGGATGTGGAAACTTCCCATGGGCAATTGCTCCGTACTGGGAACAAACAGAAAATACAATTTACATTGCAAACCTTGAATGGTTCCGATTGTCCTATACCAAGTCTTGCCCAGGAAAAGTTAGAATTAAAACCACTTCTAGCTTCTGGGTAACTTTGTACAGAGCCACACTGACTCCCACGAGTCTCCTTCCACACCCCCGAACTCCCAGTGAGTCCCCCCACCTCTCAGATTCCAACTCCCCCCACGGGACACCCCGAACCCCCGAACCCCCAGGGGACTCCCCGCACCTCACGACTACTCTCAGCCGCCCAAACCCAGCTCCTTATATAAAGAAAGTCCAGCGAATTCAGTAAATAGACGGAGAATTTCTCACCGCCTGGCAGCGGGGGATCCTGTGGATTGTAAACGGAAGAGGGAGACGGAGAGAAAGGAGCATAAATGAAAGCAGAAATGATATAAATAAATCGAGTTAACAAATCCAAGCAGGAAGTAGAAAAGGACAGAGCGGGTTAAAATTATTGAATCGTGCGATGGCAGTGATTGAAAGGAAGATCTGAACATTGTCCCTGTGCACGCGAGTGCCGCCTGCTCCACATTGGGTCAGTCCCACACTTTATACCGAGTGTTTAAAACCTGAACAATATTCCGGTGTCAGTGAGTGAAACCACCACCTTCCGCCGCCGCCTCCACCATCACCGTCGTATATCGGCTCAGTGCCTCTCTGGCCTCAATGGTTAAAGGCCTGAGAGATTTAGCTGTGAAGATCAGCGAATGAGGTCCCCATGGTGAATTATTTCAGTGCCGTCTGCTCTCACTAGTCAAAGATTTGAAAGATTGAGCAGTGACAGGCGAATGTGTCCCTCGTCTACGGATTAGCCCTGTGTCTGTCTGTGTGCTTTCAGACACCTACACAATGCCGAATATAAAGATGAGACGAAGAACGATGGGCGATGCATAGGGAGTTTGATAAAAATGAGACTCAGTATGGTGATAATGCAGAGAAACACTAACAGAGGGGCATAAATGAAGGTGAGATTGATTACATTGAGTGATAGAGAGACATATTAACAGAGAGAGATGTATAATGCTGAGGTGAGGACAGAATAGCAAAAGGGTATTGATGCAGAAATGTATTTATAAATATAAATGTACAGAAAGTAAACAGTTGATAATGGCTATTCTCCGATATGACATTTGGTGCTGTGAACTGCGGGAAAGGGATCATCACTGCCCTGTATAATACAAATGGACAAGAGAGACTAACACTGACTGAAGTTCTGGGACGCACACACAGTCTGTAGACTCCTCAGTGACACCAGAAAGCATGAAAATTGGAGAATCCTGGAGATTTTAATCAGGAAAATGGGGATGACGCTAAAGGAAACAATGGGAAACAAAGGCAAACATTAGCACACAGCTAACAGAAAAAAACAGCAAGTTAAAATAAAACAAACTTGTGGTATAGGAATCTGAGCACCTTTATTGTGACTTGAGTGACGGCCACCTCAGTGCATGAGCTCAGTGCCTGGTTGTACACAGTTACTCAAGGATGAAGCAATACTCATTTATTAGTGCACGGTACAATCCCTCTGTTTATATTAAACCAGAGGTCACCTCATTTATTACTGCACTGCACTGTTACACTAGATGATGTCTCAGCTATTACTGCATTAGATATGCCTCCACTTATGTTAGACGAGACCCTATTTTTGTTATTACTGACTACAACATTTTAATGCTTATGTTTATATTACACTAGACACTGCCCTAATCGAACTACACGAGACCACATCTCACTTTATATTGCATTCGTTCCTTTTTTCAGTTATTTGCAATAGATTGCATCTTTGTCAATGTGATCCTCGGTCATATCTCAGTTCTTATTGCAAGAGGTCATCTCCATTAGTATTAAGCAACATCCTGTCTCAGTATTACACAATATAATGTCACTCTTTATATTACAATAGCCTGTGTCTCTGTTGACGGTACATGAGACCCAATCTCATTTATTTCGGCATTACACATGCTTCTGCTTGCATTACGCTGGAGCATGCATGAATTACTACTGCTTAAAAAGACTTTGAAGTGTTCGATCAGCCATGATTGTATTGAATGGCGGAGCAGACTCGATGGGCTGAATGGCCTTCTCCTGTTCGTATGTTCCTATGCTTCCAGATCCCGTACTATTGGCATTATTCCGAAGCAGACACTAGCCACCTAGCCAAGTAAGGTAACGAGCTGCTACTTAGTCTTTGTGTATGTTGTGTATATCTGCCAGGATATTGGTAATGTCACTGCACTCCCTCATATTGTAACCTGGCCCCCAGTTGCCGGGCCAGGAAAGATGCCGAGTCTGAGGCGACGACCTTCAGATCAGGAGTCTAACTGAGGTCCCGCCAGTCCGTTCAGGGCGATGTTAAACAATGTCCAGAATATTGGAATAGGAGCGGGGCAGGGGGATTCTCCTGGTGCCCTGGGCCCACATTCCACCTTTAACAAACACCACCCAATACAAACACATGCACCGACCTCCCAGTCCATCTCTGTGGGGAAAGGAAGGCGGCAGCACAACTGGCAGAAAGAAAAGCTCCCCTCCCCCACCCCTGTACACCAGAGTATTGTGGGAGGGGCTTTCACATCCGGATCACAATCCAAATGTAGAGTCAGAAAATTGCAGCCTCCTTTTATAAAACTGTCTCTTATTCACACAACACTTAGCCAGCGACCCGGGAACCGTGCGGCCCATCAATAATCTCAGCGGATCTGCCCTGTGCAAATCAACTCGATCCCCCTAAAGTATTTCAGTCCAGCTCTGAGGTCCGGTCTCCCAATGCAGTCCAGGGCTGCAGTGTCCTACTCCCCGTCATATAAACCCTCAGCTCCAGGCAGCAGAACGATGGGAATCCTTCTTGTTTTCATCCTGTGTGTCTGTTTACCCCGTGAGTACCGATCAAACAAACCGACATTGTGTGGATTTAATATAAAGCTGCCCGAGCCCATCCCAATTACAGACATTGTCTGGGGTTTTAACCGTTCTGTAGTTCGGCTCTGATGGTCCATTAAACTCTCTCTGTTTAATTTCCAGGCTCTTTCAGTCAGTCAGTGACACAGACCCCGGCAGCGGTGACCAGAAAGGAGTGTCAGTCTCTGACCATCACCTGTGTTTTCTCCGGTGCTTCGCGGAATTATTTCCAAGGGGGACATTTCTTCAGACAAACCCAGGCCGGGACAGAGCGGGAGCGGATCTCCAGCGGGGGGAGATTTGTTGTGTCGGTGAATAAACCACAAACGACATTTTCGCTGGAAATTCGGAATGTGAGATTTGAGGACACCACCATCTATTACTGTAAAGCTCAGTACGGCAGCGCACAGTGATGGGTCTCGGCTTCCCGCGATACAAAAACTCTTACTGCAGATTATCACAGAAACAAAAGAAAAAGCGGAGTTAATCTGCAGTTAAACCCCCACAGTTCTGCTTCACACTGTCTGCCCCACAGTCTAGTTTATAATGAGATTGGGTTATTGCCGTTAACATCTTGAGCTTTATAACTGCCGAGTGTGTGCGGATGGTGATGTCTTTCCCGGGATTGGTGTCAGTGAATGGGGATTGGGAATGACTGATCCCGATTACAAGCCCCGAACACCAGATGTGATCCTCGTCTAACAGCTGGAAAGGGGAACCACAGTCCCATCTGTTTAACTAAAGTCCCCACATCTCACCAAGGTCCCAGGGGAGTTTAAACTGACTTGTAACACTGTGTGAGCGTATGGGGAACTCACAACGTGAGAAACCTGAGCAAATACCTCTGTACAATTAAAATATAAATTACTTAGGCAAAGATGGTGAATTGTCGGGTTGATGTTATTATCGCTGGAACCTGGTTACATTTCATTGTAATTTCCACCATTCAGTTATCTTTCTTTGATATTTTTGTTGGTTTACATGAAGCGAACATTTCGTTCCCAGGACCATTTACTCAGAGCTCAGGGCCTCACAAAGAACAGTTTGAACCGACAGAGACGTTCAAACATTGAATATTGTTTATTTATTTAAACCCGCTGAATAATTGAGCAGCTTATACTGTCTGATGATGATTTCCCGGCAGGTTGAGGTGTCGGTGGTTGTTGTACCGGGGAGACTGTGAGCGGTGTCACTGTGGAGGTATACCAAATATGCGGATGGATGCGGGACGGTGGTGACTGTCACAGCCGGTAAGTGACTCCAAACCCCGCCGGGTTACAGCCTGTCCCGGGTAATGTTCACCGACAGTTTATTATTGATATCAGTGGAGTTTGGGTGGGATGTGTGTGTTGACGGAATCGGGACCATTATTGGTTTAACGGGCACATCGAGGACAACATCAACATCACGGACTCTCACACTCTGAATCGCTTTGAATGAGCGCAGATTGTTGACAATCCGGACTCCACTCCCGGTGTTAACTGTGATCGAGGGAGCTCTGTCTGTCCCTTAGAGCCCGGGAGCGGGGTCACAGAGCTCTCTCTTGGGCAGCAGATTGCAGTCCGAGCCGCGCAATGTGAATGAAGCACCGGGTCAATAAACTCAACACAACTGCGACCAGTTCGGATACCTGCAACGGCTCGTTCTGTACCTGACCCGGGAGAGAAACGGGAGGGTGACACAACGGACTCCAGATAAAAGAGATCCTGATGTGGGTCCAGATGGAATTTTATTATTAGACAATCAGTGACTGAAATTAGTGACATTGTCCCCGCCATTTTTTCCATTGCCTTCATATAACCATATTTTCCGCCCTCAGACCGAATGTGAAAGTTTGGAACTGCAGACAATTCTCTATATTGTCTGTCGATGTTTGAGACATGGGATTGCTGTAATTTATCTGTATCCCTGGTTACTGTGAATTAAAACAGCACAGTGCAGTGAGACCGTCAGCATGATGTATTAAACATATAAAGAAGAATATTAATATAAGGAAACAATTATAAACTGGGGGAATGTTCATTTAGAAGCATCAATAAATAATTCATCGAAAGGGAGAGAAGTATTGGATGATCTCTGCGCCATTCAACGTACAATCCAAGCCCAGGGTGTTGGGTGACGTGTATGGAGGAAATGACTGTAATGGACTCCAGTCTGGAATTCTGAGTAAAGTTTTGGTCTCTTTATTTAAGGAAGGATCTACTTGCCTTGGAGGGAGTGCAACAAAGATTCATGGGACTGATTCCTGAGATAAAGGGATTGTCCAAAAAGAAGAGATTGAGTAGTCTGGGCCTATGTTCGCTCGAGCTTAGAGGGATGAGATGTAATTTCATGAGAACATGTAACACCCAGGACAGGATAGATTCCGTGTGGGTGTTTTCCCCGACTGGGAAGCCTATAACTAGGGGTCATAGTTTCAGAATAAGGATTAGGCCATTAGAACGGAGAAGAAGAGATATTTCTTCAGTCAAACCACTGTTGTGAATCGCTGACATTCTCAACCTCAGAGAACTGTGTATGCTCAGTGGTTGAGTGTATGAAAGGAAGTGTTCAGTGGATTTCTGGATGCTAAAAGAATCAAGGGATATGGGGTCATTGCGGCAAAGTGATGTTGAGCTAGGAGATGAGTCAGGATATTATTGAATGGAGGAAAAGATTTGAAAGGTGATATGGCTGCTCCTGCTTCTGTTTGTTATATCAAACTCTTAGATTTTTTACATTTCTGAGAAAAGAAATCAGGAGCAATCCATATCTCTGTGGAGAGGTTGAACAGGCCGGGCCTCTTGTCTCTGGGGAACAGAGAAGCAGGAGGAGTATTCACAGAAATCGTTTAAATAATTAATGGATTTCAATGAGGTGTTTGTGGAATCGCTGTTTATTTGTGGGTGTGTCGAGAGCAATGTACCATAAATCTAAGATAGTCACTAAAATAACAAATAAAGACGTTAAGAAGAAGGAATATAAAAAGCAGGCAGGTCAGGCTGTGGAACTTGCTGCCGCAGGGAGTGGTTGGAGCAGATAGTATTGATACATTTATGGAAAGACTTGAAAATACAGGAGGGAGAACGGGACAGACTGACTCAGGGAGCTGACTGGAATGGTCAATCAGATTTCGGGCGGATGGCAACCCCGAACCAACCCGTCCGCAGCAAATGCACATGGATAAATCATTTGAGCCGAATGGATGATTCTGTGTTAAGTGAAATTTAGCGAAAGCTCCGCCCAGAGAGCTCGCCAATCAGTCAATGTGCGGAAAGAATTGAAATTGTCAGAGAGACGGAAGAGGCAGTTCCCAGTGAGTAACAGTAAAACCAATCCGGAAACTGAACAGACTGAATCCAACCGGCAACTGAGAGAGTTTGGGACAAGTTCCCACGATTGCTACGTTCCCATGCAAGAAGCGCAAACTGTACAAAGGAAATGTCGAAAGAAAATCAAACTAAATGTAAATATATCAAAATAAATGGAATTGGAGAAAAATGAAAACTATTGATAGAAGAAATCATGTTTTTTTCAATCGAATATTGATTGAAAAATGTTCAGTCAATATTTCTCCTTCCGATTACTTTTAAAGAATCGTGGCCTCTTAAAATTAAACTGCTACAATCTGAGTGTTGGTAATCATGATGCCAAAATATAGCCGCGGTCCCACATTGCAGACGGTGATTCGGGTGATCGGCCACATCGGCCTCTCAGAATTCATGTTTCACGAAGATCACTGTCACTACCTGGTGAAGGGACCTTTCATTGTATTAAATGTGCTTTAAAATACAAGTTGTATTTTTGGTAGCTGTGAGGCAAAACATGTTTATGTCATGCGCTGTTCTGCGCTGAATCAGGCCAGTAGCATTCAAAATCAGAAGGAAATTGGACAATATTTAACGTGCAAAACATGTGTATGAAGCAAAGAGGTCTTTTCAGGTTTTTTTTTACTGTTTCGATGAATCAGATGAGATTTATGTCTTTGATTACACATTGGGGATCAGCGGCAGCAACTCAAAGGTCGATTCAACAATCGAGCACGTTTGAGTGACGTACAGTCGACGAAATTAGTGTGAAGTTCTGTGCTCGTGAAGATGTTTCTTGGCCCTTTTCTGCCCTTTGGGTACCTGCCTGGATTACTGAGCAGCCCCATGCCCTTGTCCCCGTCAGTTTCCAGGAGCATTTGACCGCGGCCGGCTCGCAAAGTTTATTTGAACAGAACGTGTTGTTAGATCCGGGACAGTTTATGCACAATGACAAGATTTCACAAGGCATTGAGTGTGATCTTGAAAACAAGTCCCAAACACAGTGTCCACCCCAATTTCACTGTCCTTCTGTGTGCGGCTTCATGTTCTAACACTGCAACTGGAAACTGAATAATTCAAACCTGAAAATCAAACATTGCTTACTGGAATCATCCCCTCAAATGTAAATCACAGAGGAAGGTGTGCAGCAGGCATTTCTTTCAATGATGTGGAGCGTTCATTCTTTGTGGTCATTGTGTACTTCTGCCTGAATATTTGCAAAGTCACTGGACTGTCTCACATTGAAACCTGATCCTCAGTTGCTGGAACCAGGCTGATCTAAGGCTCCTTCGCTTGGACCAGACGTTCAACTGAAGTCCTACCAGGCATTTCAGAGAGATGTTTAATAATTTCCGGCACAAGCAGCTCTGAAGAAACGTTAATTCTGTTTCACTCTCCACAGATGCTGACAGACTTACCGAGTTTTTTCCCAGCACATTCTGTTTTTTCATGACAGTTGGAATAATATTGGGGAAGGAAGGAATATCCCACATCCCACCCTCATAAAATACCACTTACCAAACACACATGGACGAATCTACCAGCTCATTACTGTGGGGGAATGAGGGTGGTAGATTTCACTAACGGAAACAACCCCAACTCACCCCTCCAACCCCGCAGGACACTGTACATCAGAAAAATAGGAGAGGGGGCTTCACATCAGGCTTATTGACCCCAATGAAGCAGCATGAAACTGCAGTTTCCATTTCTAAATATGTCACTTTATCACGCAACAAAGGACCAGAGAGATGGGAACCGTGTGGCCCGTCAATGCTCCGCGGGACACTGTCCTCTGCAAAGAAACTCTACCCTCTAAGGTCTTTCAGTCCAGCTCTGAGGTCCGGCCTCCCAGACCAGTCTAGGGCTGCAGTCTCCTACTCCCCGTCATATAAACCCTCAGCTCCGGTCAGCATAACGATAAGAATACTCTTTGTTTTCACCCTGTGTGTCTGTTTACCCCGTGAGTACAGATCAAACAAACCGACATTGTGTGGATTTAATATAAAGCTGCCCGAGACCATCCCAATTACAGACACTATCTAGGGTTTTAACCCCGTTCTGTGGTTCGGCTCTGATGGTACATTAAACTCTCTCTGTTTAATTTCTAGGCTCTTTCAGTCAGTCAGTGACACAGACCCCTGCAGTGGTGACCAGAAAGGAGTGTCAGTCTCTCATCATCACTTGCGTTTTCTATGGTAATTCTCATAGTTTAGAGAACGGCCATTTCTTCAGACAAACCCAGACCGGGACAGAGCGGGAAAGGATCTCCAGCGGAGGGAGATTTGTTGTGTCGGTGAATAAAGCAGAAAAGACATTTTCGCTGGAAATTCGAGATTTGACAGTTGAAGACACCGCCACCTATTACTGTAAAGCTCAGTACAGATATAGATGTGGGAGCACCGTTTCGAAAGATGCTTATGAAGATGGATCCGGGACGGTGTTGGCTGTCACTGCCGGTAAGTGACACCAAACCGCCATGTGTTACAGACTATCCAGCGTAATGTTCACATTGGGGAGGGGGTGGTCTAGTTGTTATGCCTTTGGACTAGTATTCCAGAGGCCAAGGCCCAAGAGCTGGGATCTCGGGTTCAAACCCCACCAACAGCAACTGGCCGAATTATAAATCAAATAATATAAACCAGTGCAATTTAAAGCTCATGATCATGAAACCATTGCTGGTTCACTAATGTCCTTTAGCGAATGGAACCTGGTCTAACCCAAATGCGACTCCAGACACAGAGCAATGTAATTTACTCTTCAATGCTCCCTGAACTGATGGCCTAGTCACTCAGATGAATGAAATCGTTACGAAGCCTGAAATAAAAACTAATGAAACCCGGACCCACCACTCGGCATAGCACCTGCTATCGACCCAGGCACCCGAAATGACCATAGCCAAACCCAGCAATGTCCTCCAAACTCTGGAGGCTTGTGCCAAAATTGGGAGTGCTGTCTCACAGTTTAACAAGCAACAGCCTGATAGGGTCACACTCACGGAATCATTCCTTATAGACAATGCCTTATAGACCACCTTCACTATCCCTGTGTGTGTCCTGTGCCACCAGCAGGACAGGCCCAGAGACAGCGGCACAGTGATATACAGTCTGCAGGGAGTTGCCCCTGGGAGTCCTCAATTTGGCTCCAGGCCCCATGAAGTCTCATGGCATCTGGTCAAAGATGGGCAAGGATACCTCCTGCTGTTTACCATCTATCTCCAGCTGAGCAGATGAATCAGTTTTGTCACTTATTGATCATCAAGATCAATGTGAGCGGCAAAGACTGTAATGGACCCCAGTCTGGATGCTGTGTGAAATTTTGCACTCATTATTAAGAAAGGATCTACACGTTTTGAAGGAAGTGAACAAAGGTTCATCAGACTGCTTCCTGAGTTAAAGGGATTGTCCTATGAGAAGCGATTAAGTAGTCGAAGCATATATTCCCTAGAGTTTAGAGGAATAACTGTTGATATAATTGGAACATAAAGCATTCTTAAGGGACTTGACTGGCAGATTCTGGGTTGGTGTTTCTCCAGGCTGGGCAGCCTATAACTAGGGGTCACAGTTTCAGATTACACTCAGTGTTGAGTGTATTCAAGACAGTGTTCGATAGATGTTTGGACTCTGAAAAGAATCAAGGGATATGGGGACAGTGTGGGAATGTGATGTTGAAGAAGGAGATCAGCCACGATATTATTGAATGGCAGAGAATGTTTGAAAGGTGTCATGGTGGCGCCTGCTTCTATTTCTTATATTATCTGCTTTGATTTCTTGCACTTTTGAGAAAAGAAATAAGGAACAATCGACATTTCACGGGAGAGGGTGAGCAGGCTGGGCATCTATCCTCTGGGAAACATAGAACCCCGAGGAGAATTCGGAGAAATCTTTCAAATTATGAATGAGTTCACTGGGGTTGGATGTTGAGCTACTGTTTATTTGTGGGTGATTCCAGAGCAATGGGCCATCAAATACATGCTCCTCACTAACAGAACAAATCAGGATGTTAAGAAAAATAAATGTAAACAAAGACCCTTCAGAATTTGAAAGTTGCTGCCACCGGGAGCAGATAGTAATGATGTATTTGGGGAAAGGCTTGAAAATACAGGAGGGAGAGCGGGACAGGCGGACACAGGGAGCTGGATAGAAATGGGGAGTCAGTTTTCGGGCGGGGCAGGTTGATCTGAAGTGTACACACAGCCATGACTCAGTTGGACCGAATAGCGTTTTCATCTCCTGCAGAACCTGTACAATGTAAAACTTAGAGAAAACTCCGCTCAGAGAACGCGGAGAGAATCAGTCAATGGACGGAAAGAATTGAAATTGTCAGAGAGCGGGAAGAGGCAGCTCCCAGTGAGTAATAGCAAAACCACAGTGGAAAGTGAACAGACTGAACCCAACCGACAGCTGAGAGAGTTTGGGACAAGTTCCCACGATTGTAAGAAGCGCTAACAGCACAAAGTAAATGTAAAAATAAAGGGGAACGGAATGGAAATATTTCAAATTAAACGGAAATGGAGAAAATTGGATCCTGTTGATGGATGAAAATAGGGAAATGGAACGAACGGCAGGTTGAAACTCCAGAGCAGTGTTGAACTGCATGTATTTGACCTTTGACCATTGATGTTCACGATCAGTTTGGCCCAATCGGATCATGAATCTCATCGCTTTTTGTTGGACCTTGCTGTGCGCAGTTATGCAACGCAGCTTTGTCATTCTCGATCAATTATTTTTGGAAGCTGATTACGTCATTGATAATAAAACATTCCTTCGGGTTTGTCTCTCACCAAGCAAAATAGAAATAGAAATTTAATGTTCTTCATTGAAACATACTGCACGGAAGGATGGAAGTAGGGCACTTATGTATGGGCTGGCCTTTTAAAAGACCAACCCAATTGTCCCCACTACCCAGGCATTTTTCCCGTATTTTCCCCGCATTATTTTCCTGTTCCTGCACAGATCCATCATCCTTTTGAAAGTTGCTGTTGAATCTGCTCCTACCATCCATTCTCACCGTGCATTAAAGGTCGGAAGAATTTGCTTTGTAAAATAAATGATTATCCTCATGTATCATCTTGACCACATTTAATAACCGTGAATACGGTTCGAACAGCCACAAAGTCAAGACAATTTCCGCAAAATCAAGAGCTATTAACAAATTCCCCCGGGTAAACAGTGGTTAAGCCAACAATAATATTTATTTTTTACCCTACAGATTCCAGTTCTCTGGTATCCCGGAGTCCGCATCTCCAAACCTCTGCTGCCGGTGACACCGTTACTCTAAGCTGTGAATATTCAGGGCTCCGTCAGTACACAGTACACTGGTACCGTCAGTCCCCAGGACTGGCTCCGGAATATTTGCTTCAGAGACACACTTCAGGAGAGGAGAATAAAGAAAACGCTGCCGGGGGTAGAATTTCTGCTTTTATCGATCCTGCCGAGAAAAGCCGCCGGCTAAAGATCTCCAAACTACAATTGAGCGACTCCGCTGTGTATTACTGTGCACTGAGTCGGCGGAAAGCACAGTGATACAGAGCACGGAGAGAGCTGTACAAAAACCTGAACATGATGGGAATACAGACACACAGTGATACAGAGCACGGACAGAGCTGTACAAAAACCTGAACATGATGGGAATACAGACACACAGTGATACAGAGCATGGAGATAGCTGTACGAAAAGCTGAACAAGGTGGGAATTGCACTGCCTCCATAACTCACCATGATGCTCGGTGGACCCTGAAACACGGGCCCCATCTCTCTCTCTCTCTCTCTTCCTCTCTCTCTTTGTATTTGTGTCAATCTGAAGCTTTTTTATTTCTATCTCTCTATCACTGAATTGATGTGTGTCTTGAAGGGAGTTGAAAAAAGAAATATGCAGGCAAATTAAAGAATATAGTAGCAAACAGAATATTAATAATAGGGATGCACTACCTAGTATTATTTCCCCAAAAGAAGTAGGTAAAGGGGCGAAGGGAATTGAGTTCCTACAATGTGCACTGTTGTCTTTATAAAGCCAAACGTAAAAAAAAACAGCAAGGTAATGGGGAATGAAACAAATCAGGAAGAGAAGTAAAGGCAGGGGAACACCTTGGCATTGCTGGCCATAACATAATATGCTTTAAGATGAGGATAGGGATGGATAAAGTTTTGGTGGAAACCAACTAACCATCTGGTTGATTGAACGGTGGGTAGGTAATCCCATTGAAGCGGGATGGTCGATTGATTGAGGTAATGAACATGAAATTCAACAAACAAATGCTCACGTGCTTTTGAACTCCATTCCTGGGAGTTTGTTTCCCAGTGCTGCTCCTATTTTTGTTGATTAAGGAAAATGGTAAGTTAATGAAGTTAATGGGCAGACCAACTTTGTAAATGCCGAGCAGGCTCGAGGGGCTGAATGGCCTTCGCCTGTTCCTATACAGAAATATCATGTCTCCAGATGCTGATGTAGGTTTTGGCCGAAAGAGAGAGATGCAGAGACGGGGAGAGTCAGAGACACAGAAAAAGAGAATGATGGGCTGACAGGGAAATAACGAACAATTTATTTTAAAAAAGACATTTTGGCAGAGTGTGTGACAATGATGGATGAGTTGAGGGGTTTAGAAGACGATCTTGGAAAGCCAGTTATTGATGCTTGAAGACTTGGGATTTAATTGAAGGCAATTAGGATTAAACACATTAAATACTGTAGTATTTAACAAAACAATGTCACACAATGGGCGGGTGGATGAACCCCTCCTATTTCTGTGCTACACCTCCCCATTTTCTTATTGTTCAATAAGAAAAATTAATAAATAAAAGGAGATGAGGGGGGAATGCTAGAGACTGCTGCTCTTAACAACCACATGTTCTAACCTTCTAACCTCAATGCCTGAGAGACGTGCAGCTGTTAACCGTTTTCACTGTTCAGTTTCTTAATTCCACACAGAACAGTTAAACGAGCAGTGCGGTCGCTGACAGTTCGATGTTCGTTGATCAGCAGAACCGGATTTAGTCACATTGAAATCACACAATGGGACAGAATTAAAACACAATTTGCTGGACATCAGAAATTGAACCGGAGGATTTTATAGAATGAGCTGCAGGCTCTCTCTTTTTGTCTGCATGTTTCTCTCTGCCTCTATATCTTTCTAAATCTGTCCCCGTCTCTGTCTGTGCCTCTCTCCTTTTGTCAATCGCTATCTCCTCTTTCTAAATTTCTGCCTTTGGCTGTGGCACCCTCCGTTGTCTCTCACAATCTCTCTCGCCCCCTCTCTCTCACTCGCTCTCTCAAAAAAACACACACACACACAGACTTTCTGTTCTCCTCGTCAATATTTGTCTCCATCCTCTGTATCTTTCTCAGTGTCTCGGCATATTTTCCTCCCTTTCTCTCCCTCTGTCTCTCACTTTCTATCTTTCTTTCTACTTTTCCTTGTCTTTCGCTTTCCCTATAGCAGGCTCTTCTCTCATTGTTTCCAACAGAAAGTTACAGTTCTCCCTTTTTTGTTCAGAATCTGAAACATTCGCAAACTGCCAATTAACCTTTTAAACTCCGGATTCAAATTTACAACCGGAAACCGGCGGTTTCTGATTCTGGTGCTGTCAGAGGTGAAGATTCAGTGTTCACAAACTGAACTCCCACCATTCAGGTTATATTGCAACCCAGCCATAGTTTCCGTACGGGGCCTGAATTAGTTTGTATCACTGAATATTCAGCACACAGTAGTAAATTCCACTGTCACTCAGCTCTACATCTGTCAGGGTTAACCTGAAAAAACGACCAGACATTCGGAGTGTTGAAGAGATTCGGCCTCCCACACGCGCTGCACAGACCTTCGAATAGTTAATGAACAGAAAGCAAATGGATGTTTAGATATTGGAGACATTAATGGATACTCGTTCCCTTCCTTCATCCCACCATTATAAAATGAGGCCATTCAGTACATCGTGTCTGTGCAGTCTCTTTGGCAGAGGTGTAAAATTGCACCCACTCCACTGTTCACTCCCCTTTGCCTTGCAAAAGTTTCCATTTCAAGTAGTTACCCAATTATGTTTTTGACAGTTGATATTGAAAATGCTTCCTCCAACCTATCCGGCAGCGCATTCCACAACACAAAAACTCAATGTGTAAATAAATGGCTGCTCAGGGTGCCTCTGATTCTTTTGCAATTTAATTACAATCCAAGTCCTCTGATTACGGAGCTTTCCGCTGCTGGATGCAACTTCCCTTATTTATTCAACCAAAACAACTCATATTTGTCAATATCTCCATCAAACATTCTCTCAATCTTTTAAGTTCTACACAGAACAGCCGCAGATTCTCCAGTCTCTCCAAAATCTAAAGCCCCTCATCAGTTGTACCTTCCCAATAAATCTCTCCCGCACCTTCTCCAAGACGCTCAAATCATTCATCAAATGTGGTTCCAATATTTGTACACAACAGTCCAACTGAGGCCTTACCAGCTTGGTAGAAATGTTTAGCATAGCATCCTGATCCTCTTGGAAAAAACCAAGAATTTAAAATGTTATTGAGAGAAGTCTCAGCCTTCACTACCAACTTCAAACTATTGTGCACATTACATCATATCCATCTCTCTGTTCCTACAGCGCCGATCAACTTGCAGCATTTAGTTTATATCAGATATCCTCATTCATCCCACCAAAATGCATCACTTCACACTTCTCCAGCTTAAATTCAATCTGGTATGTGCCTGGCAAATTGGAATCTCCACGTCCTCCTGAGGTTTGTTACCGTCTGCCTCATTGTTTATTACAAACTGAGACCCCTGTCATCTGCAAAATCTGAGTAACTATACCAGCGGATAGGTTATTACATTATTATGCTTATATGGCTATAACTTGAGTGGAATGTGCAACGAGACCTTGGTATCCTCGTACACCAGTCGCTGAAGGTACCATGAAGGTGCAGCAGGCGGCAAAGAAGGCAAATGGTATGTTGGCCTTCATTGCGAGAGGATTCGAGTAGAGGAGCAGGGATGTCTTGCTGCACTTATACAGGACCTTGGTGAGACCACACTTGGAATATTGTGTGCAGTTTTGGTCTCCTTATCTGAGGAAGGGAGTGCAGCGAAGGTTTACCAGGCTGATTCCTGGGAAGGCGGGACTGACATATGAGGAGAGATTGAGTCCGTTAGGATTATATTCACTGGAATTCAGAAGAATTAGGGGGGATCTCATAGAAACCTATAAAATTCTAACAAGACTTGACAGTGTAGATGCAGGGAAGATGTCTCCGATGGTGGGGGAGTCCAGAACCAGGGGTCACAGTGTGAGGATACGGGATAGACCATTTAGGAATGAGATGAGGAGAAATTTATTCACCCAGAGAGTGGTGATCCTGTGGAATTCGCTACCACAGAAAGTAGTTGAGACCAAAGCATTGAATATTTTCAAGAAGGACTTAGATATAGCTCTTGGGGCGAAAGGGATTCAAGGATATGGGGAGAAAGCGGTAGCAGGCTATTGAGTTGGATGATCAGCCATGTTCATCGTGAATGGTGGGGCAGGCTCGAAGGGCCGAATGGGCATCCCCTGCTCCTATTTTTTATGTTTCTATGTTTACTGGATTACGGTTTACATATAATTATTATGCATAAATCACTGGCCCAAGTATCGAAGTTTAAGGAAGGCAGTTGTAAACTTCATCCAAATTAAAATGAGCAATCGATTAGATCCATCCAGCTATCCATCCCTCACTCACTTTCACTCCTGTCCAGTCATCTGCACGTCCAGCCATCCTTTCATGTATCAGGCCGTCCGTCCATCTATCTGTCCGTTCATCCATCCATCCATCCATCCATTCATCCATCCATCCATCCATCTGTCCGTCCCTCCGTCCATCCGTCCATCCGTCCATCCGCCCGCCCCTCCATCCATCGGTCCATCCATCCATCCGCCCATCCTTCCATGCGTCCATCCGCCCATATGTTCAACCGTCCATCCGTTCATCCATCCATCCTTCCATCCATCTGTCCTTCCGTCCATCCGCCCATCCATCCGTCCATCAATCTTCCATCGATCCATCCATCCGACAACCCATCCATCCGTCCATGCATCCCACATAGTTTATTATTCTCTTCGTCACACCATTACCCTCATTCTGTTCGCACCACATGCCCTCACTGATCAGACGCATGTCTATTTTATGACATATATATATCTTTTTCTCGGTCTCCCTGCTTCTTTCTCTGTCCCTCACCTCATCTTTTTCTCTCTCTGTCTCATTTTCTCTGTCTCACTCTTCCTTTCCCACTGCCTCTTTCTTTCTTTCTCTCTGTCTCTCTTTCACGCTGCTGGTATGAATAGAAATTCGGAATGTCTGGCGAGGAACTACAGATTGACACAGCACCCAGGTATCTGGGTGTCCTCGTACATGAGTCACAAAATGTGAGCATTGGAGAGACTGTTTTAGAATATTGCAACTACACAGAGAGTTGATGAGACCACATTTAAGGTACATTGTACAGTTTTGGTGTCATTATTTAAGGAGTATCATAACGGCATGGAGGTTGTTTAGATAAGGTTCAATAGGATGGTTCCTGGGAACAAGGAGTTGACTTCTGACGAAAAGTTGATCTGGTTGGGCCTATACACATTGGAGTTTTGAAGAATGAGAGGTGATGTTTTGGAAACATATGCGGTTCTCAGCAGAGTCAGAGAATAGATGCTGAGATCGGGGAAGCGAGAACTGGGGCACAAAGTCAAAATAAGAAGTCTCCAACAAAACAGTTTTGAGCAAAAATTACGTCTCTTAGAGGCGTTTATTGATAATTTTCTACGCAGAGAGTAGTAGAGACTGTCATTGAACATACCCAAGGCTGAGTTGGACAGGTTTTTGACCGAAAGGGGATGAAAGGTTATAGGCGGCTGGCAGGAAAACGGCGTTAAGACCACAATCAGACAAGAGTGTGGAAAAGGCAGATTCGAACATGCCTTTCAAAAGCCAATTACATGAACAGCTGAAGGAAATCAAATATCAAAGTTATTGAGGAATGTCTGGGTCGAGGGACTTGTTAAATTGTTATTGCAGAGAGAGAATGACAGACAGGCATGAAGAAAGTCACACAGAGAGATGAGCAGAACATACCCGGAGAGGTGGAGAAAGACTAACTGGCGAGAAACAGAACCAGATATAGATAACTGTCGAGTAACTTTAACAGAATGTACATCACTTAGCTTGTGGGGGGTGGTGGTTGAGAGGTGGGGGGGAGAGGGGGGGGTGGGGGGCGGGGTGTTGTGGGGGGTGGCGGTGGTGGCGAGGCTTTCAAACAACTACATATTGTGTGGAGTCAGGATGTCACATTGGAAAGACAGGGAGAACTTTTTGTACGGGCCTGTTGTGGTCTGGTGACGTTGTGTTTTCTATGACATAGCTATACACAGCGTTGTCAGACAATTTCGCCTAGTGAAAGGTTAAGGTGACCGTTCTTGCAGCTTTATGAAAGGTACCATAGAGCAGACGCTTCCCAAATGCGTTTGTTATGACGTGGCAGGTGGACAGACGGACCAAATCTACAAGGGAAACTTGGCCACATGACCACAACTGTTTTGCAATTTGTTTTTATTGTGAGAAGTTTTGTGCACTGAATTCAGAAGTAATGAGTCCACTAGTACCTTTAGAGATTAAAAAAAAACTAAATTTAAGCATTTATTAACAAATGAAAAATTTCAAGCACACACATAAGATTGGAATCAATTAATACTATAACAAATATCAAACTTCCTAATTTACCTGATTTTCGACTACACATCCCCTTTAGGGAACATTCCTAAATAGATTTTAAATTTAAAAAAACAAGCCAGCAAAGCACCCAGTCGACAATAGAATTCCAAAGGGTTTTACCCAACTTTAGCTACTGGACATAGTAGACTTTTGCTCATGTGGCTGGAGGCTTCCCAAGGCTGTTTCACACACTCCTGTTAGATCTTACATACACCCCGCCCCCAACAAAGCCTTTCAGTCCCTTTTATATATGCTTCTCTCTCCTTGATCTGTAAATTCCATTGTTCCATACGTATTTGCAAATTTACTTTCACCATAATATAAAACATTTCATGTTGCCTATGTGACATCTTTCCTTTTGGGAAAAATAAGCACGCTGCATGTCTTGGTTATCTTGCCAGTTGTAAACATCCGACCATCTCTTTGAAATCCAAACCATTCCTTCACTTATCTAAAATGCAACTTTCCTTCACACCGTATGTGCTAAGACCTCATCCATATTTACTCATTAACATTACACGCACCCTTCTACACCTCACTCATTTCGATAATTTCAAGCTTGCAGTCTATCTGACACCCATTTAACTAAATCATGCAGACAGAATCGTACACACCCACCCCCATAAACCTACTTTACAATAAACCACCATAATATTATAAAAATTGTTATAGTTTTGTGTCATGTTTTTCTGGAACTCAATTTATTTCCAATATATATTGAAGTTTTCGCTCTGGGTACTGAAAATACTTGAGAAAGGAAGGATAAATGTGTGATGTCGAATAATTGCAGTTGAAAGTCACACTGCCTCTGTAACTCACCGTGATGCTCGGTGGATCCTGAAACACGGGCCCCATTTCCTCAGTGGGTTGAATGATTGTGAATATCGGTGTCAAACAGATGAAAGGCAGCATGTTATCAGATTAAGAAAGACACCAGCAACAGAGAGTCAGGCCCACAGCATTAACTTCATAAATCCTAGGCCACATGGTGTTGGGCACAATTCACCCTCCGTGTGAACAGTGGAGATACATGAGGCAGCCGCCTGAAAAATGCACAGGAATTTACATCTCTGCACCCTATGAGTGGAAATGGCAGCTTCGATGACAGACTGACAGGTTGTCCGACATATGTCATTTTTCGTTACCCCCCGAATCAACATCACTGAAGTAGATAACCTGGTCATTATCACTATGTTGTTTGTGGGAGTTTGACGTGGTAAATTGCCTGTCGTGTTTCCCACATATAGGCACTCGAAAACCTTCTTTGACTGTAAAGTATTTTGTAAAGTTCTGATGTCATGAAAGACGCTGTATAAATGCTCGTTTTTCCTTCTTTATTGTTCTTGAGAGACAGAGTGAGAATCGGAACCAGAAGATGGGACTGAATTCATTATACTGAGTGCAGTGCTAACCGTTAGAATAAAACTCGCTATCAGGATTCTCTCTCTCTCTGTATTTTCCTCGCTCTCTTTGTGTGTCTTTGTGTCACTCTGTAGCTCTTTATTTCCACATCTCTAGCTTTGAATTCATGTGTGTCCTGAAGGGAGTTAAGAAAGAAATTTGCAGACAATTCAAGGGATTTACTAACAAACAGATTTATAATCACGGGGCTTGCACTAACTAATATTACTTCGCTGGAAGTAGTATGTAAAGGCGCTAAGGGAATGAAGTTCCCATAATGTACACTGGATGCCTTTATAAAGCAAAATGCAAAAACAAACAGCAAAGTAATGAGGAATGAAACTAATCAGGGTGAGAAGTAAAGGCAGGTGAGCATCTAGGCATTGATGACCATAACACAATATGCTCCAAGATGAGGATAGGGATGGGTAACATTTTGACAGAAACCAACTAACCATCTGGCTGATTGAACACTAGGCAGGTAATTCCAGTGAAGCAGGATGGCCAAGTGATTGAGGTAATGGGCATAAAATTGAATAAACGTATGCTCACGTGCATTTGAACTCCATTCCTGGGAGTTTGTTTTATTTTTGTTGATTAAGGAAAATGGAGGTAAGGTACTGAAGTTGATGGGCAGGCCAACAATCCTCTTAGTAAATGCCGAGCAGGCTCGAGGAGCTGAATGGCCTTCTGTTCGTAAACAGAAATATTATGTCTCCAAATGCAGAGGTAGAGTTTGTCCGATGGAGAGAGATGCAGAGAGGAGGAGAGTCAGATACACAGAAAAGTAGAATGTTGGACTGACAGGGAAATAACGAACAATTTATTTAAAGGAAAAATAAATTTTGGCAGTGTGTGGCAATGACAGATCAGTTGAGGGGTTTAAAAGACGCTCTTGGAAAGTCAGTTGTTGAAGATGATTGGGATTTAATTGGGGCAACTGAAGACAATTGCGATTAAAACCATTAAACACTGTAGTGTTTAACAAAACAATGTTGTAGAATTGGCGGGTGTATGAGCTCCTGGTATTTCTGTATTACATTTCCCCATCTTTTTACAGTTTAATAAAAACAACTAATAAATAAATAGAGGTGACGGGGAACTCTAGAGACTGCCGCTCTCAACAACTATACTTTTCTAACCCTCTAACCTCAATGCCTGAGAGACGTGCAGCTGTTAACCGTTCTCACTGTTCAGTTTCTCAATTCCAAACAGCACAGTTAAACGAGCGGTTTCTGCAGTGCGCTCGCTGACAGTTCGATATCCGTTGATCAGCAGAACCGGATTGAGTCAGATTGAAATCACACAATGGGGCAAACTTAAAACACAATTTGCTGGAAATCAGAAATTGCACCGGAGGATTTTATAGAATGAACGGCGGGCTCTCTCTCTCTTTGACTGACTCTGTTTCTCTCTGCCTCTATATCTTTCTGTCTCTGTACCCGTTTGCCCCTCTCTCCCTTTGTCTATCGTATTCTCCTTCTCTTTCTAAATTTCTATCTTTGTCTGTGCCTCTCTCTGTTTCCTCTCGCAATCCCTCTTTCTCTCTTTGACACTCACACAGACACTTTCTGTTATCTGCGTCAATTCTTGTCAGAACAAAAATACAACAGAAGATCCGAAACCCTTTGACCTTTTCTCCCCTCAGGTTCTACCGCCCCACAGAATTTGAAAATTTCTTTAAGGCGATCTGCATACAGCCCTAATGTTTCGGCTGTTTGGAAACTAGTATCTGAGTGGTGGATTGTCTACATAATTCTATCAGCCATCATTCCGCTTTCATTCATTAGGAGCGCAGACAGTATATGCTGTTTTGAATCCAGCAGGAAGATAAACAGCCCCAATGTTGCTTTAGCGAAACTACTTTGCACACGGAGAGGAAGGAGGTGGTTAAATCGGAGCGCAGAGGTTCCACGGTGGGATTCTGACTTCCGAGTGACTTGATGCATTAGTGTCGGGATGTTTTTTCCTCTATTGTAAAGTCAGGACCAACCTATTTATAGGAAGTGGATTAATCGCCTCGGCGTGGAGAAAGAAATATGGAGGCTGGTTTTAAACATCGTTGCCAAGACTGTAAATGTAGTTATTCTAATGCCCTTATGATTATCCACCTGACAGTTCATGGGCGCTGATGCTTTAGTCATGGCGATCTGACATTTTCTCCCGGGGATGGGTTCAATTCTTTGCTGCACCTGGAAGAGTTTTGAGATTCCGATAAAAACGGGCTTTGAACGGAACCAGGAGAGAGGCCTACCGCCCAACTACACTGAGGAGGGAGACAGGGAATGGAGCAAGTGTGGTAATGCACCAGCGTCGTACAGCCTTTGCCGAGGACGATAACATGTGAAATAATAACAATTAGAAACTGCAGATTTACATTTATACAGCAATTTATACAACCACATTACGTGCCAAAGATCCGTACAGCCACTGAAGTGCAGACACTGCTGTAGGAAACACAGGATCAATTACCCACAACAACATCCCTCAAGGAGCAAAGTGATAATAGCAGATGATGTTTTATTTTTAGTAATGTTGCACGAGAGATAAACATTAGACATGATACCAGCAAGAACATCCCTGCTCTTCTTAGAAAGAGTGCAACGAATATTGTAAGTCCACTTGAGAGGGCAGACATTCGAATTTGACGTTGTATGTGGAGTACGACACTTCCGAAAGTTCAACACTCCCTCGGTATTGGACTAGAGATTTTGAACTCAATACTCGGGAATGGATCTTGGACCAATGATCACTTGACTCAGTGATGTTAAAATTACCACTGAACCACGTGGTTGAACAATAACAATACCGCAACTGTCACATAGTGCTTATATTACTGGACTAGGCATTTAGGTGTCTGGGCAAATGTTCCAGAAGGATCAGGTGAAACATCACCACCCGGGAAATACAAATTAAGTTAACCAAATGTATCTGAACGTGAAAGAAAGACCATCATGATTGTTAATGATGCCCATGAAATCACTGGTGAGTCGTTAAAACCAACCACCCTTCATTGAAACAAATTTATGACCCATATCCAGTCTGGCGTTTATGTGGCTACAGGAATATAGTTCACTATTAACTGCCCTCTGAAATGCCCTATCAAGCCATTCCCCCATTCAGTTGTCAGAAAGAATATTAGGGGCTAACAATAAATATTGGCCTTACCAACGACATCTACATCTTGTGAATTAATTGAACAAAACACATTAAGCCATAAGCAGAGGTCAGCTGTATGCAGATTGTAACATCACTTACATATTGTCCAGAGAGAGACCCACTCAGTAACAACAGGACAACTTTCTAACTGGACTTAAAATGCCTCACAGATGTTGCTTTTGTTTCGATCAGCATCGATATTGCGCCTTCACAAAATAACATGTGAAGAAAATACAATGATGACAGCATAACTGAAGAGTTGTCACTATCAGGAAAGGTTGAACAGGCGGGTCTCTTTTCTATAAAAAGATGTGGTTGAACGGGCACACAAGAGAGCCCTTTAAAGTCATGAAAGATTTCGATAATGTTGGAGCAAGGTTTCTGCCTGTGGGAGTCCAAAACCAGAGGTCATAAATGTGAAATTGTCACCAATAAAATCCACCAAAGGATTAAACTTAAATTTATTAAACTGGTTGAAATGGGAACTCGATACACTCAGGTTGGCTGAAGCATTAAGC
The DNA here is from genome assembly GCF_964194155.1 of Cetorhinus maximus. Classification (NCBI taxonomy): domain Eukaryota; kingdom Metazoa; phylum Chordata; class Chondrichthyes; order Lamniformes; family Cetorhinidae; genus Cetorhinus; species Cetorhinus maximus. The sequence goes on from NC_135901.1 coordinate 7,552,435, forward strand.
ATACATGTATTTAAATAGAAGATAAATAAAGACCAAACGGCAAAATGGAAAAAAAAAATACGCTGATTGGATTAGATCGGGTAGTGTGGGAGAAGGTTCATGTGGAGCCTAAACATCAGCAGAAACCAATGGGCCGAATGACATGTTTCTGCAAAACAATGTTACCAATAAGCTGTCGGGGGCAATGATATGTGCAAATCCGCATTATCTAACCTAAAGGGCACACGTATTGTTAAAAATATTGTCATGGATGATCTTTGTAGATCAGAGTGACTCTGCCCCTGAGCCAGGTTTTTGTACAGCGGGGTCGCTATTGCTGTCACAGTGAGTGCCTGGATTACACAGAAATAGACCGCGGAGTCCGACATCTTCGTCCTTCTGAAAGCGAAATAACCTCTCTTCTCGGCGATTTCAAGTACAATCTCCAATCGTCCGACCACATCTTTTCCCTTTCCTGTGCTGCTCATGACCCAGTCCAGCCGCCCATTCGGACTTACCCTGTACCAGTGGAAGGCGGATATCTCCGAGCTGGTGTAGCTACAGTAAAACTGCGCCGGATCTCCCGGCTCGACTGTTCTGGAAACGGGCGACTGCAGCACTTCATCCGCAAGACCGCTCCCTGGGGAAACATGAAGAACACCTTAATAATGCTTTACCAATTTTGTTGGATTGGAAAACAAGAGGTTGGGTTCCAGTCGGTCTGGAAAATTGCAAATCAACAATGGCTCATATGAAGACACAGAATACATTGCTCGGGACCAAGTTCACCACTTAATGTGCGAGATATCATCGTAAAATGTTGCAATGCATCGTTGCAACGCCGTCCCTCTGAAAGACACGCACTAGTTCTCTTTCTCTGCCTCTAGAACAGAAACCACATGGACCCTCTGAAATAAAAAATGATCTGAGTTGCATAACCCCACAGTCTGAAATCATATATATATATTGCAGTTATATATAAATATTATATGTAATATGCATATAATAAATATACATGTACATATATATATAATATACATATAATATATATATGTGCATACTGCAATTTTAAAAACTACTGAAACTTAAAGACAGCAAGAAATTGAATCAGAAAGGCAGGGAAAAGAAGAGAAAAGAACAGAATGAAAGGAAAAGGGAAAAGAGCAAATTAAATGTGAGATAAAAAGCAATGAATAAAAGCAAGGAAGAGCTGAGTTTAACTATGGTTAATGTATGTTTTTAAACAGTTAATAAAATAATGTAACTCGACACTTTTAACGCCCTTCTTCAAATTCCTTTGAAATCAAGGGCGATTTCCTCTGGTCACTATAATTAGATAAGGAGATGATAAACAGAGCAGGACGATTCATTCTGGTTACTATGCCCAATGGTGTCTGAATTTTTTTTGAATTTCAAACCTTCTCTCTGATAACAGAAATAATCGAAGTGGCAATTTAGGCTGCTCTACTACCTTTGTCGCTGTCACAAAGTCAAAGAGGAAATTCTGCCTCCAAGATTTCGTCATTTGACCAAGGCGGGAAATACACACTAAGCTACCGGTATAACGGAAGGAAAAATGTATCATTTATGATCCATTGCAATATATCGGAGAGTGGACACATTCCTCCTGAAGTTTACTGAACAGGGTTGCTAAGAAGGTTTCTAATGTTGAAAATCCATCAAATACGAATGAAGTATTTGATTCTCTGGTGACACTTTTTTTAATTCATTGCAAACCTGACTGCAATTCGAAAGTCGTTCGTTGATTGAAAAATGATTGTGGGAACATCTTCGTTGCTTTCTTCCACGTGTTGCTTTTGCTGTGGCTATTTGACTGTCACCCAACTTTCCAAGGCTTTTCACAAGGAGGATATAAGGTATGAAGTCGGACCTGTTCTCAAACATTGTGGTCGATGCAGGGTAATAAACACCCCTTTCACTCATCCTGGTCGGCGTCACGTACGCTGAAATCTGGATGCTGTGGATTTTAAAAACGCTTTGGCGCTGTTCTCCCTTGAATCCACAATGGGTGTATACCAGGAGCTCACACAATCAGTGGATTGTATGAACGAATGTTGGAGCATGCGCTGAACACGGGCTGAATCATGACTGAATTCGCTTCCACTGATAATATTCAGAAAGGTTGAGAATCCTGGGCCAAACACTAAGCATCCTTGGGTGTAATTTGAGAATCTTTATATTCAGACAGTTATGAAAATCCAGTGATTGGAATGAGATATAGAATACTCACAGAATGGTAACAGTAAGAATACGTGAGTTACACCCATGGCTGTTTCTCTTATTGTTGGCCGGTGACGACAGGTTACGGCTCTTTTCTTAACTGATGATGGTTATTTTGGAGACCTCAGCATGTGCAAGCATAAAAGCAGATCCAAAGACTCCGCCTCTTACCAGTTGCATTGCGCACGCTACAGGATCGGAAGGAGATAAACTAGGAGATTAATATTCGGTTTACATCAATAAGATATATTTCGTCGTGTAAAGATTATGGAACAGAAACAAATTGCTCCCAAAAAGTAATGAGGGATTTTTACATGTGTATGAAATCTGGATGGAGAAATTTACTCAGTTCTGCGCCTTCTCAGTTAGTTGTAGCCTCTTGACCAAGAGAACATATATTTTCAGGTGTAGTTTATAACCATTCGATTTGGTATTTGAATTTTCTTCACTTTTGTTCAGTTTATAAGTTTAATGTTTACAGATCACTGCTCTGAGGCTGCAACTTTTCAGGAAGCTTATGTATCAATCCTGTGAACTTTATCCACGATAGATGACGATAGGACATCGATTGGGAGGTAGGAGGAAATCTGAAAGGAAAACTCAACGTGAACAAGGTCATATTAAGCAGGTTGTTTGAAGACAGGGAGGCCATTGCCAGTTAAGGGGCTAGGATTTTTCTTGAGCCGACATGCCGGAAGCAATGGAAATGGGTTCAACATGCTGTTCACGAATTCGAGCAGTCGGCAGAAACCTCGCGTTGTACAGATGGTAATAATTCGCCAGTTAGAATATTTTTTATACATATTCCTTCACGGGATATGGGCGTGGCTGCCAAGGCCAGCATTTTTTGCACACCTCTATTTGCCATTGAACTGAATGGCTTGCTAGGCCATTTCAGAGGACAGTTAAGTGTGATTGATGTGCCACTGGAGTCACAAGTAGGCCAAACCGGGTAAGAATGGGTGAACTGGGTGATTTCATTTATGACAAAAATTTAAATTAATCGCCAACATTACTGAGACTAACTTTCAAATTCAACATTATTGTCAATTGCAATTACATTATACTGGCTGTTATTTGAACCCGCGCCCCTAGTGCATAAACCTAGGCTTCTATCTTATCAGCCCAGTGACTCCTCCACCGTCTCCAATGAAGATTCTTAGGAGGCATTTCCGAGGTGGAAATTGAGTCCAACTCTTCAGTTTCAAGGATGGGAGTTAAGAAGATAGCTAAAAAATGTTTTCATTGCTTTTGATCTGGAAAAAGGGGTCGGGGTGGTGATATTTCAGAAATCTATTGCAAATTAAATGAAGTGGAAATGATTCGTACATTATAGTGTTAAATTAAGCAGCAGGGAAATGACAAGTGGACACAGATTCAAACTGGTGAAAGGTAATTTTAGGGCTGCTATCAGGATATTGTTTACAGAGAGAGCGATGGAGATTTGGAATGGCCCCTGATTCTCATTTAATTGTACAGGAAATTACAGAGAGTCATAATAGATTTTCATTGTTGATTTCTGTGTCAGGCACAGAGGAAGTAGATGTAAGTCATGATTCTTGTCTTTCCAATGAAACTCTGAGATTTTTTATATAACTGCTGTCATTTAAACTTTGTTCTGACTAGTTTAGATCGATTGTAAACGCAATTTAAAATTACAATCTATTCTAATTTCACGAGTGGGCCTCACCTCTTGTTATTGAGTACTCTGCTTCGTTGCAATTTTAAGAAAATCCCTGTGAATCTCAGTGGAGGCTGTTACTGTTTCCGTTTATTGGTGTGTGAGCGCCCTCTGGTGAGCTCTAATTGGGACTCTCAGCGTGGGTCTCTCTCCAGGATGTGTGATGTCGCTGCATCAGTTTGGACTCCATGGCACAGAAATCTGGGACAGTGTGAGAGATCAGTGTGTGGCTGATCTTCAGCTCAGTATTCTTGGTAATTTTGTTAACATAGAAGAGAATAGATCAGTGAGTGACGTGTAGGTTCATGTTTACATTACCCCAGATAAGATGAACTATGGATTGTGGAGACTGGCCTTGTTTTTGGTTGTACCAGTTCACGAAAGAGCGAGAATTGTTGGTCTTCAAGATACTACTAGGTGTGAAATGATTTCACCCTTCAGACGTTATTTTTTGGAAAGGAACCTTCGTCAAAACAGACGCGCGGGGAATGGATTTTTACTTGGGAAAAATAATTCTATTATTTCATTGGACGGGGGCGTCACTGGCAAGGCCAGCATCTGTTGTCCATCCCGAACTGCCCTTGACAAGGTGCTGATGAGAGTTCCTGAGCGGAGATACAATGAGCAGTGGAGCAACGCTGTTCAGTTTGATGATCCCTGAGGCTGTAACACTGCAGTCTGGTAAATACTGCAGTCTGTTAAGTCCTATTTCGGGGCAGGAATACAGATCCTCGTCCCACTCTGCAGTAAGTCTAAACGATGTCAACCTTGGAAAGCGGCAGCAATCTGTCCAATAGTACAGGAAAAGTAAACCGGCTCAAGACGGAGAGCAACAAATGGAAGCTGTGGCTGGTAACATTTGCCGTTTCAACCTGTTAGCTGCGGCTATTAAGGGAAATATTTAAACTTGTACTGGCATCAGTGCAGATGTCTTTCAATAAAAGAGCTGCTCACTGACAATTGGAGCTCCCCACAGCCGATATAAATGACAGGGGATCCGCAGGGATTCGACACAAGGATAGAATCTTTCCAACAACGACCATTTCCTTTTACATTAGAAGGGAAGTCATTGACAGGCTGAACCAGAATGGTAGAGTATTAACAGTAGATGCGTTCAATGGTGCTGAGGTGAGCTGCTCATTCCAAATATTTAGAACATATTGACGTTAAATATAACCATATTCACAATAATGTACTAACGATGAGGACAGAGTTCTGAGGCTTCAATTTCAAGTTAATGGCTGAATTTTAATGCATTTTTCTTAATCCTTTAATAACCATTATTAAAGAACACTGTTGGCTGTCTGCGCCCATCTCTGGCACGCAGACAATCAAACCTAGTCGCCTACTGCAGGTTCAGCCCAGCTCTTTGTCTCTGTAGGTCTCAGTGCGCAGTAATACACCGCGGAGTCTCTCAGTTCTGTTTTAGACACTTTCAGCGGGACGGTACGATTCACGTAATCCAACTCTGCTGAAAAACGGTCCCCCGGAAACCTTCCAGTGTCCTCGCTGTACCTATTCCTCTGCAGCTGATACTCCATGGATCCGCTGGGATACTGACGGTACCGGAACAATAATTGCTAGTGCTAGTAGCTGTACAATTAGAGGACAGCTGAACATCGTCTCCTTCACTCACTGTGACTGAAGTCGGTGTCTGTGAAACAGAGTCTCCTCCACAATGTCCTGTAAGAGTCCAGAGTGGTATTCAATTAAACGATGTCACTTCACCAAGTCTCCCCCAGAATCGGCCCGTTACCCTGAACAATAACCTGAGAAAAGAATCAGGGCAGCTAAACATGTATACGTTTTCCGCAGCTCAGGGCCTGTGCCGGGAAACAGTTTGGACCGATTAAATAAACCTTCCTTTAACGAACATTTGACAACTTCTCTGGAGATCAGTTCCTCGCCTTCGTTTCCTGTAATTTGGAGGGAAAACTGAAAACTGCCAATGGGTTAAAAACTCGAGTGTTTGTCAAAGTCCGTGGATACCGATGATTTATTTATCTGGGATCAATCCATTCTTACCTATGTGTTGAGCGAACTGCCTGATTAAACGCAATGTTTCGTGACGAAACACAGAGCTGTGCAACTTTTGAAACTATCGGTTAAAATATCTGCCGCTGTGAGGAATAAATACAAAGTAACAGGAGTTATGTTTGCACAGAACTCGTGGCGGATTTGAACAGGAGGGGCTGAAGTTGAAATTGCTTTAGTCAAGAATTGGGAAGAGATTGAGTAACATCCGCCACCCTGCTGATTGGTTTAGTTCTGGAAGCGTCATCAGTTCACAACCAATCAGCTTAAAACTCTTTTGTCTTCAATTAAACCGATGATCTCACAACTCATTGGATCTCCAATCCTTCGGCGCGGGGAGAAATGGACAAAGTGAATTTGTTCACCTCAATTCTGAGTACTGGACGATGATTAAACCTAATGTTGGCTCTTTAACAGGTTCAATCTGCAAGGCAAGTACAGAGAAGAAAAACAGTTCACATTATTCTGGTTGGGAAGCCGAAGCCCCCAATCAAAGGAGCTGCCTCTCTGACTATGCGAACGCCCCGCTCCGGATACAGGCAGCCAGTGGAGCCTGAGGGATTTAAATACAGCAATGCGGTAAATAGAGAAACGCCGCATTTGAAATGAATTAAATGGTGAAAGGGAGTGAATTGCCTGTTTGATGGATTTTAGTAGAATGGGAGTGTGCGGACAACGTATTGGCTCAACAATCTTCGATGAACTGATCTTTAGAAATTTTCACAGGAAATGTATATTGAAAATAGCCGAGTTCACATGAATATATTAGTAAATCAACAGTACCACAGACATCCATTGGATATTGATTTCTGAATTCAAATTTAAGTGATTGAACAAACACGTCAAGCCTTCATGCCCGTAACCTCTCTCATCTAGAAGGACAAGGGCAGCAGATAGATGGGAACACCACCACCTGGAAGTTCCCCTCCAAATCACTCACCACCCTGATTTGGAAATATATCGCCGTTCCTTCACTGTCGCTTGGTTAAAATCCTGGAACTCCCTTCCTAACAGCACTGTGGGTATACCTACGCTGCATGGTCTGCAGTGGTTCAAGAAGGCAGCTCACCACCACTTCCTCAAGGGCAATTAGGGGCGGACAACAAATGCTGACCTGGCTAGCGACGCTGAATCTCAATAAATAATAAAACTTCCCAATCTGCAATCCGTTTCGACCCAAACCACCAAATGAACCATCCTCCTCCTGCCATCTGGTGGCGAGTGCTTGTAAACTTTATGAAGAGAAAGTGGGCGACTCGGAGTGATGTGCGCCAATCAAAATCAGGCATAGCTGATATCGTCATTTAACAGAAGCAAATGACAGACTTTCTAAATAACTATTTAGTTGTGATCTTCACAACTGATCAGATTTATTCCTGGCGTTGGCACCTCCGTCGCATCTGTTCTGATGATGCTACCTTCAAAAACAGTTCCTCTGACATGTCCTCCTTCTTCCTTATCTGAGGTTTTCCACCCACGGTCGTTGACAGGGCCCTCAACCGTGTACGGCCCATCTCCCGCGCATCCGCCCTCACGCCTTCTCCTACCTCCCAGAAACATGATAGGGACCCCCTTGTCCTCACTTATCACCCCACCAGCGTCTGCATTCAAAGGGTCATCCTCCGCCATTTCCGCCAACTCCAGCATGATGCCACCACCAAACACATCTTCCCTTCACCCCCCCGGCGGCATTCCGTAGGGATCATTCCCTCCGGGACACCCTGGTCCACTCCTCCATCATCCCCTACTCCTCAACCCCCACCTATGGCACCTCCCCATGCCCACGCAGAAAATGGAACACCTGCCCCTTCACTTCCTCTCTCCTCACCGTCCAAGAGCCCAAACACTCCTTTCAAGTGAAGCAGCATTTCACTTGCATTTCCCCTAACTTAGTCTACTGCATTCATTGCTCCCAATGCGGTCTCCTCTACATTGGAGAGACGAAACGCAAACTGGGCGACCGCTTTGCAGAACACCTGCGGTCTGTCCGCAAGAAAGACCCAAACCTCCCTGTCGCTTGCCATTTTAACACTCCACCATGCTCTCTTGCCCACATGTCTGTCCTTGGCTTGCTGCATTGTTCCAGTGAAGCCCACCGCAAACTGAAGGAACAGCACCTCATCTTCCGACTAGGCACTTTACAGCCTTCCGGACTGAATATTGAATTCAACAACTTTAGATCTTGAACTCCCTCGTCCATCCCCACCCCCTTTCCGTTTCTTCCCCTCCCTTTTTTTTCCAATAATTAATATAGATTTTTCTTTTCCCACCTATTTCCATTATTTTTAAATCTATAACTTTAATGCCCTGTCAGTCTTTCCACCCCATCCCCACTAGAGCTGTACCTTGAGTGTCCTGCCATCAATTCTTCATTAGCACATTCTCTTAGATAATATCACCACCTTTTACACGTCTTTGTTCCTTTGTCTGTGACATCTTTTGATTATCTGCTCCTATCACTGCTTGTTTATCCCTACAAACACTCCCCACCCCCCAACTTCTCTCCCCCCCCCACCCCCCCCCACCACCCCCCCACCTTAAACCAGCTTATATTCCACCCCTCTCCTAACTTTACTCAGTTCTGCTGAAGGGTCATGAGGACTCGAAACGTCAACTATTTTCTTCTCCGCCGATGCTGCCAGACCTGCTGAGTTTTTCCAGGTAATTCTGTTTTTGTTTTGGATTTCCATCATGCGCAGTAGTTTTTTGTTTTTATTAGGAAGAACCACTGTCGTGCGTAGTGGCTGGAGTTTCAGTGCGAGGATTGAGCTGTTATTATCATTGTGAGTCTCAAGGAGCAGAAATGAACCGGAGTGTCGCTCAGCTGTAGCCCAGAGATTGCTGAAGTGTAAATTTTGTCAAACTGTCGACTTGTCCAGAAAAACGTGTTTTCGCAAAATCCGCTTTATCTTCAGAGCTGCTCGGATATTTAATAAGAATAAACTCTAGCTGTGTTTCAGGCTGTTGATGGTCCCATAAAAATTCGAGATGCCGCCCCATGCAGTAACATAGATAAAGTTTAAAGTCACCACTTCTCCTTCTTTCTTAACAGCGGCCGAGAGGCAGAATCTCCATGACTCAGACCTACATACAGAAAGCGACGAATGTGTGAAATAATATCCCAGCTGGAATTGAAGACGACAAGTCCCCTCATTAGTTTAGGGAAATGATTGGGGGCACATTGGGGGAGGGAGTTAGAACCTCTCCGAATTTTTGAGACAAAATTGGCCACATGGCCTCCCTCATTCTAAATCATCAAATTAACTTGAAAAGCATGGGAACTGTATAATGTCTGAAATGAAAATACAAAATTCTGGAGATGCTCAGCAAGACTGACAGCAGCTTTGGAGAGAGGAACAGAGTCAACATTTTGATATATCAGAACTAGAAAATAAAGGTACAGAAAAAAACCGGATTTTAATCAAGCACAGAGGCCGGTAAAGGCGGATGGGCATAAAGAGCAAAGCCTGAAATACGGTGCAAGGCAAAGGGGATCGTGTCCCAGGAGAAGAGCTGTGGGAATGGGACAAGTAAATAAACAAATGATTGTCCTGACGAAGAAGTAATTATGAAAAGCAGATCCATCAGCAGCAGGTGCGGTCAAAAATGCAAAGAGGAAACATCAAAAGAAAAAAAAAACTGTGCGTGGAGGTTAGGCTTGGAAATTGTCGAAAGGAATCTGGAGGTCGAAAGCTAACAAGTGCTAGAAACCTGCACCTTGCAGTGCCATGGCACCGCCACCAGAGGGCAGTGGGAGCTTATATTGTGTTCAGTGTTGGGGTGAGTTCCAGACTCTGAAATGCGTTCAGCAACTTTATTGATGAAAAAGTGATTAAAGGAGCAGATGTGGAGACAAAGAATTATTATAACATTGACAAGAATTTTATATTGTTCAGCGTAATTTAGTATTATGAGTTGTCAGTGTTGTATTACTAGCGGTGGTTGCAAATATTCGACAGAACAGTTTGCATTGCATCCATGTCGGGAAGCACATTGGTTTAAACTGTAACATGAGATTTTAGGATCAATATTAGGACATTGCTCTTGTCACACTGAGAATGATCCGTGTACAATAAAGCTTCAGCCAGAATGTGGGAGGAAAATACAATGGAATTGTTGGATGCTACAGTGGAAATCACGATGTAGAGACTCCACGGATAAAGGACCTATACCAGAGAGGAATAGCGATTTTCACTTGCAACTAGCATTTGAACTGCAGCTTGGCGGGAATTCTCATGAATAATTGCAGCATGCAATTACCAGTAGGCACCGCCAGAGAGCAGTGTGAACCAGTGAGAAATATTGAATGTGGGCGGCCCCGTGTTAGCTCAGAGACTGTGAGCCGATGTCACTATGAAGTAGTGAATGTAGGTGGCCAGACATGAGCTCAGAGTCGATGTGAACCGGTGCTAGTGTGAATCCTGAAGCGGGTAGACCACGGGAATCAGCCTCTTTCGTTAGTTCGGCACCAAGGCACCTCTGAGTCTGACCTGAAGCGGGCGTTTGGCTCCTTGTTGAATCTTAATATCCATCTTCTAGTCCGAACGCGATCTCCGTGGTCAATTGCTTCAGCCGGCATTTCATGTGACCTAATAATGCTCTGGATTTACAGTGTCTGTTTGTTCTTATCCATTCTCATCTACACTGAAGTGACCCGTGAAGATGAGGTGACGCAGCTCCCGGTGCGGATAGTTGTTAGTCAAGCGGGAATCGTATCCATGAACTGCACCGTCACCAATGTGATGAACATGGTGCGTTGGTACAGGCAGCTCCCCAATTAGTGACCCCAACATCTAGTGATGGCCACAAGAGGAGCTGATCAAAACGGGAGGATCACTGCTTCAATCCGGGGAGACAACAAACTGAGTATCCTGACTGTGAGGGACACGCGAGATACAGACACCGCCACCTATGTCTGCACCGTGAGCCACAGTGTTACAAGCAAACCGAGAGCTCGTACAGAAACCTACACAGAGTGGGAATTCTGCTCTATTGTCCTTCCACGATCGGCGTTGTGAGTGGCGTGGTAATAATAATTCAAGGACCGGGCGTGTGTGTGTGTGTGTGTGTGTGTGTTGGCAGGGTGGGGGGTGGGCGGGGGTGCTGCGGGTACTGAGTGGGGTTGAGCTCAAAAGCAACAAAACATATATAAAGATTTAAAGTGGATCAGAAATGATGAGACAAAAACAGAAAATGCTGGATAATCTCGGCAGGTCTTAGACCATCTGTGGGGAGAGAAACAGAGTTAACGATTCGAGTCAGTATGACTCTTCCTCAGAACTAAAGAAAAGTAAAAATGTGATGAAATTTATACTGTTTAAGGGGGGTGGAGCAGGTGAAGCTGGCTAGAAGACCAGCAATAGGTGGGGGCAATGGAAATATTGACAAAGATGTCAATTGTGCTAGGTGTGATTCCAATCAGTAGAAAGTTTCCCCCCTTATTCCCATTGACTCCAGTTTTGCTGTGCTCCTTGATGCCACAATCGGTCAAAAGCTGGCTTGATATCCTCAGCTCACCTCTTGAGTTCAGCTCTTTTTTCTACGTTTACACCAAGGTTGTAATGAGGAGCGGACCTGAGTGGCCCTCGTGGTGCCCAAACTGAGAATCAGTGAGCAGGTTATTGCAAGATTAACTGTACTTGAGAGCACTGGCAATGACATTTTCCATCGCTTTGCTGCTGATCTCGGGAAGACGGATGGGGGCGGCAATTGGCCCGTTTGGATTGCTCTTGACTTTCACGGACGGGACATCCTAGGGTAATGTTCCACATTGCGGGTAGATGTCAGTGTAGGAGGTGTAAGTGAACAGCCTGGCTCGAGGTGCAGCCAGTTTTGGAGCACAAATCTACAGTGCCATTGCCGAGATATTGTCAGGGCCCTTAGCTTTTGTAGTATCCTTGCCGCATTCCGACTTTCCGTTGAAACTGTCACTCTTCCCCCACAACTGCTTCTTACTCTTGCCTGGCAATCCTTGGACATGTTTTATAATCGTTCTACATACTTCACAGGGATTCTGTGAATCCTCACACATCTCCAGACTCTGTCGTTGGGCACCTAGTCAAGAGCCTTCTCTAGATCAACGATTTTAATCTTCATGTTGCATTGACCTGCCCGATATTTCTCCATGGCTTGTCTCAAATTAAAAATTGTCATTAAGATATGTTTCTGCTAGTGTTAATAAATTCTATCCCAGTTATATGCTTTAATGTTCTGGATAAAAGCCAAATAAACCAGCTTTGTGTTAAGCAGATAGTGTGACAATTCATTTAATGGCTCTAACACAAGGTTCTTCCTTTTGAATGGCTCTAACCAAACCAGTCTCCTCACCTCCAGAAACAATTGTGAGCAGTTCATGGAGATTCTTTGTCACTAAGATTTAGATCATAAGATCAGCTTCGTCTGCTGCTTCCCTCCCTTCCACTAGCCCACCAGAACAAATTGTATCTGAAGTTCCTCCTTGTCTGAGCCCTGAACTCACATCTTCCTCCAATGTCTTTCCAGCCATGCCCTGTCAGAGCTCATCTTGTCCATGAGGCCCACCTTCTGCTCCATTGACCTTATGCTCAATAACGTGACGACCATCCAAATTCTCTATGTGAGGTGATATTGGTAACAATTCTATCTCTCGTGTGGTGCTCTCCCTCTAGTCTTTAAATCTAACATCAGCCATTCTGGAATAAGAAACAACCATTGTTTCCACCGCCTTTGCTAGCTTCCGTCCAATCTCCAATCTCCCTTTCCTCTCCAAAGTCCTTGAACTTGGTGTCCCCCAAGGACCTATCCTCAGCCTATTCCATTTCATATCTACATGCTGGCACAAGGCGACATCATCCAAAAGCACCGTGTTAGTTTTCACATGTACACTGACAACACGCAGCTCTACCTCACCACCATCCCTCTCCATTTACCCCATATTGGAGAAGCAGAAATTAACTTCAATTTAAAATTAGGAAGGCTAAAACTATTGTCTCCAGTCGCCATTAGAAATTCAGTTCCCTAACTCGAGAGTCCAACTGTCTCGCAAAGGAGCCTGTGAAGCTGAACCACACTGTTCAGAATCGTCGTACCTTCTTAATCCCAAGATGTGCTTCCAACCATATATCCACACGATCACTAATAGCACATATTTCCACCTCCATGCTGTCACCCGTCATCGCCCCGCCTCAGCTCATCTGCTGCTGAAACCGTCTTCCATGCCCGTCTTACCTTTAGACTTGACATTGGCTCATGCAAGGTGATCAGCGGTAGGAATTCACGGTCTGATGCACCTCCTCGTGGTCAGTTTTGAATAATTTCCTTTTAGCTGATCTCACAAAACATAATAACTGTCTGAGGTCTCCTGACGCCTTTCTCAGCGTAGACCTCCACACATGGGGAGACGGTGGTGTAGTGGTAATGTCACTGGCCATTATTCAAAAGCGCAGGCCAATGCTCTGGAGACACGTGTTCAATTCCCTCTATAGCAGCCGGTGGAACTTAAAATTCTAATAAGAAAATCTGGAAAAGGTAACCATGGATCTATCATCAATTGTCATTAAAAAAAACCTTCCACCCCCGCCATTCATTTGTCAAGACGGCTCTCCACCATCAGCCCTAACAGATTGGCAACAGATGCTGACCTCGTGAAAGAATAAAAAAGAAAAGAAACGGCGCTGGAGCGCACTCAAGGCGGAAGGATCTGTGATAGAAAAGCAATCATTAGCTTCGGTCTTTCCATAGGACTGTATGAAAATGGGAACCTTGTTCTGGTTCTGACGATGAAGATGCACGGGATTACTCACATGGATGTCGAATATATACAATTTATGCTCATCAAGATTTATTCCAGATATTGGACTTCTGTTCCCCGCTGCCTGATTGAACCTCCAGAATTCACTATTGCAGAAAATATTGCTGCTTAAGCATGGAGCCAGAATGAAAGAAGGATAGCAGATGGACGAACCAATAGATAGATAGATTCGGTAACCTGCTTCTTATTTGTAATGACACATTGCTCCAGAACCAAAGGAGAAAGCAAAAGTTTATTTGATAGATTGAGAGGGATGAGTGTAATAGCATGAGATATAAATAGACTGGGATTGATAACTAGGCAGAGAAATTGATAGAATTAAAGATCGATAAATAGAGGAGAGTTGCATCAGTAATGGAATGGGCAAGCAGACAGATGTAAACATAAATAAGCAAATCAGAAAAAACTCAAAAATTGAAAACACGAAACGTCATATTGGAAGCAGTCTCTCTAAACTGGAACACTGCACTTCATCTAGTGTCTCAGTTGACACTTTCAGACTGAAGGGGCTGAACTTGATGGGTTTCCGCTAGCACATTGAGCTCCTGAAATTTCCTACTTCAAACCAAGAGCCCATTTGCATTGAGCTACCGGTGATCATTTTCGTGGTCCGTGTGAATCATCACAGCCTGCGGCCCCAGCACACGGGCTCCCTCTGCTGTTCTGCTTTGCGCCTGCCATTTGAGCCCCCGACCCCGGGAATAGGGGAGGATACTGCCTCATCCTTGCCGGCCCAACAGACACAATGTCGTGCGCACATCTCGAAATTACTTCCACACAGAAATAAACCGTTCAATTAAAGATTATCCTTCAAAGGGATTCTCATTCTAATCGTATTGAGAAGCTAATGCTCCCATTTAATGAGGAATACGTTTCTGGATGCTCTTATTGCTGAAATGGCCCATTGCATGGTAATGAAAATATAAAGCGATACTATTGCAGTGTCTCATTCTCAGAGTGTTTCACTGCAGAATCTTTGCTCTCGGAATTTTCTGTTTCGTCTGTCTATGACTGTTTCTCTGCCTGTGTGTTTATGTTTGTGCTTATCTGCATGTGTTTCTATGTCTGTGTTTATCTGTTTATGTGCCCCTATCTGTGTTTGCCCGTATGTGCGTCTATGTTTGATTATATTTGTATGCCTGCCTCTGACTGTGTTTTTATGTCTCTGTGTCTATGTTTATGTTGATACAAATGTGTGTCTGCATTTCAGTAGATGTGTCAGTAACATGTCTGCTTGTCTACTTCTCTGTATCGGCATGTTTGATTATGCATTCTGTACGAGGTTTGCAATGAACAATCTTTGATCACTAATTTTAAGACTTCTGTCGCAAGCAACTCAGCCGAATGTATATCAAAAACCTCAAAGACATAACTGGCATTATGTTAGCACACATTTAATTTTATGTCAGCGTGTGTGCATATGCCTGCATGTTTTTAAGTGTCCGTGTGTGTATATGCCTTTACGTGTATATGGTTGTGTGTGGATATGTCCCTGAACGTGGCTGTGTGTCCGTTCCAATGTGCTTTTATTGTCCGCAGGAGGGCGCTGTCTGACCACTTGCTGAAGATCACGGTCCGCTTCTACAGGAAGCGACTGTTTGAAAAAGTAAGGGTGGGCGGGAGAAGAAATCCTAGCCAATCGTATAAAATCCTCGAACTATTTTTTAATTTCGCCAGTTGCAGCTCCGGTACAGACAGTGATCTCTGTTTCTGGAGTGCGGACTGGAACCATGGGGGTGAAACTCTGTCTGACTCTAATTATTGGCCTGATCACAGGTCGGTCTTATTGAACCTCCCTACTAAATTCCGCAGCCCTCATATTATTTCCCATTTCCAGCTCCAAGTGATTATTCTCTTTTGGTTACCCCATCTAAGCCTCTTTGTGTCTGTTATTTATTTTCAGAGATGAGTAACGGAGACTCAGTGTCACAGTCAGAACAAGGAGTCGAAGCAAAAGAGGGTGAAGATGCAGCAATATCTTGCATTTACTCTGTATCGAGTTCAGCTGCAGACTATGGCTTGTTCTGGTATCGCCAGTATTCACACCAATCTCCTCAGTACCTTCTCAGAGCCGATAGTTATGGGTTTAAAGAGACGGCTCCCAGCTTTGAGCACTTCAGCGGGGATCTCAACATGACAAAAAGCACTTTTCACTTGTCCATGAAAGATTTGAAGATCACAGACAGCGCCATGTATTACTGCGCGCTGAGGCCCACAGTGAATGAGGGTCCCTCGTACCTCGTACAAAAACTAGGCGCAGGTCGACATCAAGAGTTCGGTATTAGGATAACACAAGGGGAAGAAGCCCAGATAAAATGTACAGAGATTAATCTCGAGAATACAGGCTGATCCGACCCGGTTTCTTTTCCCTTTGAGCTTAAAGCTTGTCCGTGTTGGGAAATGCGATATTTTAATCCAGAGCCAAATTCAATCATTTCCCGACCCCATTAGCAGAACCTTGCAGATCTCCCGATGAATAACATAATTCTAACTGTCAGAGGGCATTTTCCAAGTCATTGTGTCTCAAAGGTGACAAATTTTGAAATTTCTGGGGTAAAAATATTGACTGACTGAATTCAGAAATGTCCCGGTACAAGGTGATCCCCAATGCTACCGTGTCTGAGTTTGGAGCCGGGTGGCTACTTATCTAGTCCTTTGTAAACTTAATACGGTATCTATTAACCGTGAAAATGATTGCACGGTGTTCATTAAGACATGGGAAAGGGACTAATTTTGAATTATTTCACTTCTCACCTCACTGAGAAAATGAGATCTACCTTTCCAAAAAAAGAGACATTGAATTGTAAAGAAAGCGCGTTGAAACAAGAAAGAGACAAAATAACTGCTAATGTGAGACAGAGCCAGGCAATGAGAAAGACAAACAAACACGTGCAGGTATGGAATGTGATTGGAGAGAGCGGCCTGCGTTTAACCCAGAACGAAGAATGATTGGTCCACAGCTGACATCAGATTTGAGAGGCCAGCCAATCGCAGCACTGAGAAACGCCCCTCAATTTCCCAATAATTAAAACCTGCCTCCGGTCTGAGTTTACTCTTTGAGATAAGACTAGAAGCAGCAACATATTTTAAACAGTCTGCTATTTACTGTCGAGTCATGAACCATATGTTCCCTGTTTGCTTGACTGCTAATAATGGTCGTGCTGCCGGGTGAGTCTGAGCTAAAATCCACAGTGTGTGTTTCATGGATTATATTTACTTCCCGATTTTTAACACATTCGTTATGTTGCCACAGGAACGAGTGGCCAAGATTCAGTTTCCCAAGAGCCGCCTGAATATCGGTTCAGGGAGTTTGGACAATAATATATTGAATTGCAGTTACAGAGAAAATTGCGCCGTTCCAATTCTATTCCGGTATGTACAGTATCCCGGGGAAGCTCCGAGATCTTTACTGAGGAGGTGCGGCAAAGGGCAGGGAAATTGTCTCCAGATTTTCCTGACCGGTTTTCTGCTGATTTAGACCAAGACATGAAAACTGCTCCTTTAGATATCGCTGGAGCGCTTGTCTCTGACTCTGCCGTGTATCACTGTGCGTTGGTCCCACACTGTTACAGAGGCGCAGCCAGTCCGTACAAAACCCAACAAGGCACTCTCACCTCCTCTCACTGAATCAGATCGGTGACCTGGACTGTGAATGTTAATTTAAGCTAAATCACTTCATCATGACCAGATTGTCCGGATTATCTCTTTCTGTCGTGCAGAATGTGTGGCATTCTGTGTGAAATCCCTCTTTATATCGCCTGTGAGTATTTTTCATGGTCATCGAGAAGCTCTTTTAATGGGAGACTCGAACAGTTGTCACGGAACAACTTTAACTATTACCCATCATCGTTCCACATCACAGATTGACCCCCTTAAAGAAACTGTATCGGCTTCAATGAAGTTCTCATTATTGAGCACTCTAGACCGTAGTCGCTGAGCTTATTTTAGACTGAGGTTGATAGATCTATGGATATTAAAGGAAACAAGGGATTTGGGGCATGGTGCAGGAAGGTGGATGAGAGTTAGGTAGGTAGATTAGAGATAGATGATGCTGCAGGGTCGAGAGACCAAATGCCCGACTCCAGCTCTTGTTTCATATGTTCTTATGCTCTCTCTCCTTATTTCGAGCTCTCTGACGTCACGGATTGAAGGAACTGTGAGATAATTGGGTGAATTGAAGGACAAAGAGCTGTGAGCTCAGTCAGGAATGAACCAATCGTGCGCGGGGCCGGTTATTACTGAACATCTTCTTCACTCTTCACTAAAACAATTCTGGTTGGAATCAGTCTATTCAAATCCGCCATCGGCTCTGCAAACATGTTGCCTGTTCATTCTTCACGGCTGCGATTCTCTTAACTGGTAAATTCCCAACTTACACAATTTTCATCTTGCAGGTTATACTGATGGTGTGATTTTCCTTTTAACTATGTTTTCCCTTTATTTGTAAAGGGCTCCGTTAACATGATAACCCTGATTGTAATAGTGATAATAAAAAAGTTGAAGTTCTGTACTTTGAATTTTCTGCAGACTCGGTCTTACAGGAGCCGGTTGCAGGGGCACAGTCTGAAGGAGAGTCGCTGATCATTAATTTACGCTATTCTCCGTGATTGGTTTCTGCTCCTTGCAAATGTACCGTCAGGAGGGTGAGAAAGCCCCTACAATATTGACTTATATACCTTCCGCTCGGGTTGTTTTCAATGCAGAGGGCGCGGGGGCTCGATTATCTGCATCTATTGACACTTCCAGGAGTGAAGGGAATTTCACCATCTGTGATCTGCGTGGTGTATTACTGCGTGCTGAGGGACACAGTGACAAGAACCAGAGGAAGCCTTCCTCGTACAGAAACACTGCAGAAACGTGACCCGGTGAACGGAATGGCGGGTAGAGTGAGGATAAATAAAGACTTTCAAAGCATTTAACCGGAATGTGCTCATTGAAAGTAAATCAAATAAGCAACAAGCCAATAGTAACAGGTGCGGCATTTTGAAATGTTCCATTTACATCGAATGCATTCTGAACATAAAGTAAAATGTGTTCAGAAAATTCATCCCATTTTTTAAATTAAAGATGCAAAGGCAGAAATGCTGAGCCACATAGTTGACCTTATGTTCCAGCCGTTACAAGGGGTTCACACAACACAAATGTAGTATCAGTTATATATCACTGAAGGGACGCGCAAGAAAAAAGAGCAAAGACTTTGCATTTTCATAAAGCCTTATCTGGTGTGTTCAGATTTCCCAAAGCGCTTCCAGTGCTCAAACTTTCTGATACTTTAAAAAAAGGAGCTTTAGTATTCAGTCGGTTTTCTGGTCATCTGGTGCCTGGAACACACCAGTCCTTGTAGATTATTCAATCTATTAATCATTGTTTATCAGCTTTTAATCATGTCTTGAAAATAACCTCTTTGTGCCTGTTTATATTATAGATTCTTAATTTCAATATATAGTAGCATCTAACATTGAGAGATGTTTAATCAGGTCATTATATTTATTCGGATTCTCCTCACCTGGTGGCCTTATGTCTACACTATTGGCTATTTCAACCCAAAAGAAACATGTGTTCCTTTGCCGTGAGTTCTTTCATGAACAGCAGTTCTGATATAAATGGACCCCGGCCACTTTCATGTGCTTGTATTCTCAATGGATATGGCGAGCTCTCAGACATTCCCAAATAAACAACAGGATTCTGTCCCACACAGTTAATACAGTAATCAGACTGAATATTCAATGTGAGTGATTTCAGATGGTGCTTATGTGGATTGTGCTCATACAGAATGGATTCACGTGTCAGTGCCTGACCCGCTGTTATAAACAGCCCTCAACAGACAGCAGCTGTGCCCCAGAAAGCTGCAGCAGTTATTGTACGAGGCTTTCACTCGTTCTCATCACTGTGAGACTCTGTGCACAGTAATCGACCGCGGTGTCAGACAGCCGCAACTCCGAGATAGTCAATCGGTACGACTTGTCTGACTGCTGGACCGTATCAGAAAACCGGCTCTGAGCGAAATCCGCCTTAAATTCTGAACCGCCGCCCGGGAGCCTCCGGACTGCAAACTCGGGCTGTCTGCTTGGGTACTGCCGGTACCAGAATAAGTAATAGGCATCGTCGGTATAGGTGCAGTTTAAAGTGGCATCTTCTCCCTCTGTCTGTGTGAGTAAGGGTTCCTGTTGAGTAACAGAATCTCCATCGCTCAGATCTGGAACACACGGTTAAAGAATGCAGAAATCAGCGATTAAAACATCAACTGAACAGAACTGAGAGTGAAAATTCACAGCCAGTGTGACATAAATTAAATGTAATTTCGAGCACACAACAGCTCATTCGGCCCAAATGGTCCATCTCCGTGTTTCCAACCCCGAAGGGCATCCTCCGCCCCTCTTCATCTCACTCTCTCAGCAAATCCTTCCAACCTTTTCTCCCTCTTCCGCTGATCCCGTTTCCCTTCATTACAACTAGACACTTTGTCTCAACTGCTCCTTGTGGCATTGAATTCCTAATTCTAAAAAGTAAAGATAATTGTCCTGAATCCCCTATTGAGTCTTTTCAGTGACTCTTATATTTATAACCCACACTTTAGGAACCCTCCATAAGTGGAATTATATTTTCCATCGAGCTCCTTCATCATTTTGAAGACCTCTATTCGGTTCCCCCTCAGTTTCTCTTTACCAGAGGAGAGAACTCCAGTCTGTACAGTTGTTGCTGAATTCTAGTACCATAACTGTAATTGGGTTTCTTTTCATTTTCTTTTGTGGCCTGTGTTCGCCTGATTAAAGACCAGAACATTTCACAATAAATCCAAGTGTGGTCCGATCAAGGTCCGAAACATGGTTAACATGAATTTTCCGCTTTTTAAATTTATTCCCCCAGAAATTAAGCCCCCTTTTCAAATTTTAAACTTCTTACCGACAATGAATGTGATCCAGGCCACAGCGAGAACGGAGAGCCGCATTGCTGCTGTTCCGGGGGATGTTTGTGTCTCAGAAACCTGCAGAAGACCGAACAAGAAAAGCTGAGTCAATTGGCTGAGGCGGATCTGATGTCGCTTCCTGAGGATATGGGATCGAAAGAGCTGAAATCACTGGATCTGATTGGCCTGATGTGACTCCAGCAGTCACGAGTCGGTGTTTATTACAGAGAACTGGGACAGTAAGGCCGCATTCTCTCTCTGTGACCTTATGAATTGGCAGCGAGTCAGACACTGACTTTCATCCATGTGGGACCTGGGTCAAATCCAGGCCAGGGAGAGGGTGATGGTCTCCAATCTGTGATTGGTTACAGAGTGTGGCAGCGGGTCAAACAGTGACCTTTCCCTCTCGATGAATTGGGTCGAAACCAGTGGTTAGGACAATTATTATTTGTGATGGGCACGAAGCACATCAGTGGGTTTAATGTTCCTATTTCTCCCGTACTTAAATCGAGCTCATAAAATGAATAAAGTCCGCTTCGGGTTTTGGAAACGAAGGCCTTACTATTTTGCGGGGTGTTTGAAGCCGTTTTTGTGGTTGGGCCCAGATATGAACGACTTGTGCAGTATGCATTGGCTGCACATTATGGACCAGAGCAACACCTGGCTCCCCATTCGCCTAAATACTTGTTTTTAAATCCGTCTGTGAGGAAGGTTTGGGGGAGAAACAGATTGAGGCTCAGGGAGAAAAACTGAGGGAGAGATAGAGTTGAATCACGATTACCATCCGCAGTCTATATTTGGCTTATGGTTTTCATAGCAGTTTTCATGAAACGGGTATTATATTGGGTGGTTAAGAGTCGCCCTTATTTCTATTGGTAGGGGGAACGGGCAAAGACGCTGGATTGCTTTCCCTTAAAGACATTATCGGACCAGCTGGGACTTACGACCATCCAACAGTGTCATGTCACCACCAGTACTAGCTTTAACTCCAGGCCTTTATTTTATTAGCAGAACATAAATTCCTCAAGTGCCGTGGTCTGAATGCAAATCAAATAGTCGGATTATTAAACCAGTTATCTCAGATTGCCAGTCTGGTAACATAACCACTGAATTCGCAGACCCGTACCTGCTGCAGTGCACAAACACGATGTGTGCGCTTCCTCTTGTGCTGATGTGTGGCAAATTGCCTTTTCCTGACAGTTCACTGAATTCGCATATTACTGAATGATGTTCTTGCTTGATTATGCCGCGTTCTTCTTGTTCTTATTACCCCTATTATAATATTCTTTAATACAGGTGAACCTATGCATGGAACCAGTACCAACTCCAGGCCGAATTCTAGTGATTGTCTTTGTTTATTTTCAATATGCCAGGCATACCTGTTAATTCATGCTCGCTTTAAACATAATGAAGTGACAGAGATCCCGGTAAGATTCCGACTTTTAAATATCCACGCAAAGAAATCATATCAGTTTGACTCCTGATTCACACCTAACCTATATAGTGTGGGATTTAAGTGTAGCTGTTTCCATTTTAAACATGTTTCTGATCCGTGGTTGTTATATATTGTCTATTATAGCTTTCCCTAACACTTGAGCGTGTTGTTTGGAGAACTCTTTGAATGGTAGATTGGGAGATATTGGACTTTCTACGTTCTGCACTTCCAGGAACACGACAGAAGGAGACAGAGAGATAACAAGTGAAAGAGGGGAAGGGGCGCAGAGAGACAGGAGAGAAAGGCTCAGAGAGACGGAACGACTGAGAAAGGGAGAGATAAAGAGATTGAAAGCCAGATATAGGTACGAAGACAGAGCCAGAGACGCGGAAAAACATAGGGATACAGGAAGACAGCCAGATCAAGTCGTTGATCTACAATTACCATTAATTGGTGCACAAATGTCGTCAGTACTGAGAGACCAGCCAATCCTGTACCTGTGAATACCCCCCCGAGTTTCCAAATGCAGGGTAAGTGAAGCCTCCCCCTGATATCGGTTTACTTTTTCATGTCAGAATAGAAATCACTCTGTCAGTCTAAACCAGGCACCATGTGACCCCTATATTCCTATTATTGGTCTTGCTGCCCGGTGAGTTTGTTTTTAATGATCAATGCCCCTTCCATGGATTATATTCACCGTCAGATATTTAATAAGTTCTGTAATGTGCTACAGGAACTAATGGCGAAGATGAATTGTCTCAAGGCCCCTCTGAATTAACAGCTCTGGAAGGGCAGACCATAATACTGAACCACAAGTAATCGACAATTGCTGCTCGAACTCTCTTCTGGTGCATCAAGTATCCCGGGAAGCTCCGGGATATTTATTGAAGCTACACAGCGCGGGAGATACGACTCAGGATTTTTCAGACAGGTTCTCATAGAATCGTAGAAAGATAGCGGAGCTGAAAGAGGCTCCATGGCCCATCGTTGTCTGCGCCGGCCTAAAAACGAGACACCCAGCCTAATCCCACTTTCCACTTTAAACTCCTGCCACTTCAAACTTATCGCTGAGTTACCAGTTGAAATCAGCAAAATATAAAAATGTAATTGCACAATTGAGACTTGCCTGTTCTTGCTAACTGTTGTTTTGTTACTATTTTGGTGGTGAGGGGGGGGCGGGGGGAGGCGGGTGGGGGACATCCCAGATATTCCCACTGTGGAGGCTGTTTGGGAGCTTTGTCTTGTTGGTGTGACAGCGCCCTCTGGCGAGCACCAACTGCAAACCCCAGTGTTGGTTTTTGTACGGAGTCCGCTTTTCTCTGCAGCAGTGTGGTCTCATGGCACAGAAATACACGGCGGTGTTAGAGATCACGACCTTATCGATCGTTAGCTCGGTGATCTTGCCTGTTTTATCTAACGCAGAATTGAAGCGGGCAGCCAAACCTGGGTTGCGGTTTATTATCCCTCCAATAATATAAAACATGTACTGTGGAGGCTCCCCGGGGTGCTGACTGTACCAGAGCACAGTAGGACTACCATCGTTTGTTTTTAAGGTGCAGTTTAGGGTGACATTACTTTCCTCTTCAGCAACCTTTTCAAGAACCGGCTGTTCCACTTTGTTTTGGCGGCTCAATTCTAACATAAAATAATAATAAGATACATCGTTATTGTTAACATCATCATCATTTCACAAACAGTGGCATCTGGGTGAGGATGTTTCTGGGAATAATGAATTTTTCGTGGGCGTGAACATTTACTGAGAAGGGGTACAATGATGAGGACTAGTGTGAGACGGTTCTGCATGATGTTCGCTGTGTCTGTAACTGTGAAGTCAAGGGAAACCCTCTGTCGGAGCAGGAGTACAGAATCCCACCCCGAGTCCCCACTGAATTGCTCATCCAATCAATTCCAAGCAGAGAACAAAGGCAGCAAATTCTCCAATAATAAAGGGCAAGGAAGGGGGGTGATACTGACGACAGCAAACCAATGCTGTGGGCGGGGTTATAGCAGGCAGTGGTATAACACAGTCGGATTCATCTGCAAAGAAGTGAACTCAGGAGTAATGTCTCCTTCGAAAAGGATGTAACTCTGACTCTCTAGGAGGGTTGTCGTAATTCATATTCATTCCATACTGGATACGAGTAAGTTCGGGACAGGAGTATCAGGATTGTTATATTATTCAATAATACGCAAATGTTTCATGAATAACCTCTCTTGAATCCAGGGCTGAATCTACAGGCATCGGAGTTGGAGTGATTCTGAATTAATGGACAGAGAAGTAGCAAAGGACCATCTCCTTAAATTAAAGACTGAAAGAAGAAACTGTGCACAATTCTGTTTACCGAATGGAGACGGGATGATAAGAAACAAGTCAGCAGGGAAATGCGTTGATAAAGAAAAGTGGAATTGAGGCATTATATTGCCATTTGTAAAGCTCGCTTTAATTATAAATTCAAATTTTAAAGGCAAACTAATCGAAACAGCTGTTCTTGATGAATGTTAAGTGTTTAATGATCTTATAACAAGGTCCACCTGATCTCACAGTGGGATTTGAATCATTCCTTCTGTTTTGACGGTGTGAGTGCGCCCTCTGCTCAGCGCTAACTGAAACACTCTGTGAGTTTTTGTCTAGGACCCGCTATCTCTCTGCAGCAGTGTTGGGCTCATGGCACAGAAATACAAGGCGGAGTTGGAAATCAGCATGTTGCCGATCGTTAGATCAGCGATCTTGGCAGTTTTATTAAGCGTAGAAGAAACCCGATCAGTGATATCGCTGCTCCTGTACACATTTTCTCCAATATGATGAAACACGCACTCTGGAGGTTGCCTCACTGTGCCAGTACACATAAAAGCTGTGATTGCTTGCTTTCAAAGTGCAAGTTTGTGCGAAATTAACTTTCTCTTCATCCATTATTTCATGAGCCGGCTGTTCCATTGTGTCCTGGTGGTCCCATTCTAACATTAAAGAAAAGTAAAAACAATAGTCAGTCAACATAATCATCATGATCGCCGTCACCATTATTTGAACAACAATGACACCTGGGGCACAGCAATCAGGAGGACAATGGATTTTACCAGGAAGGAGATGCTTACTGAGAAACGATATAACAACGAGGAGCGGAGTGAAATTGTTCCCCATGACACGTCCTCAGTCTGCAACCTACGTGCAAAAACTACTCTGTCAAAGCAGAAAGATAGATCCCCGTCCCACTGCACTGCTGACCCAAACAATGAGAAGAATGAATCAGCGGCAGCAATCTCTCCAATTACACAATCGGGTCAGAGTGGGAACAGCAAACGGAAGCTGTGGGCGGGGATACCGCAGACTCGATATTAAGTGAAGTGCGCGATGACTCTCAGCTGAACTGAGGGAGCGGAAATAGCGACGGTTGAAATTTCACAATTTTGTGACAATCCTGCACCTGCTCACTGTTCAAGTGACAGAGAACAAATAGAGCCGAAGAGGCATGAAGAAACCTGAATCATAGAATTTTAAACTACTGAATTAGACTATTTGCCATACCATCCCTGTGTCTGTTTGGAAGAGTTATCAAATCGCCTTTCAACTCTTGTAATTTGCGCATGAGGGACAAGTTTTCTCATTTTCAACGTACAAAACATTTCCTTGTGAAGGTTACGATTGAATGTTCTTCTTCCATCCTGGGTCGTGCATTTAAGATTTTGACACGGTGTAATAAGTGAATTTCACCTTTTTCTCATCTCTTTTTCTCTGACAATGGGGCTCATGGGTTATCGAATTTTCTACTACTAGGCACAATAATGCGTGATTTATTACATCAGATCTTTTATCATTTTGAGTACTTCAATTAAGTATCTCCTTTAAATAGTTGAGAAAGTAATTACGCCAGTTTCCCTCGTCTGTTTACACTTAAGGGCGCTACCCTTGGTACCTGCCTGGTGTATTACTTCTAATGTCTAATATCTAATATCTTGACATTTTGTATGAATATTGGTCCCCCGATTTCTAAACAGTATCATAGAGAGAATTGCATTACTCTCTGGCATAAACATAAAAAAAGCCTGGGTCTGATCAGCTCCAATTTAAATTTCTGGGAAACAATGTCTGACATGCCTGTTTTAATATGTGTACCAATGAACCCTCCATCTACTCAAAGGCCCCATTCTAAAGTCAATCGAACAGAGCTCCCTGAAGAGGGCACTAAGTTCATTCATGTTGATTAGAAAGTCACGTGTGACCAACACATGAGCTAATAAGGATGGTAGCCTGAGTGAGGTCACAATGGGCCTGGCCCCCTGCAGTGTGAGGTTGAACAATGAGCTGAACAGAGCCTGGGTTCCCTCACTCCTTCTCACTCTCTGGCCCATTGCATTCACATATACTGAGAGAGATTCAGTCAGACATGTTTCTGATAATACTGGCCGAGCTGTTGGACAGTAAGTACTGGATTATGTTCATCAAGGCTGGTTAGCAGGTTTGCACGAAGATTTAATGCGGCTAGCGATCGGGTGCATGCATATTATAGACAG
This sequence comes from Cetorhinus maximus, assembly GCF_964194155.1. Classification (NCBI taxonomy): domain Eukaryota; kingdom Metazoa; phylum Chordata; class Chondrichthyes; order Lamniformes; family Cetorhinidae; genus Cetorhinus; species Cetorhinus maximus. The sequence continues at coordinate 7,579,010 of NC_135901.1, forward strand.
CTTGGTAGGTGGGGATTTGCACATACAGTCGGACTATTTGCAGATCCAGTAACTTAGTCTCCGCTGACAACAACTGTATGAGATGGGGTAAAAGCAAAAAACTGCGGATGCTGGAAATCCAAAACAAAAATAAAAATACAAATACCTGGAAAAACTCAGCAGGTGTGACAGCATCTGCGGAGAGGAACACAGTTAACGTTTCGAGTCCGTATTACTCTTCAACAGAACTAAGGAAAAATAGAAGAGAGGTGAAATATAAACTGGTTTAAGGGGCGGGGGAGAGGGGGGGGGGGGTGGGGGTGGGCCAAGTAGAGCTGGATAGAGGGCCAGCGATAGGTGGAGATTGCCAAAAGATGTCATAGACAAAAGGTCAAAGAGATGTTGACGGTGGTGATATTAGCTAAGAAATGTGCTAATAGGTGACATTAAGGGTAGAAAGCAGGACGAGCAAGGTACAGATGGCCCTAGTGGGGGTGGGGTGGGGAGAAGGGATCGAAATAGGCTAAAAGTTAGAGATAAAACAATGGATGGAAATACATTTAAAAATAATGGAAATAGGTGGGAAAAGAAAAATCTACATAAATTATTGAAAAAAAACGGGGATCGGCAAGGGATGTGGGGGCTTTACCCCGGTGCTGACGGTACAACTGTAAGGAATATGTAGTAGCAGTGGTGGAATAGCTGTAATGAATGGTCTCCTTCAAACTGCATCGCTGCATCTGGCCCCTGTGAGACCGAGTCTGCACCACTAACACCTGCAGAAATTAAAATTTAAGGAACTTTAAGATTTTATTACTTTATCCCAGCTTATTGGGTTAAGTGAGGGAACACATTTTAAATAGGAATAAAACTGAATTAAAAGAATATTAATGATACCTGCAAGAGGAAGATCGTATAACTTGCAGGCTTACCGGGTAAGAGAGCTGCAGCTGTGAGAAATGAATAAAAAATAAAACCCAACATATTTACAGTGAGCTGATGGCGGATTGAAACAGAACAGGTTGAATCTGTAAATGTTTCAGTGAAAGGTTGGGAAGATTTTCATTTGTACCCGGTCTCTTCAGCGATTGGTTAATCTCTGAAAGTCTGAACAAGTGATGTCCAATCAGCTGCACGCATTTTGTTTTCGTCAGAGCGTGGTGCAGCGAATCAGCGGAGTCTTCGTCCCGTCCAAGGGGACAGAGCCAAGGATTGAACTGAATTCTGGGTCTCTCGCAGAGTCAGTGTGAAGTGGTGGCAGTGAGGGGGAATAGCTAATGTTGTCCTTAATGTTGTCCACCAATGCCGGAAACTCGCATTAAAAGAGCTGCTCACTGACCATTCGCACAGCTGATATTAAGAGGAATATTAAACAGATGGACAATAATGGGGTCTGCAACAAAGAAATTTCACAAAACTAGTCTTTATCTTGGTTTCTGTTCCGTTAACAGTTAACAATTCAGGGCCAAAATTGATTCAATGAAAAAAAAAGTGAGAGTTCTCTGTCGGTTGTTGTAGGGCCTGACAGCGCCTCTCTAACATCGAGGCTCAGCGCACAGTGATAGACGGTAGAGACAGAGACCAGAGAACCGGGAACTGCTCAGGGTCAGTTTCTTTGTGTGCCCAAAACAGCAGAGAACAGGTCGAGGATATCTGGAGACTTATCTCTCTCTCTCCCTTGTCCTCTTCATTAAATATCGCGGAGCTGCCGCGAGATACTGGACAAATCAGTAGAAATAGGAATTACGACAGAACGTGGAGCATCTGCAGCTAATATCAGGGTCTGTCCTTCTTGAACCGTTAATTTTGGCGGTTCATGAGCCACTAAATCTTTGCCACTCGTTCCTGTAACAAAAACACAAAAGGTTTCAGAATTTTGCGAGTAAATACATCCAATAGAACAGAAACTGATCATTTAAACATAGATTCAACAGGTAGCACGGCTATTCTTATCAATAACAAATATGGGGAGCACATGATGCCTCATGTATACAATGCTAGAGAATAACAGATTTTTTAAATCGGATGACTCTTCCGATCTGACATTAAATAGTAAATTCAGAGAAAGGAGTATGTGTTTATTGTGAGAAAGGTTTTCTATCCTTTCATGGGATGTGGGTGTCGCTGGCTGCGTCCGCCTTTATTGCACATCCCTGCTTGTCCTTGAGAAGGTGATGATGAGCTGTCTTCTTGAACCGCTGCAGTCCATGTGGTGTAGGTACACCCATAGTGCTGTTAGGGAGGGAATTCCAGGGTTCTAACCCAGCGACAATAAAGGAACGGCGATATATTTCCAAGTCAGGGTGGTGAGTGACTTGGAAGGAAATTTCCAGGTTCCCTTCAATCTGCTGCCTTTGTCCTTCTAGTTGGCAGTGGTCGTGGATTTGGAAGGGGCTGTCAAATAAGCCTTGGGGAATTTCTGCAACGCATCTTTTAGATGATACACACTGCTGACACTGTGCGTCGGTAGTGGAGGGAGTGAATGTTTGTGCATGTGGTGCCAATCAAGCGGGCTACTTTGTGCTGGACGGTGTCAAGCTTCTTGAGTGTTGTGGGAGCAGCCCTTATCCAGGCAAGTGGGGAGTATTCCATCTCACTTTCGACTTGTGACTTATAAATGGTGTACAGACTTTGGGGAGCCAGGAGTTGGGTTACTCGCCGCACAATTCCGAGCCTCTGACCTGCTCTTGTAGCCATTGTATTTATATGGCCAGTCCAGTTCAGTTTCTGGGGCTTTTCTCTTTGTCAAGGTTGGCTGGTCTCTCAGAACCGCCTACAAATATACGCCAACAAGAGCTAGTTGTAAGCCAATTATTGATGTTTCCAGCCCAAACTTCCCCTTGCCTAGCTGTGTGAGTGAGACTCTGTCTGTCTGTATGTCTCTCACTCTCTCTGTGTCTGTCGATGCTTCGGTGTCAATCCATCTCTTTAACACTTCCTCTATCTCCCTTTGACTTTATGTTTGCAGCTCTCTCTCCCCCTCCCCTCCCCGCCCTCCCCATCGCTCTCTCTCTCTCTCTCTCTCTCTTCTCCCTCACTCCCCATCTTTCCATCAGTCGTGCTTTCACTAATTTTGCTTAACCAGCTGGGTTTCTCTTTAATCTTTCTTTCAGCATATTTCTTTCAATGCTTCTCCCTTTATCTCGGTCTTATTCTGTCCGTTTAATACGTAGTTTTTCTTTCTCCCCTTCTCTCTCTCTATCCCCTCATCTCATCCCCCACCCTCTCTATTCGCTGACATTTGAAGTGGAAAATAATGGTAATGGTTCTGATTCCCTGTCAGCATTGCCACAGCTAATGAGCTCCATTACCAGTCAAAGCGGGAGGAGATGAGGGGCACGATTAAGTGAACATTACTGTGGCCTGGTGAGATATCTTTTAAAATATCACCTGAAGTCTTTGCAGCACACCCAAAAACTGACTCGTGCAGAAACTGATTCTGTTATTCATTCAGAAATCTACAGGTCTCTGCTAACACTACGGTTTGAAATATCCGAACTTGACCGTAATTTAAAACGATTGAGAAATTACACTATTCCTTATTCTGAAAATAGTGATTTTAGCTAGAGAATCCCGATAGGATCAAGACGTATTTTCTCCTGTATTTTCTATGTAAATTCCCGGGTACTCTTCTCATGCGACTTCTGGCTTTGGATGGGACACTGAATCCCCATTACTCACCTCTGATAATAAACAGAGGATACACGACGGGTTTGACGGAGCAATCACCTCAGGGTGGAGTTGGGAAATTATACAATTATGGGGAAATATTGTATAGAAGTCCCAATATCATAGACCAATGGTCAGGGCAATAACCAAAAATAGGCAGAACTTCACTTCCGTGGTGCCAGCCCGAGATCCAGAATCTGAAACTTTAATCACCTGGGGTAAAATAAAACTGAAACGTCGCCGAGATCTCAGAGGATAAGTGGGAATTTCTTCCCATTTGCATCTCGCTGAACAGCCACTTCCCGTAGCTGGGGATCTTGATCATTATCAAGTGATGAGAGAGCGCCCTCCGCTGGACAGCACAAGCCTGACCGAGAACATTGGAAACCCGCACAGATGCAGACAGATAAACACACATTTACACATAAGCGCGCAAAGAGAGATAGACACAGTCGATCACCACACAAGAGGTTGCTGTTGCTTTAATTAGTAAAGTGCAGAAACCGTGGAAGGGCAATTTGCCTCACATCATCACGAGAGGCTCATTCGTGATTTTGGCGTTATCACTGCGGCGGACCAATTTCAAAGTCATAAGGTACTGGCGGACGAGGCAGCCGTTTGACCCATCTTAATTTGTTCTTCCAGGCAACCCGGAACCCCTACAATTCCCCCTAGTTATTACTAAAGAAAGTCTCTGGTTTTGGACTCTGTAATTTAGAGCGAAGGCCTATTCATCCGGCTTTCACTCTCTGTGCGACCAACAATCAGTTGGTAACAGTGCTAAAAAACTGGTTTTGTTTTTCCTCTCAACTAAAACTCTTCAAACTGAAGAATCAGCCTCCTGCATCACCCCTGCACAACCGCCAAACTTCAATGACCTCATTCGTACTTGGCAGCGATAACTAAAAACGGTGTTCATGGAGTATGGTCTGACTACGCCTTTCTACTTTTCATTCAGGGCTTCCTCGAACTTCTGTCCTTGTTGGCTGAATGTTAAACATTCCACTGGTATTGTTCACTTCCCTACTGAATTCTCTTCCCACATGGGACATGAGTTCAGTGGGATGCACCAAACAAGGCGGGCGACATTTTTGAAGTGTCACGTATGGAGGTCAAGACGTTGGAGGGTTCACCTGCAGATGGACAATAAGGACCAGAATTACCATCAACACCCGAATATACCGAGGATGTATGTACTTATTGTTAGTTAAACATAATTTTTATCATTTACTCTCTCTTCAAATGAAATAGATAAAAACGCAATATCTACAATATTTACAACCATGTTCAGCTAAGTGCCTCACGTAGGAGCTAATCCCTCCACAGGAAAATAAATTTAAAAAATAGGACATTTCAGGAACTGATATCGAGTTTGACAGATTCAACTTACCCGAAAAACCAGTATGTGTCGCGTCTGCCCAATTCGGTATATTCCTGCAAATAGAGGAGAGAAAGGACGATTAGTGAACGTCAGAAGAATAAATGAGATAATGGTCCAAAGTGCAACAAAACATTTCTGTCTGTCTCATACAAAAAAACCCACAAAATGTAAAGTAGTTGAAATGCGAAAGGAACTAAGAAATAAATATTAATCTAAACGAGTAGAGGACGAGAAATAATTCAGGATTCAGGTGCTGAACGTGGGGAACAAGCTGCTGATTGCCTTAAAGAGCTAAATAATCCGAGATTGTAAACAGGGATGCGGAATGTAGAACACAAAAAGACAAGGATAAAGCTGCACTTATCATTGCTGAGAACGCAGTTCAAACACTTGGGCCAGTTTTAGAACTCTTCTTTCGCTTGGTGTTAACCTGAAAATCAGAGTGTAGGACTGACTGAGAAAGATAAAGCAAGGCGAGGGACGATAATATAAATACTTGAGCTACTGGCGATCTTTTCACCATGAGAGGGAATGTTAAGAACTGCTCTGACAGACTTACGTCCAATCCAGGAAGGTTTTATCGAGGCAGAATTTATGAGTATTACTTAAAGAGAAAATGGATAATTATTTGTCCAGTAAAAGGGAATTTAAGAGGACAAAACATGCAGACCACAGGCAGATAATTAAGAATAAATGGATAACTCTTTCAGAGAGTCAGCACATGGATGGTGGGCCGAATTGCCCCTTTTTTTGCTGGAAGACTCTTTGATTCCAAGATGGCGAATGGCTCTTTTCAGTTAGAAAGATAACAGAGAACAAATCTTATGAAACGATTCAACCCGTTGATACACCGGAAGCAGAGAAATTCGTGAGCTGTGACAGTTCAAGTGGTCTCTGGTTTGAGAAACTGACAATCGCTCAGCGTCACCGTGAGTTCCGTAAGATAATAACATCCCATAACAGTCCAATCGGTGCGAATGTCGCCCATCAGTCTCCCGCGGTACGAGGAGAACGTAAAGCTCTCCCCTCTCCTCCACCTCCACCTCCCCACCATTGAGGGTCCTGGGCTCGGCAGCCAGCCTCACTCTGGAAATCAGACCCTGATTGATCCGCCTTTTGACCATCCACATCGTCACGAACAGAAACTCCCTCAAAGGCCTGTTTCCAGTTGAAGCCTGGTTGCTGTTGATATTGTGTCAGTTTATTTATCTCATCATTTTTTTATAATGTCTTAATACCGTTAAGTTTGTGAGTAACTTTTCTTTGTCCACAGTGTTCAGTGTGAGGATCGGAGCTCCCACCCTGAGCAGGTGTTATCTCGGGAAGGAGAACGGATTGAACTGGATTATCGGCTCTCGGTTGGTACAGACGGTACCGTTGCCTGGTACAAACACCGACAGGGGCTGCGAAATTTATCGCCTCTATTTACCAGGGGAATATATCCAAAGGACGCTACACACTGTCCTTTGACCGAGTGAAGACGTTCAATACCATATCTATAGTTAACACTGCGGCCCAGGGCGTCAGAGTTTGTTACTGTGCGATGGGGACACAGTGAGACAAAGACGATTCTGCTTTCCAATGCCTTGTTCACTGCCGTGTGTCCGCTGCACCGTTAACCTTTCCAGAACCCAGGACCCTTAGAAATGCTGGTAATATTCAGAAATGTTACGTTCCCATGTTTAAAATTAAAGTTACAACATCCTATAGCTGGTGTTACAGCTGCAGATTATTGAAACATATTAAGTAAACATTTCTATGTGTGGTTGTTCAAGTTAAAAAATGAAAAGACGGACAGAAAAATAACTCTTGCCCTCAGATACTTAGATCGATAGAGATGCGGGAGAGAGTTAGAAAAACAAGGAAATAAATATATAGACAGACCGTTGGATAAGTCGATTGATATACAGGGAGACAGGCAGGCACACAGACAGTAAGGCAGGCGAATAGATTGAAAGATGAATAGTTATGTGGTTAGATAGATTAAAAATAGATAAATCGATAGTTAGATAGATAGATAGATAGATAGATAGACAGACAGACAGACAGACAGACAGACAGACAGACAGACAGACAGACAGACAGATAGATAGATAGATAGATAGATAGATAGATAGATAGATAGATAGATAGATAGATAGATAGATAGATAGATAGATAGATAGATAGATAGATAGATAGATAGATAGATAGACAGACAGACAGACAGATAAATGGATAGACAGATAGATATAACGCTTATCTTGCTGGAATCCGCAAGCACTTTATTTATTTCTGCTAGCATATATCATTAATTTTATGTTACTCTTGTTTTGGCAGCTGCTCTTGTCACTCGGAGACATTTCAGATATCGATGTATCGGAGAACTTTCGGGCCAGAACTCGTATTCTGGTACTGGCAATTCTCCAATTAAGCTCCCGAGTATCTTGTCTTCACATACAGAGATGAATTGGGAGAATGTTTAAAGTATATGTGAACCGTGGGGTAGCCTCCCACTTTCACAGTTAACACGATTCAACTGCCAGACTCTACGTTATGTTACAGTGAAGTGAGATACCGTGAAATGAAGAGCATTTATGAGCATATATGAATAAGGAGTATATATGAGAATTTACTGGGCATGGGGACTGAGGAGACAACAAGTCACGGGCTTCAGATGTGAGAGACACACAAGCCTTTAGAAATGTAATTTCGATTTGTAAAGTACACCATCTCAGTAATTCGATAGAATAAAATTTTATTTCAGATGAGTTAGAAGTTACAAGTTAATTAATTTCACAATTTCGCGCATAATCGGCGCTCATCGAACCAGAATATCTCTACATTCATTCGTGATGGAGTGGACTAGGAGTCTTTGATGGTAGAGTGTAGAGGGAGATTCACCCTGCAGCTCATCCCTGTTCTATCTGCCCTGTAATTGTTTTTAGGACAGTGCAGAGGTAGATTTTATTCTGTATTTAACCCATGCGGTACTGACTCTGGATAAGAGTGTTTGAGCAGTGTAGAAGGAGATTTGTTTTGTATCATAACCGTGGAGCACCTGTCCTGTCAGTGTTTGATAGGGTAGTGTGGAGGGAGAATTTATCGGTGAGTAACTAATGATGTCCCTGAGTGATATGCTTGGCTGGTGAACAGCACGTACACACGCATACACATACATACACACACACACACACACACACAGGGGTACACACACAAATACAGAAATAGCAAAATACCCATCTCCCGTAATTCATGGACCTATTCAATTTTGTGTCCGCCTTTGATGCTTAATGAATTGGTCAGGCTGATTTTTTAACCAAATTGCAACCTAACCTTATAATGGTGGAATCATTAAGGAGAATGCAAATGAGCATATATTATGTTAATTAATTGGGCACATAAGAGAACTGAGACAAATAATCTCACAATTGATGTAAAAGAGCAACGGCAGCGAATGGAGAAGAATAAATAGAGAAGTTATAATAATAGTATAAGCAAAGTAATAGCATTCATTACTGTCTCACGTAATAACAATTCAGCAAATTCATGCAGCAATATTCGGGTCGAAATTCAGAGTCATTCTTTTCCGCAGGATGGCGTTCCAGCATTTCACCTTTGGTCAAAACGTGCCGAAGCATCCGTTTACTGGTGCCAAGGAGATAACAGGAAACATATTTGTTCCGTGACACTTCATTTCATACAATGGTACATTCAGGGCAAGAGTTTGTACATAATTTGCAGGTGTTATAACAAAGGAGCGTTAGACAATAAGCTCTGGGAATCATTGCATTTCATGGCACCCGGTAGTCCGAAGAAAAGGACCGGCAATTTCTTCATCCAGATTGGTTCCTCAATGATTCATAAACAGATGTTGAGATATGATGATCATTTTGTTACATAATAGAATTTTTGTTATTGGCCATAAATTGAAATTTTCCAGAAACTACCTGGATTCTGCCATATCTTTATTCCCGATAGGCTCAGATCGACAAAACATCCTGACAAATAATTGTACATTCCCGCCTCTCCCTGTGTAAATAATATTTCTGCCCTACAATATCGACTATATTTGAAAACAAGTATGAACTTGTCGCTTTCTGAGATCCTGAGGATGTAATATGTGGTGGAGAAGTTGGGGTGAATCTTTTAACAATCTCCGAGAAGGAAGCGGGATTAGTCCCTTATTGTGAGCGCCGTACGTTGCACTATTTAGAGGCCAAATGTGGTGTGTGAAAGTCTACTAATTCGCGCTGGTGTTGTGCCCTACCAATTATGTATGTGTGTGTGTATGTGCATGTGTAAAATTAAACCATGTACGCATGAGTTGCATTATGCATGGTTGCATAATTCGTATGTTGAGTAGAAGTGTGTACAAAACACGAAACACATCATTTGAATGTTTACAAATGCATGTTGCTGGTAATATCGCATTAGACCCCGCCTTATTTCATAGATTGCAAGGAAATACCATTGTTTACGTCACACAAGATCCGTTTTCATTTATTATTGTAATTGAGCTTGTCTCTGTTTACGTTATGCAAGTCCCTGTCTCAGTTTTCAGTGAAGTAGAGAATGTCCACTTTTATATTAGTTTAGTTCCTATCTCTGTTATTGACTTATTAGATCTTGTGCCTATTAAATTAAACCAGATCACCTTTTATGAGATTAGATCTTATTCTGTGATTAAGTGAGGGCACATTTTGGCTCTGTTCATGTTACAACTGACAATTGTTTAGCTCTTATCACACTAAGCTGTCCAATGTCGCTGTTTATGTTACACTGGGCCATGTCATTGTCACTCTGTGTTTCAGACCACCCGCACCCATCAACACTCTCTCACCAAACAAATAAATATACGACTATGGGACTTTAAGCAGGAGTGGGCCGTTCAGCCCACAGAACCTGATCCACCATTCCATACGTTCATGGCTGATCTGTTTGTGGTCTCTATTCCATATTCCCGTCTGGCCCCTAACTCCCTTGCCTATCAACTAACTGTCTAACGCATGGTATTAGCACAACATAACTCACCCTTGAATACATGTAATGACCAACCTCCAATTCTTTCTAGGAAGGAGAATTCCACATACAAACGACCCTCTGAGAGAAGAACAAATCTCCTAAACCCTGTCCCCTAGTTCTGGTCACTCCCACAAGCGGAAACATCCTCCCGGTATCTACCTTGTCAAGACGCAGCACCAGCCTCCCCCCGCCATCCCCCCCCCCCCCCCCCCCCACCCCCCTCCACCCCCAACCCCCCTCAGGCTCCTATATGTTTCACTAAGTTCACCTCTCATTCTTCTAAATTCCACTGGCTATCGATCCAAACTATTCAAGATTTCTTCATAAGATAAGCCCCTCAACCCAAACAACGATGGATGGTTTTCAGTGATAAGCATGGCATTAGGGACCTGCGGCTGCACAAATTTGATTCAAAAAGCACTTTATTCACCGAGAGAGACGGTTCGTGTGACCTGAGGTTGCGAATATCGCTACATTCATAAAGCAATATCTAATATACATAACCATAAAGCAAGAGAGCAGATCAGTTGGTCACGGCGTGTATGCCCGGTCTCTGAAAGAGCAAGCCAGTTAGTTATAGCTACTTGTTCTTAATCAAATGTCGCCCTAGAATTTACTCAATTAAATTTTGAAACTTGTTATTGAATGTGCGTCCAGCACCCTTTCATGCAGCAGAAGCCAGATAACAATTCAATGCTCAAAAAACCCACTTCCCATCCCATCAAATACTTTGTTTTAAGTGTTAAGAGTAACGTTAGTGGAACTTATGTCTGTGAAGTGGGAGGAATAAAACAAGAAAGAAAGAAAGAAAGAAAGAAAGAAAGAAAGAAAGAAAGAAAGAAAGAAAGAAAGAAAGAAAGAAAGAAAGAAAGAAAGAAAGAAAGAAAGAAAGAAAGAAAGAAAGAAAGAAAGAAAGAAAGAAAGAAAAAGAAAAATGGAAATAAAACGACCTCAGGATTTCCAAAGGTGTTTTCCTGCCAGTCAAGTGTTTCCCCCAGTGTAATGTGGGAAACACGTCAGCAAATGCGCACAGAACAAGATTTCACAAATATAATTGGAGAAATAATCAGATCGCTGTTTTCAATGGTGTTAAATGAGGGACAATTATTGTAGGAACCTGGGGAGAGCTCTTCATGCTCATTTTTGAAATTGCGATCTTCGGATGTTCACATTCCACATGAGAGGGCAGATACTCACAGTGGTTTAGTGTCTCAAACAGGCAGGCAGCAACTGCGATAGTTCAGTGTTCATTCAGGGCCATAGGGACACTGTCAGCACTGGAGTATGAGGCTGACATCTCTCAAGCAAGGGAGATGCAGCCGAGGACTTTCTGGTTCTGGAGAGAGAGAGAGAGAGAGCGAAGGGGAGAGAGAGAGAGAGAGAGAGAGAGAGCTGCTACATAGTGAATCACTATGATTAAAGTGAATTAACGAGAGAACGTTTTACCATGTTTAAAACAATCAGTGACAGTGGTGAAGGGGCACATCAGCACCTTCTTCAGCTCCTCCCGGAACCTTTTCTGGGCCACTGCATAGATGAAGACGTTGTTGCAGGAACTGACTAACTGGAGCATGTTGGCTGTCTCTTGGAGGATGTACCGCGGGTCATTGAAATTCAGGCTGGTCAGGTAGCCCTCGCCTGTAATCCGAATGTAGAGGAAATGTCCAACAAAGGTGACCCACAGGAGGAGGAAGCTGAGGGAGATAGCGAAAAGCAGGACAATGGACCGCTTGCGGTTAGCCATCTCCTGGTCTCCGTGACTCTCGCCGCCCCGGAGCCTCCTGCGGGCTCTGCTGGCCGTTAAGATGTGCCTTACGGTCAGGGCATTGAGAAGCAGAATCAGGAAGAACGGGAGGAAAGGAGTTAAGATGTGGTCCAGCCAGTCGTAAACTTGCCAGGCGGGCAAAGTGTAACAGGTAGGCTTAACCGCACAGAACCAGGGCACCCCATCCTGGATGTACAAAGGCTGGTAGGCGAAGTAATGAGGGATGTTCCTCACGCAGCTCAGGGCACTGACCAGCCCTATAACCAGCAACGCAGTTTCCTCAGTGCAGTATCTGGTCTTCAGGCTCTGACAGCAGATGGCCACGAAACGGTCGATGGTGAAAGCGACCGTCAGCCAGACTGAGCCATCCCGAGTGGCAAAGACCAGCACGGCACTGAGTGCGCATGCGGGAGTGGTGGACAGGACACTGTCCTGAAAGTAGATCCGGCCGATCCGATTGAGGATGACGGCGGTGATGATGACCAGGAAATCGCTCACTGCTATCGCCACCAGGTAGTAGGTGATGCACCAGGACAGTCCGCACCGCCCTCGGGACAGGATTACGATCCCCAGCAAGTTGGCTGTGAATGATAAAAAGAGGGGTCAGACGGACTGGAAACGTTGACTCTGTTTCTCGCTCCACAGATGCTGCTAGACCTGCTGGGTTTTTCCAGCGTTTTCTGATTTAATTTCAGATTTCCACCATCCGCAGTGTTTTGCTTTTATCTGAATGAACGATAAATATTGACCTTGTCATGGACACCCACATCCTGCTAATGATTAAAAATGTAATTAACCAAAATTCACAAGGCCTTTCAGCACAATACAAAATCCATAACACATTAAAAATCTTCAATCTCCACTCACCTTTTTCAAACTTATCCATTATTAATTCCTAAGCCCACATTAACAATGAGGACGGTCCAGTGGGAACTCATTATACCGTAACTTTTACATCATTCTAGAGATCGCATTGTATATTTATGTTATTATTGAAAGTATTTTATATTACAATTTATCTAATATATAAGATAACCCTGTAATTATTCACTTTCTGATACATTGATAGGATCAGGGAATGCAGGTCAGTACATTCAGATACTCGATGATCCCCCGCAACACTCAAAATGCTGGATTGCATTTGAAGGATTAGAATAAAATGCAACGTTCAACTATATAACAGGTTAATGTCCAGGCAATGCCAAACACTGCAATTCATATCTCAGCATTCTAATAAAAGGCATTTCTCTAAATGTGCAGCATAATAAATTGAATAATATTTTGTAATGCCCCATAATGCTTGCACAAATAGAGCAGCATAATCGACCATAACACAGTAAAATACCATCCAGAGCACTTATAAACGTTGGAGCTCGGTTTCAGACCCCAACATTGAGACCCTGAAAGTGAAGAGGCCAAACTTCTGGAGATTTAAATCAACACAAACCTTTATTCGGGATCCATCACTTACCAGGGGCACCAATAAGACCGAGAATTGGATAGAAAATAGCGAAGAAGAGGCCTTTTGCTGGGCCGTGCATCCTCTCTCAGAAACTCAAGGAATTACCGAAGCTGTGCACCATAGTGCCCCTCATTTATTCAAAATGTGAGTCTCCAGAGAGACAATTAAGTAACAATCTGCACCTCAGTTACACTCAGTGAACAAACAGATTGACTCACGGTTTCTCACTCCCATTTGTTCCTTTGAGCGAACTGTTGGCTGAAAATTCTGTGGACCCCCCTCCCCACAAGCCGTGCATTTGGGCCTTCATTAGGAAGAGCTGACGATGACAGATACTGAACTGGTTACCTGATCTCGAAGCAAAGACCGTCTCTTCCAATCACTGCCACGTGCCACATTATTTCGTGCTTTTAGGTGTCAGATTAGTCCACGTAGTTTTTTTTCCCGTTTTTTAAACGCTTTAATGTTCCCTAAATATTTTAAGAGACATACAACTGAACTGTTTGAAATCGCTGTTAGCGCTTAACACCCATTCTCCCACTTTCACACACAGAGATCACAAAATAGGATTTCAAAGAAATAAGAACTGATTACATAAGAACATAAGAAATAATTAACATATAATTGTATTAGAAACACTTCAAAGAAGGTTCCCTCGACTCATTGATGCGAAAAGAGGCTTATCTTATTAAGAAAGTTTGGGCAGGTTTGGCCTATACCCATTGGAGCTCAGAAGAATGAGAGGTGATCTTACTGAAACTTCTAAGATTCTGGAGGAATTTGAAAGGGTTGGTACCAGAAGATTGTTTCCACTTGTGGGAGACACTAGGACCAGGGGACACGCTTCAGAATAAGAGGTCAACCGTTTAAGGCGCAGATGATGGTTGTTTTTGTCTCGAGTGTAGTTAGGACGTGAAATTTTTCCCCCTAAATATCAGTGGAGGATTGGCCATTGAATTTATTCAAGGCAGAGTTACACCGATTTTTGATAGACAAGGGAGGCAAGAGTTATGGGTGGGTGGGATGGGGTGGGATGGGGTCTGTGGTGGCAGACGGCATAGCGGAGTTGAGACAAAACCAGGGCTGCAATGGTCTTATTGAATGGTAGAGTAGGGCTGAATGACCTACTCCTGTTCCTAAGTCCCATATTCTTATGTTCACTGGACTGTTCTAGCAGATGATTTCTCACCTGCTACTGCATAAGATATGCCTCTATTTACACTACATTAACCCTTATTTTTGTTATTACTCACTACACTGTTTTTATGCTTATGTGTATATCACACTAGACACTCTCTCAGTTGAACTACAATGTACCGCGTCTCAGTTGATGCTACATTAGTCACTTTTTCAGTTATTTGTAATAGACTACGTCTCTTTTCATGTTACAATGGACAAGGTGATCCTTCATATTACAATAGCCGGTGCGCCTGTTTACGGGACATGAGGCCCTAGCTTATTTCTTAGGGCAGTAGACATATTTCTCCTTGCATTGCGCTAGCCCTGTCTCAATTATTGATATACTAGACCCTGTAACGGTTTATGTTACACTAGGCTATTTCTATGTTAAACTGCATTAGGACATGATTTAAGTTACATTAAACGAGGCCATGTATATGCTGACATTGCGCTAGTGCAGCACTCAGACTATACTAAAATCGTCTATATCTTAGTGCACATTAGACAAGGCCATGTCTTTGGTTATATTATCCTGGGACATATCTGAATTAATATCGCACTTCCCTTGACTCTGTTTAGATTTCAATAGTTCCTGTCGTTGATCTGACCACTCTAAATGAAACCCCTGTTTACGTTACGCTCGACGCCATCTCTAGTCGTTTTATTCCATGCCTTGCCTCAGTGATTACTGAAATTGCCCCTGCCTCTATTTATATTACACCAGGCCATGCGTTTGTTAATACTGTTTAGACTAATTCCTTATTTATACTAAATAGGTTTATAACTGTACGACACATTTAAATGTTTATTTAAAACGTGTTTTACACTCATTATTATTTTCAAAGCAGCATTCTTTAGTTACATTTAAAAAATTCTCACCAATTAGCTGGACGTGTAGAAAAAGTAACTTTATCGACTGCAGGTCTAATCATCGGCCATGTTTGTGTGACGTGATTCCGTTCTTACTTTCCGTTTCTTCCTTTAATGGCCTTTCGGTGACTGCCCGCAATGTTGAGCGGCATTTTCCCGAACTCCGCTGTCAGTTTTGTGAAGCCTTTGACCTCCGCCTTGTCACGGGGTTTCTTCGGTCGAGTGTTGCTGTTGCTGGGTAAGAGATTGCAGAACAGAAGTTAATGACTGTGAACTTTAAAGCAACCGACAAGCACAGGGTTCCCCCAATGTCTATTGCCCTTCCGAATATCGTTTCATTCTGTGTCCCTGCAAACGGAAGTTCTCAATATCCCCAACCTGGAAATCAACAAGCTTAAACTTAAACACCATTATACATGTACCCTACCACAGAGGTGGTGCGGGAAGCATTTTACCAAATGTCAGGGAGAATTGGTTCTTTGTATTCATTCAGTTGTGCGTTGCGCGAGGGCAGATCATGGGCGGATTTTCTGTGGCTTCTTCGTCTTGAGTTGTTTTCTTGATAGCTTGGTTTGTGGTGGTTTGTCACTGCCTTCCACTCGCAGGAGCAGACAGGTCCCAGGCATATCTCAGCCAGAACACGAATGGAACCCGTGCTGTTGGCATTATTCCGAACCACAAAATCCCAATCCAGCTAACTGAGCTAACCAGCTCCTAATTAGTTTATGTGAATGGTGTGCATATCTGCCAGGATAATGGTAATGTCACTGGGCTCTCTCATATTGCAACCTGGCCCCCAGTTGCTGGGCCAGAGAAGATGCCGGGCCTGAGGCGCCGACCTTCAGGTCAGAAGATTAAATGAGGTCCCGCCAACCCGTTTAGAGCGATGTTAATCAATGTCCGGAATATTGGAACAAGAGCGGGACGGGGGGATTCTTCTGCTGTTCTGGGCCCACATTCCACCGTAAAAAAACACCACCGAATACAAACAATGCACCGACCTCCCAGTTCATTGCTGTGGGGAAAGGAAGGCGGCAGCACAACTGGCAGAAAGAAAAGCTCTCCTCCCCCACCCCTGAACACCAGAGTATTGTGGGATGGGCTTTCACATCCGGACCACAATCCAAATGAAGAGTCAGAAAATTGCAGTCTCCTTTTCTTGTCTCTTATTCACACAACACCTTATTCACCTGTCTCTTATTCACACAACACTTAGCCAGCGACCCGGGGACCGTGCGGCCCATCAATAATCTCAGCGGAACTGCCCTGTGCAAATTAACTCGATCCCCCTGAAGTATTTCAGTCCAGCTCTGAGGTCCGGTCTGAGGTCTGACTGCAGTCTCCAGCTCCCCGTCATATAAACCCTCAGCTCCAGGCAGCAGAACGATGGGAATCCTCCTTGTTTTCACCCTATGTGTCTGGTTATCCCGTGAGTACCGATCAAACAAACCGACATTGGGTGGATTCAATATAAAGCTGCCCGAGTCCATCCTAAGTACAGACACTGTCTGGGGTTTAACCCTGTTCTCTGGTTCGGTCCAGTAAACTCTCTCTGTTTAATTTCCAGGCTCCTTCAGTCAATCAGTGACACAGACCCCGGCAGCGGTGACCAGGAAGGAGTGTCAGACTCTCACCATCACCTGTGTTTTCAATTCGCGGCATTACTTGCAAAGGGGACATTTCTTCAGACAAACCCAGACCGGGCAGAGCGGGACCGGATCTCCAGCGGGGGTAGATTTGTTGTGTCGGTGAATAAAGCAAGAAAGGCATTTTCGCTCGAAATTCGGGATGTGAGAGTTGAAGACACCGCCAACTATTACTGTAAAGCTGAGTACAGATACACACAATGATCGGCCTCGGCTTCCCGCCATACAAAAACTCTCACTGCAGATTACCACAGATACAAATGAAAAAATGGAGTTAATCTGCAATTAAACCCCCACAGTTCCGCCTCACACCGTCTGCCCCACAGTCTATCTTAAAACGAGATTGGATTATTGCCCTTAACATCTGGAGTTTTATAAATGCCGAATGTGTGCGGATGGTGATGTCTTTCCCGTGATTCCTGTCAATGAATGGGATTGGGAATGACTGATCCCAGTTACAAACCCTTAACACCAGATGTGATCCTGGCCTAACAGGTGGAACTGGGAACCGCAGTCCCCGCAGTTTAACTAATGTCCCCAAATCTCACCAAGTGCCCGGAGGATTTTATATTGACTTGTAACACTGTGTGTGTGGATGGGGCAGTTCGCAATGGGAGAGACCTGAGCAAATACCTCTCTACTGTCTGATGATGATTTCCCGGCAGGTTAAGGTGTCGTTGGTTGTTGTACCGGGGAGACTGAGAGCGGTGTCACTGTGGTGAGTTACAAAGATGTGGATGGACCCAGAACGGTGGTGACTGTCACAGCCGGGAAGTGACTCCAAACCCCGTCGGGTTACTGACTGTCCCGGGTAATGTTCACCGTCAGCTTATTATTGATATCGGTGGAGTTTGGGTGGGATGTGGGAGTTGACGGAATCGGGACCATTATTGGTTTAACGGACACATGGGGGACACTAACAACATCACGGACTGCCACACTCTGAATCGCTTTTAATGAGCGCAGATTGTCGCCAATTCGGACGCCACTCCCGGTGTTAACTGCGACCGAGGGAGCTCTGTCTGTCCCTTAGAGCCCGGGAGCGGGGTCACAGAGCTCTCTCCTGGGCAGCAGATTACAGTCCGAGCCGCGCAATGTGACTGAGGAACCGGGTGAATAAACTCAACACAACTGCGGCCAGTTCAGATACCTGCAGCGGCTCGTTCAATACCTGACCCGGAGAAAAGCAGGAACATGACACGACGGATTTCGATATATGAGATACTGATCTGGGTCCAGATGGAATTTTATTTTTGGACAATCAGTGACTGAAATTAGTGACATTGTCCCCGCCATTTCTTTCAATTTACTTCATATAACCAATCACTTTCCTCTTTTTCCATCCTCAGACATAAATGTGAAAGTTTGGAACTGCAGACACTTATCTATATTGCATGTAGGTGCTTGAGAGACGGGATTGCTGTAATTTATCTGTATCCCTGATTACTGTGAATTAAGCAACGCAGTGCAGTGGGAGATTGAGGATGATGCATTAATCTTATAAAGGAAAACAGGAACATAAGGGAACAATTATAAACTGGGGGAATGTTCATTTAGAACCTGCAACAAATAATTAATCGAAAGAGAGAGAAGGATTGGATGATTTCTGGGCGCCTTTCAAAGTCCAATCCGACCCCAGGGTGTCGATTGAGTTTTATGGGGGGAAGGACTGAAATGGACTCCAGTCCGGAATGCTGTGTAAAGCTTTGGTTTCCTTACAGAAGAGAGATCAATCTGCATTAGAAGGAGTGCAACAAAGGTTCATCAGACTGATTCCTGAGATGAACGTATTGTCCATTGGGAAGAGCTTGAGTCGTCTCGGTCTATATTTCCTAGAGTTTAGAAGAATGAGAGGTGATCTCATGAAAACATGTAATATTCTAAAGGGCTTTGACAGGGCAGATTCTGGGTCAGAGTTTTCCCAGACTGAGGAGTATAGAACTCGGGGTCACAGCTTCAGAATAAAGAGTCATCCATTAGAACTGAGGAGGAAAAATATCTTCAGTAGAACCATTGATATGAATCTGTGGCATTCATTTTGTAACTCAAAGAGCGGTGGGTATTCGGTATCTGTGTGCATTCAAGACAATATTCGATAGGTTTCCGGGCACTAAAAGTATCAGCGATATGGGGAGAATGCGGGAATGTGACGTTGAGGTTGTAATCAGCCAGGATGTTACTCAATGGCTGAGCAGGTTTGAAAGGTGACGCGGCGGCTCCTGTTTCTATTGATTGGATTCTCTACTTTGATTTCTTACACTTCTGAACGAGGAAGTCAGCAACAATCCACAACTCTCTGGGAAGATTGAACAGGTTGGGTCTCTTTTTTCTGGAAAACAGAACCACGAGGAGAATCCATAGAAATCTTTTCAAGAATTAACGGTTTCAGTGTGGAAAATTGTTCATTTGTGGCTGAGTCCAAAGCAATAGCCGTCAACATATGACAGTCATTAACAGAACAAATAAAACATTTAAGACAAATGACTTTAAACAAAGGTAGGTCAGGATGTGGAATTTGCTGCCACAGGGAGTGGTTGGAAATAGTATTGATATATTTATTGGAACACTTGAAAATACAGGAGGGAGAACGGAACAGACCGACAGAGGGAGCTGGATGGAAATGGTCAATTAGATTCCGGTTGTGTCAGGTTGGAATTGAGTATATACACAGGTCGAATGGCCCATTCCTCTTCCGCATTCTTCTTCCTCTATAATGGAAAACGAAGAGAAAACTCCACCCAGTGAACCGGGGAGAGAATCAACCAATGGGCGGAAGGAATTGAAATTGTCAGAGAGCCGGAAGAGGCAGTTCCCAGTGAGTAACAGCAAAACCACTGCAGAAACTGAACAGACTGAACCCAACCGACAACTGAAAGACTTTGGGACAAGTTCCCACGATTGCAAAAAGCGCAAACAGTAGAAACAAAATGTGAACTAAAGGGAATGTGAAATTAAAGAAATAAAATTAAATTAATAGTACACGTTTGAACTTAAGCTGAACTGGAGAAAATAGGACCCTGTTGATAGAACATAGAGAAATAGAGCAAAAGGCAGAGAGGAATTCCCGTTTGAAAGTTAGGATGGAATCTATCCCCAACACCAATTCATATAGTGCAGTCCTGATCGGAAGAGTTCGCAATGTAAAATAAATTATCACCTCATTCCCCACTTGATCATAGTTCAATAACAGTGAACACGGTTCAAACAAGCTTCCAGCAAATCAAATTACTGCAAAAAGCAGAGCCATTCACGCGATTGAATTCACCTGAACAAACAGTGGTTAAACAAAACGATAATGTTCATGTTTTTTAATCCTCCAGATTCCAGTTCCATAATTTCCTGGGATCCGCCTCTACAAACCTCTGCTGTCGGTGACACCGTTACTTTAAGCTGTGAATATTCAGGGTTCTGTCAGTACACAGTACACTGGTACCGTCAGTCTCCCGGCCAGGCTCCGGAATATCTGCTTCAGAGACACACTTCAGGAGAGGAGAATAAAGGAAACGCTGCCGGGGGGAGAACTTCTGCTTCTATCGATCCTGCCGAGAAAATCGGGCGGTTAAAGATTTCCAAACTACAACTGAACGACTCCGCTGTGTATTACTGTGCACTGAGTCAGCGCAGAGCACAGTGATACAGAGCACGGAGAGAGTTGTACAAAAACCTGAACGTGGTAGGATTACGGACACAGTGATTCAGAGCACGGAGAAAGCTATACAAAAACCTGAACATAGTTTGATTACAGATAGACAGTGATAGAGAGCAGGGAGAGAGCTGTACAAAAACCTGAACATGGAGGGAATACAGACACACAGTGATACATAGCACGGAGAGAGCTGTACAAAAACCTGAACATGGTGGGATTACAGACACAGTGATACAGAGCACGCGGAGAGCTGTACAAAAACCTGACATGGAGGGATTACAGAAACACAGTGATAAGGAGCACGGAGAGAGCTGCACATAAACCTGAACATGGCGGGAATACAGACACACAGTGATACATAGCACGGAGAGAGCTGTACAAAAACCTGAACATGGTGGGATTACAGATCGGGACGGACTACTGGGGACAAGGGACCATGATGACGGTGACTGCCGGTAAGAACCACACATTTATTTAGTAACTGTTTTATTTGATTCTTTGCTTTTTTTGTCTATTTTAATAATTCATTCAGCCAATGAAACCTGAGTTTGGTGGATTCTATATGCAGAAGTTTTTACAATGTTTCATGTGATTCTGCTGAAATTGAGTTATATAATTCCGCTGTGTTTTGATAAAAAGTGCTGCTGAGGGATTGAGACATTGGTTGTTGTGATTTTGTGTTTATCTGCTGAGGATACTGTGTGGCCGGGCTACTTGAAATATCTAACGTTTGTAAAAACAGTTTGACGTTTCTGCAATGTTTAATCTCGGTGACATCTAATGGCTGCGGGTTTTACCGTCTGTTGCACAAGGGTTTAAATCGGTTTGAAATCAAACCCAATATTAACAAAATATGCTAAGTTTCAATATTAATTTATTGAACATATTCCGCCTACTCACAATGCCGTTGACATTATTCCATATTTCTGTTTAGTTTAATTATTCATTCATTTGGTGACGAGCGGTTGTCTGGATTCGATATTCAGATTTTCTTGCAATGTTACATTGGATTCTGTTGGAAGTGTTTGTACAATTGAGCTGCTTCTCCGTGAAACGGGTTTCAGTCCCTCAGTGATGTGATTTTGGTGTTTTTCTGCTGAGGAGATTGTGTATCTGGGTGACTTTGAATTAGTAGAATTTATGAAACGGTTTGGCGGTTCTGCATTGTTTCTGCATTGTTTAAACTCGGTGACATTGAGCGGTTACACGTTTTGCGTTTGAATCGAAGCAGCCTACGCGTTTGTATCTGCTTGAAGCGCGATTGTAGGCAGAAAACAAACAGGCTTCAGAAATGGCTAAAAAAGCATTTACAGATGTGTTAGAACATTTTGTCTTTATTTTAAGTGATAATTGCAGAATAAACTAAACCATGGATTATGACGCTCATTCAGAACATAATTCGTTACTGCAATCAGAAACTATACAATTACCAAGTTTTCAAACTGTAAAGTAAAATTAATACAATTCATACAATTATAATGTGGTAATATTTCTCCATGTTGACGGAACAGCTTTCATGTTAACCTAATTGATCATTAATCGCCTTTCACAATTCTGCTGTGCACTGCGCACAATTAACATGATCGGGAAAGTGTTTAGGCTGGAAACATTTTGTGATTATGCATGAAAAAATTTCAGTAAGAATATACTGACTACAGAATTGTTCAGTTTCAAAAGAGATTTTGAATTACTTTTTTATGTCCCTGATAACTTTTGCATTGACTTAAAGAGGAGTTTGACATTGCAGTTTGGCAATATGTCTGTCCGGTTATTACATTCTTTCTGTGCAGCCGTAACCATATTATTCCTTCAATGTCATTGGGATTTGGATAGCGAGATAATTGTCACTAATCTAATTTTAAACCGTTTACAGGGGGGTGTAATTCGCTGGCAGTAAAGGAATTGTTCTTACATTTTTTTTGAACTGGAGGAAGGTGCAGACTGCATATAAATAGAGATTGACAAGTAAAAGCTTGAAATTCGAACAGGTTAATTTAATTGCAAACATTAGTATTAGTTTTGAACTTAATAACAACATCCTGCCTCCCATAGCTGTGCTGTACACAGAATAGAATTATAGGAGAAGAACAGATTATATCTGAGATTCATGCTTAATTCTTATTAAATATTAAATTGAAGAACAAAATCTGGAATCAATTTGCCGGTTATATTTCAGTGGTGCAGATGATCTGAATGAATTATTCTCATCAAATTGTATACTGATCAATTTGGATCTTCTTTCAGTGAACAATATATTTAACAATTAAATTATAGGGATTGTTATCTAGGAAGCACTTTCATTGATAATAAGTAACTGCCAGGAACATTTGTTTACATATAGCTCGGACTTAAGGCAAGTTTGATTCAGCAAACAGATGATATTACACCTCATCGACAGTTAATGCGATGTGAATCCGGCCAGATTTGAAAGTGTTTCAAATATTCAACTCATAAATTCGTCGTGTGAATTACTCGATGAGAATAGATGGAATTTATGATTTCTCAATCCGTTTAGAAACGCATAGTTTACAATTTTGTCCATTAAAACAGAGCAGGAGAAGTAAAAATAAAATAGTAAATATTGATCAGATTTAAGTAAAATTGATATACTTGCCTGAATATTACCATCTTGTAATTTGAAGTTTATTGTTCAACATTGTTTCAGTGTCAGGTTGATTTAAATAAACCCCAATTATCTCACAAAGTACCAGGGAGAAACAAATTTTCAATTATTGAAAACTATTTTTATTATAAAGTAGAAATCAGCTAACAAGAAAATGAATTGACAATAACAAGATAATTAACTTACAATATAATATCAGTGATCATTAATTCAACATAAATGAACTCCAACAATTAAATAGTATACTGGACATTATAGTGATGCAAAATCTCAAAGGGTGGAGAGAATTTTGAATTGTATCCAAAATGAATTCAGAAAAGAATACTTTTCTTACTCAGCTGTGCTCAGCTTGATAAGGTGTTTCGCCTCGATGTTTTTATTGGTTATATTTATACCTAAAATCAAATCAAATCAGTGGGTAATGGGTTTTCAATGTGAATGTTTCCTTATTTGTTTAATTCTTACCCTGTCATTGAGTCTTTATGACGGACAACCAATTATCCTGAATCTGTAGTATTTGCTGTGCTCATTTTCAGGGTAACTTAAATCATACATTGTTTGGAGATTTGAGTCAGACGGAGAATTAGATGGACTTCAAAGGGAGTTTTGAAATGAAACTCATTTTTCATTTCAAAGAAGTCATAGAATAATTGTAGCAAATTGGCCATTGATCAATTAGAATCAAACAGCTTGAATGAAATGGACAGATTGAACAGATCTATCTGCGGGGAACTCGATTGTTGCACCATTTGTGTCTGTTCTGTTTCTGTGCGCGTGGTCACTGTGTTGGGACCAGGAATCTTCCTGGCTGGTTGTTAACCTTCTGGTTCGCTCTCCTGTATTTCAGGAAGTGCAATTTGACTTATTCCTTCAAAAAACTTGTATTTGTGAGAAATGTGAAAGTTTGACTTTTTGACCAGGCGCCTCAGAAATGAGATACCCAACCCATTGTGACAGTCAGAAAGGACAATTCAGAAACGACAGACAGACTGTCGAAGGAGGTTTGGTCGATTTTAAACCAGTGATGTATCTGTCTTGGGAGTGTTCGGTTAGCAAATGCAGAGAGAGTTTTATCTTATTTTAATCCGTGCTGTAGCAGTCCTTTACCTATTTGATTGGACAATGCGGAGGAAGAAATTAGCCTGTATCTTATTTTTAATCCTATCATAGGATGTTGGGGTCGCTGGCAAGGCCAGCATTGTTGCCCATCCTAATTTCCCATCCTTGAGGAAGTGTTGAAATGCCACCTCCTTGAATAGCTGCAGGTACACTCACAGTGCTGTTAGGTCGGGAGTTCCAGGATTTTGACCCATTGACAGTGAAGCAACGGCAATATAGTTCCAAGTCAGGATGTTCAGTGTCTTGGAGGGGAACATACAGGTGTTTCCAAGCACCTGCTGCCCTTGTCCTTCTAGTTAGGAGAGGTTGCAGGTTTTGAAGGAGCCTTGGCGAGTTGCTGCATTGCATCTTGTATATGGTACACACTGCTGTCACTGTGCGTCGGTGGGGGAGGGAGTGAAAGTTTAAGGTAGTGGATGGGGTACCAATTCTGTGGGCTGCTTTGTCCTGGATAGTATCGAGTTCCTTGGGGCTTTTTGAAGTTTCACACATTGAGGTAAGTGAAATCTATTCAATCCCAGTCCTGACTTGTGCCTTGTAGATGGTCAGTTTTCTTTGGGCGATAGGTGTTGAATTACTCGCCACAGAATTCCCAGCTTCTGACCGGCACCTGCAGCACAGCATTTATATCAAAACCGGATTGAACCCTCTCCTGGGCATATTTGATGGAACAATGTAGAGAGAGTTTTATTTTATGTCAAAACGATGCTGTACCTGACCTGGAGTATTTGACAATTCAGTGGAGAGTTGGCTTTCTGTTGAATCCCACCCTTGTAGCTGATGACAGGAGTGTACTGGAGGAGGAGTTGGGGCTTTAATCCATATCTTAACTTGTCCTGTTCCTGACCTGAGAGTCTTTTCCCCGCAGAGGTCAAACAAACTGAATCAGCATCGAACTGTGGGTTCTCTAGCCAGATCTGTGAAAATTAGTTGTTCCGTTGCTCGGGTGAAATGACGCACATTAATTGTTTTTAACAATATTTCTGGAGAGAACATGTATAAATTTTAATGAATTAATTATGTTTAAGCATTTTGAGTATCAGAAAATCATTGAATGTGAGTGACCTGAACTTGAGCACAATTTCAGAACAAACAGAATCAGGGAGTGACAGTGAGGCTCCAGAGAGCAGCGCCTGTTCTGATCTGATCAGAGGCTGCGAGTTATTTAAACGATTGAAATGGACAATGACCAGGCTCCCGCTCCCAACAACCAGCCGCGGGGGATTTGGGGGAAAGGAGCCACCATCAAAAACTGAGTCATTGGATTGCCGCCTGCAAGGGGAGGAATGAATGACAGAAATGAAAGCATGAGGAGGACATTCGGCCCTTCGATCCTGCCCACCATTCAGTAAGATCATGGCTGATCTACCTCGACAAACTCAGTCTCTTTACAACACACCATCACTCGCTCACTCTCTCTGTCATGCAGACTCTTTCTCAGACGCCTGCACACACTCACTAACACGCACTCTCTCTGATAGACACACACTCTCTCTTTCTCTCTCTGTCACACACACATGCATACACACACACACACACACTCTCACATTCTCCCTCTCACACACAAACTCTTTTTAACACGCACACACCCTGCCTCTCACACATTGCCTCTCTTTTTCACACACACTCTCACACAGACACTCACATTCTCTCACACACATACACTCTCTCAACTACACACACTCTCACACACGTGCACCCTCTCTCCCATACACATTCACACTCTCACACATGCACACACTCTCCATTCTCCCTCTCTCACTCACGCACAGACACATAACACTCTCTGACACACACACACATCCTCATTCTCTCTCACGCACACACAGAAACACAAACACATTCCCTCTCACACGCACTGTTTCTCTCACACATGCACTGTCTCTCACACTCGCTCTCACACACACACTCTCTCTGACACACACACTGGCTCTCTCTCTCACACACTCTCACACATTTTTCTACATATCACTCACACCCCTACACTCTCTCTCTCACACACACACACACACACACACAGTTGCTCTCTCTATCACAAACACAGTAGCTCTCCCTCACACACATTTCTCTGTCTGAGACACTCTCACACTTATACTCCCTATGGCACACACATAAAAACACACTCTCCCTCTCTCTCACACACTGTCTCTCTCATTCTCTCTCTCTCTCACACACACATTCTTTATCTCACATATTCTCACACTTATACTCCCTATCTCACTCACACACACACACACACTCTCTCTCTCTCTCTCTCTGTCTGTCTCTTTCTCTGTCTCTCTCTCAAAAATACATACACTTGCACTCTCTCTCTCTTTCTCTTTCTCACGCACACAAACATTCTCACATGAGAAGTGGGCTGAAAATACTAATTGCAGAATGAAAATCCGTGAAGCTGCATGCATGTTTATTGTTCCATTTCTGAGGACCTGTTGTGTAAAATGAAATTACACAGGTGACATCACTATATTTGTGGAGAATTTCCAAGTGTTGAACCAAACACAAAGGAACACGGAAAGGGGAGGGATGTGGCGGAGACCACGGCTGCCTGGATCCACAACACTGGTGCACACTTGGTGCAAGATGCCTGCACGGCCCATCCTGGTTTTGCTGTAACCGTCTACTCCAGCCCCCTCAGTCTGCCTATTCTCGCACTGACACGGGTTTCTTAAAGAAAGGCATCAGCATTAAAACAGCTGGTCAGCGATCTACACTGCTGCCTGAGTTTACACAGCCGGTGTTACTGAAAGCTGATCAATATGGAGAATCGGGACAGGATCGATGGAGAGGAAGAGGAGGAGGTGGAGGTGGTGGATCCGAATGGAGGAGCCCCCAGCTCGGCTGTGGACAACAGGCAATGGAAAGCTGAGCCAGAGCAGAAAATCATCCGGAGAAACATCGCCTTGATGAGCCTCCTGCACCTGGGCACCCTCACTACCCACAATCACTCACCCTCACTCACCATCACTCACTCACTCACCCTCAGACCCTCGCCCTCACTCAATCGCCCTCAGTCACTCACCCTCAATCACTCACCCTCACTCCCTCCCTCACCCACCCTTGCTCACCCACCCTCACTCACCCATGTTCACTCCCTCATCCTCACTCACTCACCCTCACTCCCTCACTCACCCACCCTCACTCACCCACCCTCGCTCACCCACCCTCACGCACTCACCCAGCCTCACCCACCTTCACTCACCCTCATTCACTCACCATCAATAACTCACTAACCTTCACTCACTCACCCTCACTCACTCAGCCTTCACTCACTCACGCACCCTCACTCGCCCTCACCCACTCACCCCCATTCACTCACCCTCATTCACTCACCATCAATTGCTCACTCGCTCACTCACACTCACTCACTCACTCACTCACCCTCACTCACCCTTACCCACCCAGCCTCATTCAAACTCACTCACCCACCCTCACTCACCTACCCTCACCCACCCTCACTCACCCCCACTCACTCACCCTCATTCACTCACCATCAATTACACACTCATTCATCCTCACTCACTAACCCTCACTCACTCACACTCATTCACTCACACTCAAGCACCCATCTTTCCTCATCCACCCTCACTCATCCTCACTCAAATTCACTCACCCACCCATCCTCACTCACCTATCTTCACTCACACTAAATAACTCATCCATCCACCCTCACACACCCACCCTCACTCACATACCCACCCTCACATACCCACCAACCCTCACTCATACTCTCATCTACCCTCATTCAATCACCCATCCTCACTCACTCATCCATCCTCACTCACCACATTCAGACACCTGTCCACGCTCACTCACCACCCACCCTCATTCACTCCTTCACCCACCCACGCACCCTCATTCACTCAGCCACCCACTCTCACTCTCACTCAGCCACCCTCACTTTGTCAATCATGCACACGCTCACTCACTCGATCACTTTTCAGGGTGTGGGAGGGCAGGAACTGTGGGGAAGAGAGACCTGGAAGCGATGCCTGAGGCCGAGCAGTGCCGAATGGAGCGATGAGCATTGGTGGAAGCGCAGAAAGCCTGGGGAAAAGGCAGGGAGGCGGGGGAAAGGGTAGGCAGCCGAGGGGTTGGGGGGGAATGGCATAGAAACGGGGCAAAGGTCAGCGAACAGGGGAAAAGGTCAGAGGGCCGGGCGAAATCGCAGACACTCGTGGAGTAAGAGCAGAGAGCTGGAGGAGAAAGGGCAGAAAGGCGGGGAGGAAAGGGCAGAGAGTCGGGAGGGGGAAAGGGCAGAGAGGCGGGAGGGGGAAAGGGCAGAGAGGAGGAAGGGGGGAAAGGGCAGAGAGGCGGGAGGGGGAAAGGGCAGAGAGGCGGGAGGGGGAAAGGACAGAGAGGCGGGAGGGGGTAAAGGGCAGAGAGGCGGGTGGGGTAAAGGGCAGAGAGGAGGGAGGGGTAAAGGGCAGAGAGGCGGGTGGGGGAAAGGGCAGAGAGGCGGGTGGGGGAAAGGGCAGAGAGGCGGGAGGGGGAAAGGGCAGAGAGGAGGGAGGGGGAAAGGGCAGAGAGGCGGAGGGGGAATGGGCAGAGAGGTGGGAATGGGAAAGGGCAGAGAGGCGGGTGGGGGAAAGGGCAGAGAGGCGGGAGGGGTAAAGGGCAGAGAGGTGGGAGGGGTAAAGGGCAGAGAGGCAGCAGGGGAAAAGGGCAGAGAGGAGGGAGGGCGAAAGGGCAGAGAGGAGGGAGGGGGAAAGGTCAGAGAGGAGGGAGGGGGAAAGGTCAGAGAGGCGGAGGGGGTAAAGGGCAGAGAGGCGTGAGGGGGAAAGGGCAGAGATGTGGAAGGGGGAAAAGGGCAGAGAGCTGGGGTAATGTTCAGAGAGCCAGTGCAAAAGATCAGAGAGCCATGGAGTAAGTGCAGAGAGGCGGGAGGGGGAAAGGGCAGCGAGGCGGGAGGGGGAAAGGACAGAGAGGCGGGAGGGGGAGGGCAGAGAGGCGGGAGGGGGAAAGGGCAGAGAGGCGGGAGGGGGAAAGGGCAGAGAGGCGGGAGGGGGAAAGGGCAGAGAGGCGGGAGGGGGAAAGGGCAGAGAGGCAGCAGGGGAAAAGGGCAGCGAGGAGGGAGGGCGAAAGGGCAGAGAGGAGGGAGGGGGAAAGGTCAGAGAGGAGGGAGGGGGAAAGGTTAGAGACGAGGGAGGGGGAAAGGTCAGAGAGGCGGAGGGGGTAAAGGGCAGAGAGGCGGGAGGGGGAAAGGGCAGCGAGGCGGGAGGGGGAAAGGACAGAGAGGCGGGAGGGGGAGGGCAGAGAGGCGGGAGGGGGAAAGGGCAGAGAGGCGGGAGGGGGAAAGGGCAGAGAGGCGGGAGGGGGAAAGGGCAGAGAGGCGGGAGGGGGAAAGGGCAGCGAGGCGGGAGGGGGAAAGGGCAGCGAGGCGGGAGGGGGAAAGGGCAGCGAGGCGGGAGGAGGAAAGGGCAGAGAGGCGGGAGGGGGAAAGGACAGAGAGGAGGGAGGGGGAAAAGGCAGAGAGGCGGGAGGGGGAAAGGGCAGAGGCGGGAGGGGGAAAGAGCAGAGAGGCGGGAGGGGGAAAGAGCAGAGAGGCGGGAGGGGGAAAGGGCAGAGAGGCGGGAGGGGGAAAGGGCAGAGAGGAGGGAGGGGGAAAGGGCAGAGAGGCGGAGGGGGAATGGGCAGAGAGGTGGGAATGGGAAAGGGCAGAGAGGCGGGTGGGGGAAAGGGCAGAGAGGCGGGAGGGGTAAAGGGCAGAGAGGTGGGAGGGGTAAAGGGCAGAGAGGCAGCAGGGGAAAAGGGCAGAGAGGAGGGAGGGCGAAAGGGCAGAGAGGCGGAGGGGGAAAGGTCAGAGAGGAGGGAGGGGGAAAGGTTAGAGACGAGGGAGGGGGAAAGGTCAGAGAGGCGGAGGGGGTAAAGGGCAGAGAGGCGTGAGGGGGAAAGGGCAGAGATGTGGAAGGGGGAAAAGGGCAGAGAGCTGGGGTAATGTTCAGAGAGCCAGTGCAAAAGATCAGAGAGCCATGGAGTAAGTGCAGAGAGGCGGGAGGGGGAAAGGGCAGCGAGGCGGGAGGGGGAAAGGACAGAGAGGCGGGAGGGGGAGGGCAGAGAGGCGGGAGGGGGAAAGGGCAGAGAGGCGGGAGGGGGAAAGGGCAGAGAGGCGGGAGGGGGAAAGGGCAGAGAGGCGGGAGGGGGAAAGGGCAGAGAGGCAGCAGGGGAAAAGGGCAGAGAGGAGGGAGGGCGAAAGGGCAGAGAGGAGGGAGGGGGAAAGGTCAGAGAGGAGGGAGGGGGAAAGGTTAGAGACGAGGGAGGGGGAAAGGTCAGAGAGGCGGAGGGGGTAAAGGGCAGAGAGGCGGGAGGGGGAAAGGGCAGCGAGGCGGGAGGGGGAAAGGACAGAGAGGCGGGAGGGGGAGGGCAGAGAGGCGGGAGGGGGAAAGGGCAGAGAGGCGGGAGGGGGAAAGGGCAGAGAGGCGGGAGGGGGAAAGGGCAGAGAGGCGGGAGGGGGAAAGGGCAGCGAGGCGGGAGGGGGAAAGGGCAGCGAGGCGGGAGGGGGAAAGGGCAGCGAGGCGGGAGGAGGAAAGGGCAGAGAGGCGGGAGGGGGAAAGGACAGAGAGGAGGGAGGGGGAAAAGGCAGAGAGGCGGGAGGGGGAAAGGGCAGAGGCGGGAGGGGGAAAGAGCAGAGAGGCGGGAGGGGGAAAGAGCAGAGAGGCGGGAGGGGGAAAGGGCAGAGAGGCGGGAGAGGGAAAGGGCAGAGAGGCGGGAGGGGGAAAGGGCAGAGAGGCGGGAGGGGGAAAGGGCAGAGAGGCGGGAGGGCGAAAGGGCAGAGAGGCGAGAAGGGGAAAGGGCAGAGAGGCGGGAGGGGGAAAGGGCAGAGAGGCGGGAGGGGGAAAGGGCGGAGTGGAGGGAGGGTGGAAAGGGCAGAGAGGCGGAAGGGGGAAAGGGCAGAGAGGCGGGAGGGCGAAAGGGCAGAGATGCATGGGGGGGAAGGGCAGAGAGGCGGAAGGGGAAAGGGCAGAAAGGCGGGGGGACAGGGCAGAGAGGGGGAAGGGCAGGGAGGCCGGGCTATAGCGGGGAGAGCCCGTCTAAAGTAGTTGCGAGCCGAGGCCCTGGGCCCCACTCTCCCTATCTCTCCCTCTCTCTCTCCCCCATTGTCTCTCCTCCTCCTGAAATCCTGCCTATTCCCGGGGAAAGGCGCTAAGTGCCTGGGATAGAAGGGAGACAATGTGTCTGTGCCCTTCCCCCCGGCTCCCTGCGCCTTTCTCCAGCGGGTGTTCGCTGCCCCTCCAATCACAACCTGTTTGTCTCCCACTTTTACTGCTGATAGGCCCACAAGCCAGCCTATCAGCCGCTAACGGGATAGAAGACCCGCCTGTGATTGGAGGAGCAATTGAAGATACGGATATCTTCAACTCCATTTACCCGTTTTACCAGCATTTTGAACAACAGCTCCAGGGTCCATAAAGAGGGGCTTCGGGAGCCACAATCCAGCCACGGGACACGGATGGGACAAGTCCGTAATAAAGGAAAATAAGGAAATGGGCAGAGAAGTTGCACAAATATTTTGGCCTTAACGAGGTGGTTGCTAAAATAGCACAGGCATTGGTTTTAATTTTCCAAAATTCCCTAGATTCTGGAAAGGTCTCATCAGATTGGAAAATAGAGAATGAGGCTTTTATATTAATTAAAGGAGGGAAAGGGAAAGCAAGAAACTACAGGCCAATGAGCTTAACATCTGTCAGAACAAAAATGCTGGAATCTATTATTATGGAGTCTATCATGGGTCACTCAGAAAATCCAAATGCAATTATGTGGATCCATCATGGTTTTGTGAAAGGGAAATCATGTTTGGCTTATTTATTTGAGGCCTTTCGGGGAAGCAAAAAGGAACATGAATAAAGGGGAATCTGTGGATCTGCTGTACTTGTGCTCCCAGAAGGCATTTGACAAAGTGGCACATCAAAGGTTACTACACAAAATAATGGTGTCGGCTGTCACAGTTCAGCACGGGTAGAAGTTTGGTTAGCTATCAGGAAACAGAGAGTTGGGATAAATTGTTTATTTTAGGTTGGCAAGATGTGACAAGTGAAGTGCCACAGGGATCAATGCTGCGGCCTCAACTATTTACAAATTACTATGAACGAAAGGACTGAATGAATTTGCTAAATTTGCTGATAACACAAAGATAGATAGGAACGTAAATGGTGAAGAGGGGATAAAGGTCAGCAAAGGGACATAGATAGGTTAAGTGAGTGGGCAAAAAAATGAAGATGCCGTATAATGTGGAAAAATATAAACTTGTCCACTTTGGATTGAAGAATACAAAATCAGCATATTATTGAAAGGGAGAGAGATTGCAGAACCCTGAGGTACAGAGGAATGTGGATCCCTTCGTGCATGAATCACAAAAAGTTATAACACAGGAACAGCAAGTGATGAGGAAGGCAAAGGGAATCTTGTCATTTACTACAAAGGGAATAGAATATAAAAATAAGAATGTTTTGCTACATTTTAACAGGGCGTTGATGAGACCCTGTGAATTACTGTGTCCAGATTTGGTCTCATTTAAGAAAGGTTATAAAAGCATTAGAAGCTCTTCAGAGAATGTTCATATAAATGATACTGAGAGGTGTTGTCGGTTATCTCATGAGGAGAGTTTGGATAGGCTGGGCCTGTGTCCATTGGATTTTAGAATAATGAGAGCTGATTTTATTGAAACATATAAGATCCTGAGGGAAATTGACAGGGTGGATGCTGAAAGGATGTTTCCCCTTGTGAGAGAAACTAACGATAGGGAACACGGTTTAAAAATAAGAGGTCTCTCATTTCAGACGGAAATGAAGACATTTTATTTTTCTCTCAAAGGTCGTGAAACTTTGGAACTCTCTTCCCCAGAGAGCGATGGAGGAGGAGTCATTAATATTTCCAGGCAGAGGTAGAGAGATTCTTCATTGACAAGGGAGTCAAAGGTTAGCGGAGAATAGGTGGGAATATGGAGTTAACGCCACAATCAGATCAGCTATGATCGGAGTGATTGGTGGAGGAGACTCGAGAGGCCGAATGGCCTACTCCCGCTACTAATCCGCATGTTCATATGTACATACGATTGGAAAATGTTGTACTTACTGTAACTGCTATTCAGTTTAGAGTTCTATGGTCATTATATAGGTACCATTACAAAGGTACTTTCGAAGGGCCGTTGCTATTCTTTGTTTTGGGGGGACGTGGAGAGGGGAGGGGGCATCAGCCAATTTGAACAGATCCAATTTCCAAACTGCAATGATATGAATGACGAGACAATTTCTCTATCACCAAGTGCTGTTGATTGAGAAATAAATGGTGGCGAAATAATGGGGGAAATCCTCTGCCCTTCCATTTTAATCCACTGAAAGGTACGTCATTCAGATGACATCAAAATGTTCTATTTTAGTCATGGGATAGAGGCGGGAAAAGAGGTGTGGGTTTCTAAAGAGGGAACCGACAGATGAGGATCACCAAATGATGGAAATAATAAATGATCAAATGTGGATGTGGGTTTTAGTTGGAATATATTAGGATATGTTTAGAGTTATAGTCAAATTTTGAGTTGTTTGGTTACTTAATGATCACAAATCACAGAGTCTAAATTTTTCAATCGGCCATTCTTTCCCAGCGACACCGTCTTCGCCCACTCTCTACAGCCTGGTCTCCTCCTGTCAGCAACACAACCCCGAAGGCTCCGTCACCTACGGCTGTTTGGCGATGGACTACTCCCCAGAAATCACCAGCCTGACCTGGAAGAAAGATGGGCAGCAGATCACCACTGGATTTAAGACTTACCCGTCAGTGAGAAACCAGAAGGGAACCTTCACCCTGAGCAGCCAGTTAACCATCACCGAGTCAGAGGGAGAATGCAGCAAAATCAAGGTGAGGTTCGACACAGCGGTTCAGACAAGAGCATTGGAATGCAATGTAAGTGTTGGGGAACCTGTGAGAAACAGAAAGGCTGTGATTAACCTGTATAGGGCCTTGGTTATAACACATTTATAGTGCTCTGCATAGATTTGATCCCTGCAAATTCTAGGGTTAGTGTCTATTAACGGAAAAGAACCTATTAAAATATAGGAATTAATTGTGTCTGTTATCAATTTCTTCTCCCAGAAATGTTTAACCTGTGTTTCTTGAATGTCCTCCTGACATCGTCCCTCCAACTATTCTCCTCACCGTGAGTTCCCGGGAAGAAATCACAACCAACAAATTTGCCACCGCCGTCTGTTCAATCATCGATTTCCGACCAAATCCAATCACCGTGAAGTGGCTGAACAAAGGACAACCCATGGATTCAGGAATTGTCACCTCTCCCGCCTTTGAAGTGAACGGGAACTTCTCGGCGACCAGTCGGCTGAAAGTCTCCGCTGGGGAATGGTTCAGCGACGCGGTCTATACCTGTCAGGTCACTCACCAAGGGGTCACCCAAAGTCGAAACGCCACCAAGTGTGAGGGTAAGAAATACAAACCGAGGAAGCAATAGATCATTCTGCTCTCCGATGTTACTCAAATCAGGAATTTATTGGAGTTAGTAGACGGAACAACTTCTAATTTACTATCATGTAGTTATTGTTTAATTCCGATGTAATGGCTGCATTCGGATTGTTCACCATTCAGGATTTTATCACGTGACGTCTCGACATTGACGTCACAGA
Organism: Cetorhinus maximus; assembly: GCF_964194155.1. Lineage (NCBI taxonomy): Eukaryota > Metazoa > Chordata > Chondrichthyes > Lamniformes > Cetorhinidae > Cetorhinus > Cetorhinus maximus. The sequence goes on from NC_135901.1 coordinate 7,613,981, forward strand.
GTGAGTGAGGTGGACTTGACATTAGCTTTACCCTGAGTCAGCTGATCATATTTGGAGAGGCAGAAGGTGTCTGGAACCCTTCACTGGTAACAGCTTCGGGAGAGAGTGTTGGAAAGTGCATCCACCCTATTTATAAAACGGCTTTCAGTACTGCATTCCAGGGCCCAGGAATGGTATATTTGTATTGGGACTGGGGCAACATAGATTCACGAGAATGTTTCCGGGGCTGAAGGACTTAAATTATGAGAACGATTTACAAAGGCCAAGCTGGTTTTCCATTGTGTAAAGAAAATTAAAGACGATATTTAGAGGTTGATATGTCCAAGGTGATTTATTCTCCTTCAGGGAGTGAAGGCTGAATACTGCTGTCCTGATTCTGAATATGAAACTTTGGTTGATTTTCATTTCTGTCTCACAGGTGATTCCCACTGCAACGATCCCACAATTACTCTACTGCCACCGCCAATAGAACAGGTCTTACTGGAGGCGACCGTGACCTTAACCTGCATCGTTTCTAATGCTCCTTATGGAGTCCTCGTGTCCTGGAAACAAGAGAAGAAGCCTTTGAAATCAGAGATCGCCGTCCAACCGGGAGAGGATCCCGACAGTGTGGTCAGCAACGTAAACATCTCGACACAAGCCTGGCTGAGTGGGGCTGAGTTCTACTGCGTGGTGAGCCATCAGGATCTGCCGACTCCTTTAAGAAGTTCCATCCACAAGGAACCAGGTGAGCGGTGAGATTGAAGCAATAAGTAGTTCAATGTGTCTATTTCCAGTGTAAGTGTAAGAATCAATATTTACTATTCAGTGTATTTATGGTCTACTCTGATTAGCAATTTCGCCAACTAAACGCTCTGGGCCTGTGGACTTTCAGGGGGAAATTGATAAGTAGATGAATGAACAATGAACTGAAGGCTGTGCCATTGGGTTTAGATGAAGCAAGATGGGAGAAGCCTGGTGCGAAGCTGAAACACCAACACAGACCAGTTGGGCCGAATGGCCTGTTTCTGTGCTGTAAACTTTGAGAAACTTTCTCGTCCAACCCCATAAGTTCTCAGGGAAAAGGATTGTATCCACCTCTGCCCCGAGCTGGAAAACCGGACAGATCCCAAAGATTTTTATTTATTAATTCATGGCATGTGGGCGTCGCTGGCTGGGCCAGCGTTTATTGCCCACCCCTAATTGCCCTTGACAAGGTGGTGTTGAGCTGCCTTCTTGAACCGCTGCAGTCCATGTGATGTAGATACACCCACAGTGCTGTTAGGGAGGGAGTTCCAGGATTTTGATTCAGCTATAGTGAAGGATCGGTGATATATTTCCAAGAAGTGGATAATGAAAGCCCTTAATATTCATCACAAAACACGTTTCTCTCACATCTAACCAGCGGTTTCATTGTCTACGAAATTATCCAGTTTATTGACATTTATTGTACATTTTCTGCAGCTAAAGACCTGCGGGAACCGTCCGTGTCTGTCCTCCTGCCCTCGGCAGAAGATGTCTCCGCTCAGAGATTCGTCTCCCTCAGCTGCTTAGTGAGAGGTTTCTCACCCCGAGAGATCTTCGTCAAGTGGACCGTCAATGACAAGCCGGTGAATCCCGGGAACTACAAGAACACCGAGGTGGTGGCGGAGAACGGCAATAGCTCCTTCTTCATGTACAGCCTGTTATCCATTGCAGCGGAGGAGTGGGCCAGCGGCGCTTCTTACTCCTGTGTGGTGGGACATGAAGCGATCCCCTTGAAGATCATCAACAGAACGGTTGATAAATCCAGCGGTAAACCGAGTTTTGTGAACATTTCCCTTGCACTGATGGACACCATTAATTCATGTCAATGAGAATCTCTCAGTTACATTTCAAACTTCAATAAAAAATAATAAAGTCCTTTTCTCCAATCGTGATTTAAATGCACAGTCATTTAATCAATGTTGTTTTCCACTTTTGCTAATGTTAGAGCTGTTTAGTTAAAATCGGATATTTACAGGGCTCACACCCTAGACTTGTACACCCAGTGCTCCCAGATCAGATACACCCTGGGTTAGAGACAGAATAAAGCTCATTCATTACGGGATTCTGCAAAATAACATCACCAACTCTCCTCCCACTGAGGAGAAATCTGACCATTCCCATTTCCAACAAACAAACACAGCACATTTAGATCTCGGTGTTCCTGCTTCTCTTATTATCCATCCCTTTAAAATAGATGTCAGCTTTAAGCTGCTGCACCACACCCACTGGGAACTGAAGTAGTGTCGCACAGAAACATGTCCCAATAATCCCCCATCAGGGAGAGGGGGAAGAGAAATTGTTAGCCCACTGCACCTCCTCTTCCCCAACAGAGAGAGGTGGAAGGGAAGTTGTTAACCCACTGTACCCCGACTTCGCTAAAAGAGAGTTGGAGGGGAATATTTTAACCCACTGTACCCCACTTCCCCAACAGAGGGAGGAGAAGGGAAATTGTTAACCCGCTTTACCCCCACTTCCCCAACAGAGAGAGCGGAAGGGGACATTGTTAACCCACTGCACCTCCACTTCCACAACAGCGGGTGGGGGGGAATTGTTTAGCCACTGTACCCCACTTTCCCAACAGAGAGTGGGGAAGGGAAATTGTTAACCCGCTGTACCTCCACTTCCCCAACAGAGAAAACTGAAAGGAAAATTTTAAGCCAATTTTACCTCCACTTGCTAAACAAAAAGACGAGGAAGGTCATTGGTTAACCCGATGTGTCTCCACCTTCTCATCAGAGAGAACCGAAAGGGAAATTGCTTAGACAACCAGACAGAGCAAAACTATTAGCTCACTGGACCCTCACTCACCGAGCAGTGAATCTGGAAGGGAATGGGTCTCTACTCAGTTACCAACAGTCCAAGTCGGCTTCCAGTTTACTGGCCACAGATTTTAAACTCCCATCATGCTTAGGATGTTGTAAGAACATATATTTATGCAACATAATTTGAAGATGTTTTAACACTCTTGTTCCTGTTAAGATTATGCTAAGATTGATTTCCCATAATCCGAATCTAAACTGGTGATTGACTCCTCCCTGGGTTGTTCAAGGTGCTGTCCCTGAATTTTATGAGACAGATGGTTGATTGTTTGCATTCGTTCACCTGATATCACCTTGCATCTCACAGAAAACACGTTTATACACAGAACATTGAAAATATTCACCAAAACTTTCACCATCAAGGTCAGACTCGATCATTGGTACTGGTGAAATTCGGAAAAATAGTAAAAATACACACAGCTGACAAAAATGGACAGACACAAACACGCGTACACACACACATAGGCACAGACACACAGACACAAACACACACAGGTACAGGCAGACACATTTACACCCACACATGCGCAGTCACACAAACACAGGCAGACACACATAGACAAATACAGACACACGTGCACACACACGTGCACACACGTGTGCACAATCACAAACACATGGGTGCAGATGCACAAACATACACAGACACACACGTACATAAAATCACACACATAAGCAAATACACACGCACACAATCACACACATGCAGAAATACACACACAGACACACTCACTCACACACATACCCACAATCACACACACAAACAGATAAAACCAGACAAGCAGACTCATACAAGGACACAAAGCACAAATGTAACTTTTAGCATATGCATTATCACACGTTCACAATGACATAAATACAGACATAACACTATCGTACACATTAAAACAAATGCATGGACACACATTAACACATGCACACATATGAGCAGGCGACACCCAGACACAAAAACACAGAGGAACAGACTAACACATTCACAGACACACATGTAGACACAAACATGAATATACTCATACACACTAGAAAACAAAAAACAAACGTTAGTACATATGAAAACATAAACACACGTTGATACATAGTTCTAAATATCGATCAACACACAAATGCACATATTAAAAACTCTCTCTCTCTCGCTGTGTTACACCCACACACACATACACACACAGATGCTGTGACACAGACATTAATATGCTGACATATACGTGGAACACAAAAAGAAACATTAACACTCATATTAGCAGGCACACATTAAACAGGTAAACACACATTAACACAGATAGTAATAAGTAAATATGGAAATCAAAACATAAACACACACAATAACACACTCATACATCCACATTGGCAGAAAAACAAAATATACGTTAAGACGCAGACACAAAAATACACAAATCAGCACACATTGGCACATGAACACACATATTAACACATATGTACACCTATGGACACACAAACAAACAGTAATGCAAAGTGCGACATACTCATGCAGACACACACAAAAGCTAAAGCACAACACAAACGCCAGGCGATTGAAGAAAGTATAATTCAAATGTACTTTTTAAAGGGCATATCTTCTGGCGATTGTCTCTATTACCCAATAAACACACTGAAAATATGCTCTTACTGAGAAACTGATTTAAGTTAATGACGCACCAAACATTCCCATCACAAATAAACAAACAAGATGGGAAATCGCATCCGAGATTTTAAAAAGCAACGTTCACAGTTTCCAAATAAGTTGCTCAGTGAATCTCTCCCGATACCCATCATAATATTCTCCAATAATAGATCGTATGAAATTGTTCGAAAATGAACTGATACTGGAGAAATGTTGCCATATTTTCCGACACGGACTGTACAAAGATTGCAAAGGAAGAACAGCTGTGGAGATAGTTACAGAAATGGGTTACTGAGTGTCACGAACTTAATAGTAGATATACATTGAACATTGAATACATTAATAACTTAGGAAAGAGTAAAGGAAATGTTTAAAAAGTGATATCCTAGATGAATAAACAATCTTAATTATATCTCCTCGGCTATATCCCTGTAGATTCCACAGATCGCATCTGGACTGAAGACTCTGAGGATGATAACGGCAATATCTGGACAACCGCTTCTACATTCATCATCCTGTTCTTCCTGAGCATTTTCTACAGCGCTGCCGTCACTCTGGCGAAGGTGAGAAGATTCAATCCATTCACACTTCAAACTGACAGGAGCGGTTTGAAAAATCTCTCAATGTTTCATTGATTAAAACTCTAACTAGATCATAAACATCTGCTTCATTATTTCATTCTCTTTTACAGATCAAGTGACCGGTTGAATTTTGGACACCGTAGATTTTCCTCAGCTCTTTATTGAGATCTCTGTATTCCGAATTTAAAATATGTCCTCTCGTTGACTCTAAAAATGAAATACCTTCAGTTTATGTTTCCGAATTTGTAACGGAGACAATCTTGGACGATATTTCCGTTTCTCTGTTTCAAATGTGCGAGATAATTATGATTGCATTGCAATAGCAGCATATAATTTCCCAGTAGTTTGAATTCCCTGTGTAAATAAGTAACTTTTCTCTTTCTTCATTCACAATTATTCCCTTCCCTTTATATTGAGCTCCTGTTTTCTCTTTCTGGTCTCTGTTACAGTTGTACACACAGTTGGCAGCTCAGAGCGAATGTGCTCTGTTCTCAATGTGACTCACAGTCATTATATTCACTTCAGTTAACTTTAAAATAAACTTCCCTGTAAAATGTTCTCTGAAATTGTTAATAAATCATGAATGTGAAACGAACTGACTTTGCTGAACTCCTTTCTCCAAGGCCCATCGACACCGCTCCATTTTCCCTATTACACTGTTTTCCCCCCTTTCCCAGGCAGGTATTTTTAACCAGTCCTGTCTGGGATGTGAAACAAAAACAGCAAATGCTGGAAAAACTCAGCAGGTCTCACAGCATATGTGGAGACAAAAAACAGAGTTAATGTTTCGAGTCCTTCTGACTCTTCTTCAGAACCCAAAGTCCTTCAGTGAAAGAGTCACCGCGCTACCCAGCGACCCATTGGTGTTACTACAGCTTTACCTCTGCCTTTTTATGGCAAACCCCAGAGCAGAATGATTGCACAGCGAGGAGAACCTCAGTGATTTCACTCATACTCAGGCCTGTCACAGTCACATGTCAGGTAATAGTAAACAGCAGGGGTCTGCTTCATCAGATGCCCATACAGGACAGCATATGGAGGACTAAAGTTTCCTTTACACTGTCCCATTAAACACTCACAGTGTCCGTGTAGCAGGGGTTAGATAGGGAGTAAAAGATTTTTTTTCTCTTTATCCTTTCATGAGATGTGGGTGTCGCTGGCAAGGCCACCCAGAACAGCCCGGCTTCCGAGGCCAATTCAGAGGGCAGTTAGGTCACATTGCTGTGGACCTGGAATCACATAACAAAAACAGAATTACCTGGAAAAACTCAGCAGGTCTGGCAGCATCGGTGGAGAAGAAAAGAGTTGACGTTTCGAGTCCACATGACCCTTCAACAGAACTGAGTGTAGTTAGGAGAGGGGTGAAATATAAGCTGGTTTAAGGTGGGGGGCGGGGGGAGAGAAGTTGAGGGTGGGGTGGTTGTAGGGACAAGCAAGCAGTGATAGGAGCAGATAATCAAAAGATGTTACAGACAAAAGGATCAAAGAGGTGTTGAAGGTGGTGATATTATCTAAGAAAAGTGCTAATTAAGAATGGATGGCAGGACACTCAAGGTACAGCTCTAGTGGGGGTGGGGTGGAAAGGCTGACAAGGTCTTAGTTGTAGATTTAAAAATAATGGAAATAGGTGGGAAAAGAAAAATCTATATAAATTATTGAAAAAAACAAAAGGGAGGGGGAAGAAACGGGCTGGGGATGGGGGGAGGGGATTTTAAGATCTAAAGTTGTTGAACTCAATATTCAGCCTGGAAGGCTGTAAAGTGCCTAGTCGGAAGATGAGGTGCTGTTCCTCCAGTTTGCGTTGGGCTTCACTGGAACAATGCAGAAAGCCAAGGACCGACATGTGGGCAAGAGAGCAGGGTGTAGTGTTAAAATGGCAAGCGACAGGGAGGTTTGGGTCTTTCTTGCGGACAGACCGCAGGTGTTCTGCAAAGCGGTCGCCCAGTTTGCGTTTGGTCTCTCCAATGTAGCGGAGACCGCATTGGGAGCAACGAATGCCGTAGACTAAGTTGGGGGAAATGCAAGTGAAATGCTGCTTTGCTTGATGTCGGCCAGGCCGGATAAAGATGGCAGATTTCCTTCACTAAAGGATATTAGTGCAGCAGATGGGTTTTTACGACAATCGGTAATGGTTACCATTACTGAGGCCAGTTTTCAATTCCAGATTTTATGAATTGAATTCAAATCCCAGCAACTGCCATGTTGGGATTTGAACCCATACCGCCAGAGTATTCGCTTGGACTCTCCCTCCCTTGTCCAATCAAACACTCACAAGGCAGAGACGTCACAGGCCACCTTCTCAAGGCAATTAGGGATGTGCAATAAATGCTGGCCCAGACAGCCACGCCCACATCGCATGAATGAATAACAAAAAGTACACATATAAGACAGAAGGAACAGCTGACACAAACCCAAGGATGACTCCCAGAAGCTGGGGCTGCTCTGACAAAGACACATTATCGAGCAGTAATCCTGCAAATTATTACCACAGTTTGGGGTTTATCAGGATCACCAGGGAACACAAATCGTGGAAATTCTCAGAACCTGTGGCCTGCCTGACGCAACAAACTACTGAACTCACTCAACATTACCCCAGGGATCCTCTCTCCCTGCTCCATTCCCTCTGATACAATCCTCCTGAACTCACTGAATATCACCTCAGGGACCCTCTCTCCCTGCTCCATTCCCTCTGATACAATCCTCCTGAACTCACTGAACATCACCCCAGAAATCCTCTCTCCCTACTCCATTCCCTTTGATACCATCCTCCTGAACTCACTGAACATCACCCCAAGGATCCTCTCTCCCTGCTCCATTCCCTCTGATACCAGCTCTGACGCGAAGCTTCAACTCTCACTCCACTGATTTGCCACTGTGTTTTCAGTTTTTAACCAATAATATAAACTCTCTGTTTAAGCAGTGTGGACATGAGCAAAGAACCCTCATTCCCACACAAGGCCGAGGCGGTGAATGTGCTGAATCCTGTCCACTCGGACACCAGGGGCGTTATCACTGTGCTTTAATCAACCAGAAATTGAACCCGGGCCGCGGCAGTAGAAGTTCCGAACCCTAGCCACGAGGCCAGCAAGGAGGTTACCCCTGCAGTTTGATAAACGATACTTTTGCCATTTTTTTTTTTCATTTTAAACCACTTTCTCCAGAGGCAAAATGACCTATTCAGCCAATTAAAACAACCACTGCCATTGGCTAGAACATGAAATTGACAGGTTGGTGAAATAGTACCAAAAGCTGTGAAATGCAAAATTCAATTTCCAAAACCCACCAATCAAATCACTGCGGTTCTTGTAAATCTTTTAAGGCAGCACACGGCAGATATTCATGACGGAAAGTAATTGACCAACACAAAATTCTTCCACTTTCATGTCATATTTTTTAATTATTAATCTCCACCTCAGACATTTCCAGTTCGATTTAATGCCCACAAGGAGCTTTAACTCTGTTTCTCGTTGCACTGATTATGGCCGGCTTGCTATGCATTTCGTGTTTTATTAAAGCCAGGAATTGGTGCTCTAATAAAAACAGGGGGGCGCTGAAGTTCACAGCAGGCCTGGCAGTATCTGTAGAGACAGAAACTGAGTTAACTTTTCCAGACAATATGATGTCTTGAGAACTGAAGGGAGATAGAAATGTGATGGGTTTTATGCTGCTGCCGAGGGAGGGTGGAGCAGATGGAGCAAAATAGAGGGTCAGAGATAGGTTGGAGGTCAGGAGGGATTCAATGACAAAAATATCATGGAACACAAGTCAAAGGAAATGTTTATGATATCATTAAAGACTAAAGCATGTGTTAATATCTAAACAAAGGTCAGCACTGACTGGAAGCAAAATAGCAGAATGTGTTAATAGCAGGAAAAGGGTCAGCGTTGTCTGAAAGCAAAACGTGAGAACAAGACGCAGACTGGCACTTGGGGTGGAGGGGGGTGGGGGGCTGCAGGGAAATTAAAATGGAGGATGGAGTTCATAATGTGAACTTGTTGACCTCAATGTTGAGTCCAGAAGGCTGTAAAGTGCCTAATGAGAAGATGAGGTGCAGATCCGCCAGTTTGCATTGGGCTTCACTGGAACATTGTAGAAGGTCGAGGACAGAAATGTGAGCGTGAGAGCAAGATGGTGACAGGCAGGCCTGGGTCATGCTTGTGGGCTGTGAATGTGTTTGGCAAAACAGGCAGTCAGTCTGTGCTTACTCTCCCTAGTGTAGAGGAGACCACATTGTGAGCAGTGAATACAACAGCCTGAATTGTAAGAAGTGCAAATAAATCTCTGCTTCATCTGGAAGGAGTGTTTGGGGCCTTGGACGATGAGAAGGGAGGAGGTAAAGGGGCAGGTTTTGCACCTCCTGCGATTGTATGGGAAGGTGCCATGGGAAGGGGATGAGGTTTTGGGGGTAACTTTTTCAAATCAGTAATTGGTTTCTGGTTGTGATATTTTTGCACAACAGCGAGACCGGGGATCAAACCTGGGCGATGAGAGCGCCGAATCCTAACCACTAGGTCACCAGGGTATTTGTGTAACATCTTGTTTCGCAAATGCAGCTGTCAACCCAAACATTGATGGTTTGATAACATCTAGTGCCAGAGGATTCACCCTATTCCGGCTTCTACGTATATTACTGACATAGTTCTGCGTTGTGTCCTTTGGCTACAAGAAAATATTGTCCAAACTTTGCCAGCCCTGCTGTTATCCCAAGTACCTTCCTAGACAAATAGTTTTACGAATGTTTATTTCAAAGAAAATAAGATAAATTAGATCAAACGTATGCATAACATCCAACCCATTAGAAATATTGGGTTCAAAGCAACAAATAGAAATTGATTCTATGATTGCACATATCCATAAGACCATAAGACATAGGAGCAGAAATTAGGCCATTCGGCCCATCGAGTCTGCTCTGCCATTCAATCATGGCTGATAAGTTTCTCAACCCCATTCTCCCTCCTTCTCCCCGTAACTTTTGATCCCCTTACCAATCAAGAACCCATCTATCTCGCTCTTAAATACATTCAATGACCTGGCCTCCACAACCTTCTGTGGCAATGAATTCCATAGATTCACCACTCTCTGGCTAAAGAAGTTTCTCCTCATCTCTGTTCTAAAAGGTCTTCCCTTTACTCTGAGGCTGTGCCCTCGGATCCTAGTCTCTCCTACTATTGGAAACATCTTCTCCACATCCACTCTATCCAGGCCTTTCAGTATTCTGTAAGTTTCAATCAGATCCCCCCTCATCCTTCTAAACTCCATCGAGTATAGACCCAGAGTCCTCAAACGTTCCTCATATGTTAAGCTTTGCATACCTGGGATCGTTCTCGTGAACCTCCTCTGGACCCTCTCCAGGGCCAGCACATCCTTCTTGAGATACTGGGCCCAAAATTGCTCACAATATTTTAAATGTGGTCTGACCAGAGCCCTATGAAGCCTCAGCAGCACATCCCTGCTTTTATATTCTAGTCCTCTCGAAATAAATGCAAACATTGCATTTGCCTTCCTAACTACCGGCTCAACCTGCAAGTTAACCTTAAGGGAATCCTGGACTAGGACTCCCAAGTCCCTTTGCACTCCAGATTTCTGAATTCTCTCCCCATTTAGAAAATAGTCTATGCATCTATTCTTCCTACCAAAGTGCATGACCTCACACTTCCCCACGTTGTATTCCATCTGCCACTTCTTTGCCCATTCTGCTAACCTGTTCAAATCCTTCTGCAGCCTCTCCGCCTCCTCAATGCTACCTGTGCCTCCACCTATCTTTGTAGCATCTGCAAACTTAGCCAGGATGCCCTCAGTTACTTCATCTAGATCATTATCGAACTGGAACATACCATCGCATTGAATGAATCCACTGTCTGTTTACATGTTCCTCAGTGAAAATGTCAATCATCCTTTACTTTGTGGCATACGGGCACTGAAAGCAGCCTGGATTCAAAGAACATGTGAAGATATGAACTAGGAGCAGGAGTAGGCCACTCGGCCATTCAAGCCTGCTTTCCGCCATTCAATAGGTTCATGCCTAATCTGATTGTAATCTCCCACCGACCTCCCGATAACTTTTCACCCCCTTGTTGCTCAATAATCTATCTAGCTCTGCCTTCAAAACATTCAAAGACTCTGCTTCCACTGCCTTTTGAGGAAGAGAGTTCCAAAAACTCAAGACCCTCTGAGAGAAAAAAAATTCTCTCATCTCTGTCTTAAATGAACGATCCCTTATTTTTAAACAGTGATCTCTAGTTCTATGTTATCCCACAAGAGGAAACATCCTCTCCACATTCACCCTGTCAAGGCCCCTCAGGACCTGAAAGATTTCGGTCAAGTTGCCTCTTAGCCTTATAAACTCCAGCGGATACAAGCCTAGCCTGTCCAGCCTTTCCTCATAAGACAACCTGACCATTCTTGGTATTAGTCCTGTAAACCTTCTCTGAACTACTTCTAACGCATTTACACCTTTCCTTAAATAAGGAGGCCAATAATCTACACAATACTCCAGATATGGTCTCACCAGTGTCCTGTACAACTGAAGCATAATCTTCTTACCTCAATTCCCCTCACATTAAATGATAACATTCTATTAGCTTTCCTAATTACTTGCTGTACCTAATAGTTCAGCTTTTTAAAAAATTCTTTCAGACCTTCTGAATCGCTTCGCACATCCCGAACCTATACTCCATGTTCCATCCTTGTTGCCCTGATCTATCCTAAATCTCTTTACAGTCTATATACTCCCCTGTATCTTCCCCAAAGCTTACATTTCCATCGCTTTCATCAGCTAAACTTTAACCACAGGCACCAGCCATGACCGAACCCACAGCACCTGGTTTCCGAGATCAGTATTTTAACCACTGGGCTATGCCAATGGCTCTGGTATGTACAAAAAGGTCAATCCCGTCGTGCAACTTTTAAGCCGGCTGATTTTCTCTGTACCATTTACCATGAAGATACATAACGAAAGTGAATAAAGTTTGCGATGGTAAAAATTCATTTAATCGCTCAGGGAACTGAACCACACTGACACATGGCGAGGAACACACACAGACATAGACACCAATAGTGACAGAGGCCGAAGGAGAGACAAACATTCAAAAATCAAGGATGTCGCCAAATTGGCTCCATTTTTGTTCCATTTGCAACTGCAAATTTGGCGAATGCCTACGGAAATGAAAAATACACGGGATCATTTGAAAGATTCTTTAGTCAATTTCATAGATAATTAATTCTGTAACTTAAGCAAATTGATATGGGGTGTGAAAAGGTATTGGAGGTACTGGCAGGCTTAAAAGTGGACAAATCTCCAGGCCAGGGTGATCTGTGTCCCAGACTGCTGAGGGAGGCAAGGGAGGAGATCACAGGGGATCTGACCTAAATTTTTAATTCCTCCCTGGCCACGGGGGAGGTGCCAGAGGACTGGAGAACAGCTAATGTGGTTCCACTATTTAGGAAAGGTTGTAGAGATAAGCCAGGGAACTACAGGCCAGTGAGTCCCACGTCAATGGTAGGGAAACTATTGGAGAAAATTCTGAAGGAGAGTATCTATCTCCACTTGGAGAGGCAAGGTTTGATCAGGGATATTCAGCATGGTTTTGTCAGAGGGAGGTCATGCCTAACAAATTTGATTGAATTTTTTGAGGAGGTGACCAGGTGTGTAGATGAGGGGAGTGCAGTTGATGTAGTTTATATCGATTTCAGCAAAGCCTTTGACAAGGCCCCACATGGGAGACTTAGAAAGAAGGCGAATGCACATGGGATACAGGGTACTTTGATAAGGTGGATTCAAAATTGGCTTAGTTGAAGGAGGCAGAGGGTGATGACAGAAGGATGCTTTAGTGACTGGAAGCCAGTGTCCAGTGGCGTACCACAGGAATCTGTGCTCGGTCCCCTATTATTTGCCATTTATATAAATGACATAGATGACTATGTGGGGGTTAGGATTAGTAAGTTTGCGGATGGCACAAGCATTGGCCAGGTGGTTAACAGTGAGGTTGAGTGTCTTGAGCTACATGAAGATATAGATGGGATGGTCAAATGAGCAGAGAAGTGGCAGATGGAATTTAACCCTGAAAAGTGTGAGGTGATACACTTTGCAATGAGTAATTTGATAAAGAAGTATTCAAAGAACAGCACGGCACTAGGAAGTTCTGAGGAACAAAGGGATCTTGGCGTGTGTGTCCATAGATCTCTGAAGGCGGAGGGGCACGTTAGTGGGGTGGTGAAAAAGGCATATGGGACACTTGCCTTTATCAATCGAGGCATAGATTACAAAAGTAGGGAGGTCATGTTGGAGTTGTATAGAACCTTTGTGAGCGCCACAGCCGGAGTACTGTGTGCAGTTCTGGTCGCCACATTATAGGAAGGATGTGATTGAACTGGAGGGGGTGCAGAGGAGATTCACCAGGATGTTGCCTGGTATGAAACATTTAAGTTATGAAGAGAGGTTGGATAGACTTGGATTGTTTTCATTGGAGCAGAGAACACTGAGGGGTGACGTGATCGAAGTGTACAAGATTATGAGGGGCATGGACAGGGTGGATATGGAGCAGCTGTTCGCCTCAGTTGAAATGTCAGTCACAAGGGGGCATAAGTTCAAGGTGAGGGTCAGGAGTTTTAGGGGGGATGTGAGGAAAAACTTTTTTACCCAGAGGGTGGTGACGGTCTGGAATGCACTGCCTGGGAGGATGGTGGAGGCGGGTTCCCTCACATCCTTTAAAAAGTACTTGGATGAGCACTTGGTTCGTCAGAACATTCAAGGCTATGGGCCAAATGCTGATAAGTGGGATTAGGTAGGTAGGTACGGTGTTTCTCACGTGTCAGTGCAGACTCGATGGGCCGAAGGTGTGATTCTGTGATTCTGTGAATTCATTCCTAAAACAGGAACAGTGAGAAATGTAGTTTGGTATGATTTGATCCTACATCAGGAAAATCCAAACGATTTCCAACCCATTTCCTGAGCAACTCAGCTCTGTACTCAGGCGCCATGTGCCTCTTAATGCTCTGTACACAAAATCAAAGAATGGCTATAGCAGAGAATGAAGACGTGGCCCCACCTATTCCTGGCTGGCCTGCAATTCCTACTGCCTCTTTTCGATCTTTCCTCCAGAATGGAGCACTGTACTTGTACCGAGCACACACTAAAGGATTTGGCTAAATTGACTGAAAATATGAACTGTCTGAAACTCTGTCAAACCCCACGCCTCCATAGAAACTGGAGCTTAAATCCAGCGCCTTCAGCCGTTCAGCTTCGCCACCACGATCAATTCCGAAATTGTCATTGCCTTGACAGAAAATTTCAATCATCCTCCACTTTGTAGCATATGGGGACTCGGTAATGGAACAGTCTCCACTGAAAAAAAACATACAGAAAGAAACAATTTCCTCTTGCATCTTTCCAACCTGCTTTTTCTCTCTGAACTTTTTTAATATGAAGCTACACAACTAATGTGAATGAAGTTTGCGATGGTAACTGTGTCCACCCCCTCGTGGAGCTGAACCACATTGATTCATTCCTGATCCGAACCACTCGCTGTGCAACACAGAAGCCCCTTTAAAATTGCAGACTTTATTTTCTGTTATCTCTCCTCTCCGACCAAAATGAATCACTTCACACTTCCTCCCATTAAATTTCAGCTGCCACTTGTCCATCCAAATGGATTTGTTGAAGGGGCCGAAAGGAGAATCGACTCAAACTGGGAATGAACGAGTGAGAATGAAAGATGAAGTGACGGGTTTTAAAGATCCCGGGGGAAAGAGACTCCGGGATCAGTTCATTGTGACAGTTCACACAGCAACAAGAAAACAACATTCCCTGATGAGGGCCAAACCCGGGCGGCAGGAGTGGGAGCGCCGAATAACAGCGTATTTACATAAAACGCAGAAGACTTGTTCAGCCAATAACAGCATCGAGTGTGTTCGACATTAACATGAAGTGAACAGTGAGGGGAAAATAGTGCCACAAGCTGCGGATGGACAACTTTCAATTTCCAAACCCACCAACAAAATCAATGCGGCTCCGCTGAAACTTTCAAGGCAAATATTGATCCTTTATAAGGTGCCGTTCCCAGAACTATCCACAGTCCTCCAGGTGTGATCTAACCAGGGCTTTGTCTCGCTGCAGCAAACCTTTCCCTCTTTTCTATAACAGCCCCTGTAACAGGTTGTATAGATTGTACAGAGCGACTGAGAAAAATGAGGACATGCTTGAACTGAATAAACTTCTTTTGAACGTTCGGTATGAAATCAGCTGCATAAGTACATTTCTTGATTCAAAAACTATATGAGAATCTCGAGTCCGACTCTTGATGTCATTGGGTCAGGGAAACTTTGTTAATGATCACACAGTGCGCATGGGCACTGCAGAAACTCCTGCACCTCTTTCAATATTGTTTCTCTTCACTCAGAGTTTACAAAAGGGAGTTGGACAATAACTTGAAAGCAAGAAAAACCAAGATTATGGAAATCTCTTTGTAAAATGCTATCATAGACACGATGGGCCGAATTGTCTCCTAATGTGCTGTGTAATTTTATGATGACATTGTTGGATCAGTCTGACTCCAGCATTCCTATTTATAACAGCTGAATCCATTTCTTCAAAACAAAGACCCAAAGTGCTGCTGCATGGCCGCACAGGTTAACATTGTGGACAGGTCCATTGTGATCTCAGCAGTCTGTCGTTTCTGTGGTGTAGTGATTATCATGTGCACCAAACACACAGAAAGTCCTTCATTCGAAGCCCGGCAAAAAAGAAGCTTTGCCAAAAGCCGTTTGTAAAGTGTGAAGGGAAGTTCTCTAATTTACTTGTGTTATGAAAGACAGCATCATACAGCCACGCGACACGTCTTGTCGAGGTGAATAACATCCAACAAAATAAAAACAGCCGCCATTCCACCACACACGAACCACTGGAAGTTATTGAACATTTTCAACCGTCACTCGGCAGGCCGATTAGTAGTTTGTGCAGTCAACAAAAAAGGATTATTGATGCAGATTAACATACTTACTCCCCGTCTCAAAGAGTGGCTAACAGCAATGTGTGCTCCTGAAGAAAGGTGCAAGGATACTGTAACTGAAACTGAGGAAATGGCAGACATGTTGCAGAATCACTTTGCATCGGTCTTCAGAATAGAGGAAGAGGAAAAACTACCAGGGAGCCGAGGAAACCTAGACTCAGTGTAGGTCTGGTGAAACCCCTCCTTTCCTATTCAATCGGGAAAGAAGAGACATGACGGGATTTAGGCACCAGAATGTAAAAGATGCCATGAGCCTATTTGAAAGAAGAGCAGGGGAGTTCTCCCCGATTCCTGGGCAATGTTTATCCCTCAATCAACTGTTTCCATGTATCCACAATGAATGTCCCACTCTTTTGTTTGGAAGAAGGAAACTTTTTAGAACAATTGCTAATGTGGTAGCGACGATCTGAAGTTTTAAGTGGGTATCTTGCCAAGTTGCTTTGCATCAGCTTCTGTGGTGTACTTGTTCAGTATTTTGGCTATTTGGTTGGTGGTTCGAGTCCATCCACGGGTTGAGTTTTCACTTCATCGGCATTCATTCCCCCACAGCTCTGGGTTGTCAGGGTCCACTTTACCTGCAAGAAAATATTTCACAATCGAGGAAAGTGTTTCTGTTATTTAGTGAATTCCCGCACAAGCAGTTTTTTTTCTCATGTATATTCACGTCAAGTTTAATGATAAAACGATTAGACCAATTAGACTAACCATGTACCGATATCTAACCCATTGGAAATCTATGAAGTCATTGGATTCAAACAAGCCCATTCACTCCTCCTCCTCCAGCTCCACAGTGAGTGGGACAGGGAAAAGCAGAAAAGCAGCAATATTCCGGCCCCACACTCTCCAATCACCCGCTGCCAGCAGAAAGCGGTGACAGCAGCTTCAATCAACGGGTTACTGCCCATCCCTGGGACGCAAGATACTCCAACCCGGGCTAAACCTCCCAATACACCGAGCACAGGTTCAGGGAAACACAGATAGATTATATCCCGGTCACTAAACCTCCGAGCGTCATTTACAGAATACCTGAGTGAGTGAGTCACAAATAAAAACAACAACTTTCTAAATCTTTTCACTACGAAATTCTTTCCTTTCATTTAAAAGCTGACTGTGGTGGACCTGAAAATGAGCACCATGGGATTTGTATTACCGACTGACTTGTTTTCCATTGTTTGCCCATCAGGCTTGCAGTTCAACTTGTGATGGAGATTGAAGCGAATCTGATTTCAAAATGTGGCCACAAAGCAGGTAAATATTAAATCCAGGAACAGATCCTGAGGAAAATGGATCACAATGTTTGGAAGGAGGTGCAGCTGGGAAGCAGAAGCTGTGAATGATGTTATTGATGATTGAGGGGAAAGCATTGGAATCTTGGGCTTCTGGTGGTCAATTTCCTTCTCTACCATTGCATTCAGACAGTTATCTCATTGTGATAAGGGATATGGACATGTCATCACCACATGTCCCGCTAGCTCAGTCGATGGAGTTTGAGACCTTGAAATGTCCTCGGTTTGAGCCATTCCTCCAAGGTATCACGGGGCTCAAAGTAACTCAAAGTAAGCACTCCATTATTCATATCACAATTGCTGGTTTATGAGTTAAAACTGCCCCCAGCTTCACTGGAAGCACGGCAGACATGTGGTCCAGTGTACAATGAATGATGATATTTGAAGGGGCAATTTCCAGTCAAACCGCTGCACCAGCAAAACTGCTCAGAGTCAAAGAGTTAGAATCGACATTTCGTGGGGAACTGAGAGAAGTGAGTGCAGTTCAAACACAATCCAGCTGAGAAAGATCAGATTTATATGATTAGGGGAAAGTATTGGAAAACTCCTGCTGAACCTTATTCACATCAAAATGAGCGAGGAGGAAAGATTGGATAGGATGGGTCTGTTTTCTTTGAACAGAGGAAGCGAAGGAGATTTAATTGAGGAATATAAAATTATAAAATCGAGATGGAGAAGATAGAAAGGACTTATTCCCGTGAGCAAAGCGATCAATAACCAGGGGCATGGATTGAGAAAGAAACAAATCTTCATATTCGTAAAGTGCCTTTCACCACCACCGGAATCCCAAAGGGTTTTATAGACAATTATGTACTTTTGAAGTGTATTCACTGTTGTAATGTAGGAAATGAAGCAAACTCCCACAAACAGCAGCGCATTGATGACCAGATAATCTGTTCTTGTAATGTTGATTGAGAGATAAATATTGGACAAGAAAAGGGACCCTGTTACAGAGTCATAGAGTCATAGAGGTCTACAGCACAGAAAAAGGCCCTACAGCCCATCGAGTCTGTGTCGGTCAAACAAGTACCTAACTATTCTAATCCCATTTTCCAGCACTAGACCCAGAGCCATGTATGCCATGGCATCGCAAGTGCACATCCAAATACTTCTTAAATGTTATGAGGGATTCTGCCTCTACCACCCTGTCAGGCAGTGAGTTCCAGATTCCCATCACCCTCTGAGTGAAAAAAATCTTCCTCACATCCCCTCTAAACCTCCTGCCCCTTACCTTAAATCTATGCCCCCTGGTTATTGATCCCTTCAACAAGGGGAATAGTTCATTCCTGCCTACCCTATCTATGCCCCTCATAATTTTATACACCTCAATCATGTCCCCCCTCAATCTCCTCTGCTCCAGGGAAAATAACCCCAGTCTATCCAATCTCTCCTCATAACTAAAACTCTCCAGCCCAGGCAACATCCTGGTAAATCTGCTCTGCACTCTCTCTAGTGCAATCACATCCTTGCAATAATGTGGATTCCAGAACTGCATGCAATACTCTAGCTGTGGCCTAACCAGCGTTTTATACAGTTCCAGCATAACCACCCTGCTCTTATATTCTATGCCTCGGCTAATAATGGCAAGTATTCCATATGCCTTCTTAACCACCTGTTCTTTGTCAAAATTGTGATTTGGGATCTTGTACATCCAAGGGCAGACGAAGCCTTAGTTTAGCATCTCGTCAAAAAGGCATATTACACTCGAAAGTGCGGGACTCCCTCCGTATTGCACTGGAATCTCAGCCTAGACGGTTATGCTCATGTCCGACAATGGTATTTGAGCTCACAATTTTCTAAGTGAGAATAAAGGGCGGTACCAGCTGACCCATGGCAGACTAAATAATTCAAATTAACGTATCTGGTGGAAGAATTAGAGAAAAGCTGTAGAGTAATTTATTTCACACAGAAGGTGGTGGGGGTCTGGAACTCATTGCCTGAGCTGATCATAGAGGCAGAAACCACCATTGAAGTAAAGGAACTAACACATGGAAAAGCATTTGTGGTGCTGTAACCTGCAAGGCTATGGAGCAAGAGCTAAAACATGGGATTAGACTGGTTTGCTCCTTTTGTACTGGCATGGACATGATGGATCGAATGGTCTCCTTCTGGATCATAAAGATTTCTGTTTCATTGTTTCAATGCTTCAATTGATGATTTTCTTTCCCCTGTGCCAGTTGTGCATTTGCTCAATTAAATATCTCCATAAGGCAATGGAGGAGAAGGTTTCAGATTCCAACGTGGAGCAGAAGAGAAATGGATCAACAGTAAAATAACACATTTCCAATCAGAGCGGAAATAGGTGACAGAAACAGAATGATTCTCCCACCTTTAGTTTCTTCACTAGTCCAATTCCCATTCCATTCCATTAGCATTGCTTTTGCCTCGCATCCTCATCCCTGGTGTTATTTATTCTCTTCTGTCTTCCACCCAATCACAAAACTTCTCTCCTGCTATTAACGTCTTTAATAATAGCTTCTAACTTTTCCCTTGACATCTGTCAAGGTCACCATGATTTTCGGAAAGGGGAATCATGTTTAACCAATTTATTGGAGTTCTTTCAAGAAGTCACACGTGCTGTGGATAAAGGGGAACCAGTGGATGTACTGTACTTAGATTTCCAGAAGGCATTTGGTAAGGTGCCACATCAAAGATTATTGCTGAAAATAAAAGCTCATGGTGGAGGGGGTAACATATTGACATGAACAGATGATTGGCATGAATGGGTCATTTTCTGGTTGGCAAGATGTAACGAGTGGTGTGCCTCAGGATCAGAGCCAGGGCCTCAATTTTTTACAATTTATACAAATGACTTGAATGAAGGGACGAAAGGTGTGGTTGCTGAATTTGCTGATGACACAAAGAAAAGTAGGAAAGTGAGGTGTGAAGAGGACATAAGGAGGCTAAAAAGGGATATTGGCAGGTTACGTGAGTGAGCAAATATCTGGCAAATGGAGCATAATGTGGGCAAATATGAACTTGCCAAATGTTGGCAGGAGGAATAAAAAAGCAGCTTATTACCTAGATGGTGAGAGATTGCAGAGCACTGAGATGCAGAGGGGTCGTGGTGTCCGAATGCATGAATCACAAAAGGTATAGCAAGTAATTAGGAAAGCTAATAGAATGTTATCCTTCATTGAAAGGGGAACTGAATACAAAAGTTGGGAGGCTATGCTTCAGTTACACAGGGCAGTGGTGAGACCATTTCTAGAGTACTGTGTCCAGCGCTGTTCCCCTTGTTTAAGAAAGGATGTAAATGCGTTGGAATCAGTTCAGAAAATGTTTACTAGACTAATACTTGGGATGGGCAGATTGTCTTCTGATGGAAGGGTGGACAGGCTAAGCTTGTATCTGGAGATTAGAAGAGTAAGAAGCAACTTATGTGAAACACATAAGATCCTGAGGGGTCTTGAGTAGGTGGATGTGAAAAGGATGTTTCCTCTTGTGGAAGAATCTTGAATTAGGACTCACTGTTTAAAAATAAGTGCCGCTCATTTAAGACAGAGGTGAGAAGTCTTTTTTTCCTCTCAGAGAGCCTTGAGCCTTTGGAACTTCTTTTCCCGAAAAAGCGATGGAAGCAGAGTCTTTGAACATGTTTTTTCCTTTGAAACGGAGGTAGAGAGATTCTTGATAAGCAAGGGGATGAAAAGTTATCGGGGGTAGACAGGAATGTGGAATGTGGAGTTGTGGTTACAATCAGATTAGCCATGATCTTATTGAATGGCAGAACAGGCTTGAGGGACCGAATAGCCTTCTCCTGCTCCTAATTTGTATGTTTCTATGTTCGTATGTTTATATGTTCGTTCCCTCTCCTCCTTTCCCTGTCTGTGTACTTTCTTGAAATTTATAATACCTTTCTTTTTCTACTTCATTTGATAGTTCACGGACCTGCAGAGTGAATGTTTCAGTTCGCTGGCTTTTTATCCAAACTGGAAGAATTCAGAGATTCAATAGTTTAGCAGTAAGGACAGAGTCAGGAGTAAGAGAGAGTGAGAGGAGGGAAGAACAAATGGTCTTGTGATAGGAAGGCTGGAAAGATTAAATGACAAAGGGGGTGATGATTCAAGGTAAGATTTGGTGATAATGAGACAAATAAATAAACTAATAGGACAGATGAAGAAACAAAAAACACGTCCAGAGGGGGTTCAAACGATAACAGCAGAACCATTACCAACACCTACTGTCCGAAAAAATTGGAGTGTGGTTATGATCTGAAATTGTTGAAGTGACTGTAGAGTCCATCAGGTTGTAAAGTGTCTGATCAAAGATGAGCTGCTGTTCCTCGTGCTTCCATTGAGCTTCATTGGAACAGTGCAGGAGGCCAAGGACAGAGAGGCCAGGGAATGATCAAGAGCTAGGATCACGCTTGAACACTCAATGGTGATGCTCCACAAGTCGCCCATGCCAGATTAAGTATCCTCAGTGCAAAGGAGAATGCATCGTGAGCAGTGAAAACATGATAATGAATAGCAAAGAGTAGCAATCACTGTGTCACCAAGAAAGTGTGTTTGGGGCCCTGAAATGTGGGAAAGGAGGAGGTGAAAGGGCGGGTTCTGCATCGGCTGTGCTTGCATGGAAATGATTCACTGTGATGTTCATAAGAACATGAGAAATAGGAGCAGAGGGAGACCATACGACCATCTGAACCTACTCCACCATTAAATGATCTTGCACATCCATTGAATCGTTTAGTATACAAAAAGTAATGGATTTCTATTTGAATATACTCAGCAAGAGTGATAGATTCAATTTATTTTCATCTGGAAAATGCACAAAGTGCACATGAATTGCAAGTGCTCCCTTTCGCTGCTTGGTAATAAGATTAACAACTTAATCTGGCCTTGTGTCACCGCACTGAAATCCTGCCATTCTCAGACACGCTGTTCTTCATGTCATAATTGATGGATAAACAGTCCACTGTTCCAAGGTAAGACAAGTTTGTAGATGCTCTGTAGTGTTACAGACTAGCTCATTGGGTCTGCTCATTCTATCCCATCTTATATTCAGCTAATGGGGAAAATGAATAAAATACTGAAACATACTGCGATTTGCGGACAGTGGTGAGTTCGGTGCTCAGATTAGCTCAGGTCTCCATATTTAGAACGATGAAAGAAGCGAGCGATGGGGGCGATGCAAGAAAGGTTTATTGGACTAATGCTACAACTGACAGGTTACACCTATCAAGAAATATTGAACAGGCTGGAGACGTTTTATGTGGAAAAGTGAGTGAGGGGTGACTTGATCGAGGAATTTAAGATCACATAACTGTTTCTACAGGCCAGACAACTGAAAGGTGTTTCCACTTCTGCAAGGGCGAAAATAAATATAACTTAGTAATGAATCTAATGTGAAGTTCAAGAGAAGCTTCCTTAACCAGAGATAAAAACGGACAATGCTGGAAATACTCAGCATATCTGGCCGTATCTGGGGATTGAGAAACAGACTCAACGTCCGTCTAATGATGCAGTGCAGTTCTAATGAAAAGTCATAGACCTGAAATGTAAGTGATGTTTCCCTTTCCACAAACACAACAGATCTGCCGAGTGTTTCGATTCAACAATATCGACTCTCAATGGCTGTGTCGGTACCCAGCATTGTCCGCGGGGAAGAATGTGTCCTATCCAGACGACAGTGGGCTGGCTGCGCAGGCGTACTACCGAGCTGGAAGTTGGGCATGCGCAATGCGGTCCCTGATTGGGGTATGCGCAGTGCGGGTTGTGCCTGGAGTGAGACGGAGAAGGGAGAAACAGTCGAGTGAGGTTGAGTAATGGGGTCGCTGGGTGGGTGGAGAGAATTAGAGCCAGGGGAGTGGGCGGGGAGGCCTCATAAACACCCGGAGAATACCTCAAACCCCCACTTAGAAGCTCCCGATCCTGTGTTTGCGCGGGATGGGGCGACAGTTGTTGGCCTGCTCTGGGTCACAGGCCTGAGTTAACGGCCGCCATCTTTCCCAGGGGCGAGATGCAGCAGGGCGCATGCGCGGTCGTCCCTGTCAGCAGGAGGAGAGGATGTTGTGAATTTCTATCCTGGACTGACGGATGGATTTTGGAAACTCCTTTTACAGGGGGTGAGAAGGGGTGAATTTCCATACAGCAAACTCAAACGAAAAGTAATGTTTTTCTCTTCTAAATTTCTATCCTGGAAATTTCTATCTTGGACTGACAATGAAGGTCTTTGTAAATTTGTTTTACAGGGTTATTAGAAGTGGAGGATTGACAGACGGGAAACTCAAACCAAACGTCACATCCAGATCTGACAGAGTCACTCGATTCATCAGAACCTGAATATCATCAGCATCTGAATGTGGAATGAAAAAGGTTTGTCTGTTCTGTCTGTGGAAAAGCACCAAGACGCACAAACCCTGGGTTAGACCACACCTAGATAATACGTTCAGTTTTGTGCAACAAACTAAGGAAGGATAGAATGGTCTTGGAGAGAGTGTAGCACAGATTTACCTGAGTGATACCTGAACTCCAAGGGTTTAATTACAAAATGAGATTACAGGAAATACCCATAGAGTCACAATGGCACAGAGGAGGCCATTTGTACCATTTAGCCCATGCCAGCTCTCCAGAGCAATCCAGTGAGACCAATTCCCCTGCTCCACATCCCTGTATCCTTGCAAGTTTATTTCCCTAAAGTGCCTATTCTCCTTCACATCCCCCTCTATCTCTTCCCCAAAAACTTAAATCTGTACCCCCTTGTACAATCAACTGATGGGAACAGATTTTCTTTGTCCACCTTATCTAAAGCTCATAATTTAGTATACCTCTTTCAATCTACCCTCACCTCTTTGCTAGAACCATTCGTTTAAATCTCCTCTGCGCCTTCTCAAGGACCTTTACATCTTTCCTGAAATGTGGTGATCAGAACTGGACACAAATACTCGGGTTGTGGCCTAACCAGAGCCTAACAAAGATTCAGCATAACTTCCTTGCTTTTGTACTCAATAGCTCTATTTATGAAGCTCAAGATTCCATATACCTTGCTAACTGCTCTCTTAATCTATCCTGTCACCCTCAAAAAATCTCTGCACATAAAGGGCCAGATCCCTCTGACTCTGTACACTGTTTCGAGCTGTGCCATGAGGCCACTATTGTCTTTCTCTCTCTATCCTTCCTGTCAAAATCCATCACCTCGCTGTGAAGGTTGTAATCTCTGAAATTTGGAAGATTAAGAGGTGATTTGATTAATGGTTTCAGGATGTTAATTGGAATTGACAGGGTAGATAGAGAGAACTATTTCCACTGGTTGGGGAATCTAGGACAAGTGGGCGGAGTCAAACATAGAATCAGGTTCCAGCAGCTTTTCAGGGAGAGAAATGTTGTTGCAGAAACTCCTGAACTCGATGTTGAGTTCTAAAGGTCGTAAAGTGCCGAATCAAAAAATGAGCTGCTGTTCCTGGAGCTCCCACTGAGCTTCATTGGAACAGTTCAAGAGGCCAAGGACAGAGAGGTCAGAGTGGGAGTGGGGCGGAGAATTAAAATGACAAGTGACTGGAAGCTCAGGGTCAAGCTCACAGACTGAACGGAGGTTGTGCCACAAAGTGATCACCCAATCTGTTTTTCATCTTCCCAAGTATAGAGCAGACCAGATCATGAGCAGTTAATACAGTAACTCAGCTGCAAGAAGTACAAGTAAATCACTGTTTGTTTCATCCCACAAAATCTCAAATATAACCTGAAGGAATATATTTGGAGAGGAAAGGATACAAAGTAAAGCAAACCGACTGCCAGAATATTAAATTTCACCCTAGCCATAAAGATTGTGAACATCAGCAGAAATCAACCCTAATGTCAAAATCAACATGGTTCAGTCCTCGATGTGATTAACAGCAGCAATAACAGCAGTATCCTGCAGTCACTTGACAGCTCACTGGTCTGCCTGCAGGTTGGATGAACGAGTGAAGCTCTTTTCACATTCAGAGCAGGTGAACAGCCCCTCCCCTGTGCGAACTCGCTGGTGTTTCAGCAGATCCCTTGTGCTTTTCAAATTCTTCTCGCAGTCAGAACATTTATACAGTCTCTCATAAGTGTGCACTCCCTGGTGTGCCCGAAGGTGTGATAAAAATCCTTTCCCACATTCAGTGCAGGTGAACAGCCTCTCCCCTGTGTGACTGTGGCATTGAGTTTCCAGATCTCAGTCAAAGAGTCACAGAGGTCTACAGCACAGAAAAAGGCCCTTCAAACAAGTACCTAACTATTCTAATCCCATTTTCCTGCACTAGCCTTGTATGCCATGGCATCGCAAGTGCACATCCAAATACTTCTGAAATGTTATGAGGATTTCTGCCTCTACCACCCTTTCGGGCAGTGAGTTCTAGATCCCCACCACCCTCTGGGTGAAAAAATTCTTCCTCACATCACCTCTAAACCTCCTGCCCCTTACCTTAAATCTATGCCCCCTGGTTATTGATCCCTCCACCAAGGGGAAAAGTTCCTTTCTGTCTACCCTATCTATGCCCTTCATAATTTTATACACCTCAATCATGTCCCCCCTCAATCTCCTCTGCTCCAGGGAAAATAACCCTAGTCTATCCAGTCTCCTGTCATAGCAAAAACTCTGCAGCCCAGGCAACATCCTGGTAAATCTTCTCTGCATTCTCTGTAGTGCAATCACATCCTTCCTATAATGCAGATTCCAGAACTGCACGCAATACTCTAGCTATGGCCTAATCAACGTTTATACAGTTCCAGCATAACCACCCTGCTCTTATATTCTATGCCTCAGCTAATAAAGGCAAGTATCCCATATGCCTTCTTAGCCACCTTATCAACCTGCCCCGCTACCTTAAGGAACCGGTGAACATGCACACCTAGGCCCCTCTGATCCTCGGTACTTCTCAAGGTCCTTCCATTCATCTTGTATTCCCGTGCCTTGTTTGACCTGCCCAAGTGCATCACCTCACTCTTATCCGGATTAAATTCCAATTGCCGCTGATCAGCCCATCTGACCAGCCCGTCTATATCCTCCTGTAATCTCAGGCTTTCCTCCTCACTATTTACCACCCCACCAATTTTTGTGTCATCCGCAAACTTACTGATCAACCCTTCTACATTCAAGTCTAAACCGTTTATATATATCACATGACAGATAATTTAATTCCTTTCAAGATCGCCACATTGACACAGCTTCTCCCTAGTGTGATTGCACTTGTGTTTTAACAAGAGAAAGGATCAGTTGAAACCTTGACAACACGCAGAACACATGCATGGTTTCTCCCTGCTGTAAATGATGCTGTTTGTGGGGCTGAAGCGAGTCACAGTCCCAGTGACCAGGAGAGAAAATGATTTACTCATTAATTTTATTCTACTAGAGAAGAAAAAATATTCCACAGAAAGTGGAATTGTCTGCTCTGAATTTCTATCCTGGATTGACAGGGATGACTTTGTAAACTCCTTTTCCAGGGCATAAGAAGGGAAAAATTTACAGACATGAAACTCAAATCAAACATCACGTCAAGATCTGACGGTCACTCGATTCACCAGGACCTGAATATCAGCAGCCTTTGAATGTAGAACGAGAAATTTTTGCCTATGGAAAGGATTTAAAACTTCAGTGTGACTGGAAAAGCAGCGAGACACACACACACCAGAGTGAGAGTGTTCCAGTGAACTGACTGTGGAAAGAGCTTTAACCAGTTACACAGCCTGAAAAACATCACACCATTCACAGCGGAGAGAAAGCGTACCCCTTTTTCTGTGTGTGGACGAGGCTTCAACTGATTATTCAACCTGGAGAAGCACAAGGACACCCGCACCATGGAGAAACCATGGAAATGTGGGGACTGTGGGAAGGGATTCAATTATCCATCCAAGCTGGAAACTCATCGGCGCAGTCACACTGGGGAGAGACCATTCATCTGTTCTGATTGTGGGAAGGGATTCACTCAGTTATCTACCTTGTTAACACACCAGCGAGTTCACACTGGGGAGAGACCATTCACCTGCTCCATATGTGGGAAGGACTTTACTAAATCATCTACCCTGACTGATCACGAGCGAGTTCACACCGGGGAGAGGCCATTCAGTTGCTCTCACTGCGGGAAGAGATTTGGCCGGTCTTCCAAACTCACTGAACATCCCCGTGTTCACACTGGGGAGAGACCGTTCACCTGCCCCGTGTGTGGGAAGGGATTCACTTGTTTAACCAACCTCACATCACACCAACTTGTTCACACTGATCAGAGACCTTTTCAATCTTCTGTCTGTGATTCTGGCTTCAAAAGCACAAGGGATCTGCTGACATAGCAACACAGTCACACCAGGGAGAGGCCCTGCTGTCTGTCCTGAATGATTCCATTTCACTAACAAATGTTGAAATGTTTGCTTCACACCCACAGGGTTTCATCTGTTTAAAGCCACAAACAGAAAGGTCCAGTTTTCTCTTGGAGTTTGAGACAAATCAGCTTCCAAAATGGTGCAGAGTTTCAGCCAATGAGGGAGACACGGGCTCAGCCCCGCCCCTCATTCACTCCAATTGGTTGGAGGACCATCCGATTCCCCTCTTGGTCCTCCAGTCCTGTCCCATCTTCCTATTGGTCAGAAGCTTCCGTCAATCACTCCCCGGGCATTGTGATCTGGAGCATGCGCAGTGCGGGTGATGTCCAAGGACAGATGCTTGTTTGTCTCATCTTCAGGCGGGAAGGAGGCGGATAAGCGGAGGCAGCATCGGGGGCAATGGGTGGGAGGGGAGGCTTCACAAACACCCAGTGGAGGCCTCAACACCCCCAGTAAGAAATTACCGGGCCCGCCTGCACCGAACGGCACGGCAGCTGCGGGATTTCTCCCGGTGCCAGGCCCGAGTGGACAAATGTGGGTTAATGAAGGAAACGCAGCAATGGGTTTGTTAATGAGAAATCACCTTTAACTCACTTTACTGATCCTGGAGCAGGAGGAGAGAATGGTGTGAATTTCTATCCTGGAATGACACTGGTGGGTTTAGGAAACTCCTTTTACAGGGGGTGAGAAGGGGAGGATTTACAGGCGGGAAAGTCAAACCAAACATCACATTCAGAGCAGACCCGATTCATCAGGACCTGGATATTATCGGCCTTTGAGTGTAAGCATTGAGTTCCAGATCATTACCATTCACTGTATAAAAAAAAGTTATTCCTCACATTCCCCCTTTATCTCTTCCTAAAATCTTAAATCCCTGTCCATAATTTTTTACAATCAAATAATGGGAACAGCTTTTCTTTATCTACCTTATCTAAACCTATTATTAACTTGTACACCTCTATCAAATCTCCCCTCAATCTCCTTTGCTCCAAGGAGAACAAGCCCAGTTTCTCCAACCTAACATTGCAACTAAAATCCCTCATCCCTAGAACCATTCTGATAAACCTCCTCTGCATCCTCTCAAGGACCCTCACATCCTTCATAATATGTGGTGATCACTGGTTTGCACAGACCCAGATGTTCTGTGTTCGTGTCTGTGATGTCATCACACATCGACAATTGCTCAGTGACATCACCCCCGCTCCCCGGGTATTTCCTCAACAGAGATTTTTCTCTGACTCCAGTGCTTCTGATATCTTTCCAGCTGCAGGCTCCAGCAGGAGATTTTAATATTGAAAACTGAAATTGTTCCAGATGTGAGTATTTTTGACCATTGCTTTTCGTGAGAGATTCCATGGCTCTGGGGCTGGTCTGATTCTTCTGCTGTGGATCTGAATCCATGTCCATCCATTGCTCTGTTTCAACTCTCTCTTCCCTGATCACCTTTCTGCCATTGTCTAACTTCCTCTGTCTCTAATAATGAACGTATTTTAGTTATGTTTAGCATTTTACTGTTCCTTCTGCTGACCATGTCTAAATGAGGTTTCCACTGCTGCCCATCCCCTGACCATGTGCTGCTGGCTTACCAGCTCTTTCACTTTTGAGCTTATATTGATCATCAAATTCTGCACCATTTGTATTGCCTGTAATTCATTCTACAGATCCTCAATCATTAACTGTTTCTCTCTCCACCAATACCAGCATATATTGCCAGTCACCAGTTGCTTGTGGAGAAGATGATGTTTGACCTTCTTGAACCGCTGCAGTTCGTGTGGTGAAGGTGCTCCCACAATGTTGTTATGTAAGGAGTTACAGGATTTTCACCCAGTAATGATGCAGGAAAGGTGATGTGTGTCCAAATCAACGGGAAGAATTTGTGTTTATCTGGCGCCTTTAACATAAAACATTCCAAGGCATTTCACAGAAATTTTACAAAGCTACATTTAATACCAAGCCACATGATGAGATATTAGGACATAAATTTGGTGAAAGAGGTTGGTTTAAGGTGTATCTTAAAAGAGGAAAGCAAGTTAGAGAGCAATTGGGAGCAATTTCCAAAGTTTGGGCCACCAATGGTGGAGCGATTAAAATCAGGAATGCTTAAGAAGGTGTAATTAGATGAGTGCAGATATTTTGGAGGGTTGTGTGGCTGGAGGAGATTACAGTGTTAGGGATGATTGTAACCATGGAGGAAAACTGGGATGAGAATTTTCAAACGTTGCTGCCTCTGAATTGGGAGCCTTTGTAGATCAGTGATCACAGGGGTGATGGGTGAACAAGACTTGGTCCAAGTAAGCACAAGAGCAGCAGAGTTTTGGATGGTGGGGGTTGAATCTGGAAGGATGGCTGGGAGCGCGTTAGGGTTGTTAAGTCCAGAGGTGACAAAGAATTGAATGATGGCTTCAGCAGCAGATGAGCTGAGACTGGGATGCAGTCAGGCGATGTTACTGAGGTGGAAATAGGTGGTCTTTGTGATGATGCGGATATGTGAATGGAAACCCATCTTGGGGTGAAATATTTTGCCATGGTTGCTTGGTTCAGCCTCAGACAGTTCCCAGGGAGAGGGATGGGGTCAGTGACTAGGGAGTGGAATTTGTAACAGGGACTGAAGACAATGGCTTCAGTCTTCCCAGTATTTACTGAGGAAAGCTTATTTACTGATCGATGCTTATTGAGGAAAGGGGTGATATTGCAGATTTAGAGGAGAGAGGAACAGCACCTGGAGGGATCTGTTAACAATATCTGTTAACATGGGGACCAAGAGATGAGGTTGAATAGTTAGCAGTTTAGTTGACAGTAATATTGAGAAAGCAAAAAGTGGGTGTCATGGATAAGATAAGTTCGGAGAAGGAGATAGGAGAGACACGAGAGAAAGATGTTCGGGGCTAGGGCAGGGGGCAGCTTCAGAGGAAATTTGGCCAGGTGGGCTAGTGGAAGGGAAGGAAGCAGCAGAGGGAGCTGAATGGATGATGTTGATCTTAGTGACAAAAGTCTGTGAGCTCCTATCTCTTATTGTTGGAAGTGAGGGCACAGGAGACAGTGGAAGAAGGGTTAAGAAAGATGATTTGCATTTGAGAAAAAGCCTAGGGTTATATTTGCATTTGAGGATGATCCTAGAATAGTGAGCAGTTATAGCAGGCGAGAAACGAACCCTATTGTGCGTTATGTGCTTCAGCAAGATCTGGGGGTGGATGCTTAGACCAATTGTCCACCGTATCTTTTCAAGTCTGCATCCCTTGGACTTAAGGGAGCAGAGATGAGGGCTGTACTGGGGGGAGCAGCCAGGGAGAGAGAGAGTCAAGGTTTTACTGGGAACTAGAGCATCACAGATGGTGGTGAGGATATGGGTCACTGTGTAAAAATAAGGGGTCACTGATTTAACACAGAGATGAGATTTTTTTATTATCTCAGAGGTTAATGAGCCTTTGCAATTCCCTTCCTCAAAAGGCATGGAAGCAGAATCTTTGAATATTTTTAAGGCAGAGGTAGATAGATTCTTGATAAACAAGGGGGTGAAAGGTTATCAGAGGTAGGTGTGAGGTTACAGTCAGATCAGCCATGATAATGTTGAATGACGGAGCAGCCTCCAGGGTCCAAGTGGCCGACTCCTGCTCCTAATTTGTATGTTCATATTTTAAATGGAGGAAATTTCTCTTCATGCAGTGCTGGATGTCAGACAAGTTAGGACAGTGTGTGAGTTGGAGAGGAACTTGTCGGTGATGGCGTTCGTATATACCTGCTACTCTGGTCCTTCTAGGTGGTGGAGGCTGAGAGTTTGGGAAATTCTGGTCAAGTTGTAGATATATAAAATCTCTCTCTCTGCACTTTTACTCTCCCACCTCTTTCTCTCTCTCTCCTCCCATGAAGGACAGAGTCTTGTGTAGCCCAGACCGGGTGGCAGGTTCCCTTCGCTGGACGATATTAGTGGACCAGTTGTGTTTTTACGACAATCCATCAACTTTCAGGGTCACTTTTTCCTAGTGCTGGCTCCACAAATGATCAGATTAATTCAACTCAATTTCACAACCTGGCTTTGTGTGTTTTTTGTGGGTTCTCTCTCATTCCCTTTTTTCTGTTTTAAATCAATTTCAGGGTATTAGAAGAGGAGGATTTGCAGTCGGGAAACTGAAACCAAACATCACATCAGGATCTGGCAAAGTTGTCCAATTAATTGTATCCTGAATATTACCGGATTTTGAACATGGAAGGAAAAAGCACCGTTCACAGTGGAGAGAAACCGTATACGTGTTCTGTCCTGTCGGGACACAAGCAGAGTCAAACTGGGGAGAAACTGTGGAAATGTGGTGACTGTGGGAAGGGATTCAATTATCCAGTTAGGCTGGAAATTCATCGGCGCATTCACACCGGGGAGAGGCCATTTACCTGCCCCAAGTGTGGGAAGGGATTCACGACCTCATCCCATCTGCTGACGCACCAGCGCATTCACACTGGGGAGAGACCATTCACCTGCTCTGAGTGTGGGAAGGGATTCACTCAGTCATCCAACCTGCTGACACACCAGCGAGTGCACACTGGAGAGAGGCCCTTCACCTGCTCCGAGTGTGGGAAGGGATTCACCATTTCAGCCCACCTGCTGAGACACCAGCGAGTTCACTCTGACGAGAGACCTTTTAAATGCCCAGACTGTGGGAAGTGCTATAAAAGTTCTGGGGAACTGATGTCCCATCAACGTGTTCACACTGATGAAAGACCGTTCAGATGCTCCCACTGTGGGACGGGGTTCAAGCAATCATCTGACCTCACTGTACACCAGCGCACTCACACTGGGGAGAAGCCGTTCTCATGCTCCGTGTGTGAGAAGAGATTCAATCAGACATGCACCCTTCTGCGACACCAGCAAGTTCACACTGGGGAGAGGCCATTCACCTGCTCCATGTGTGGGAAGAGATTTGGTCGGTCATCCACACTGCTGAGACACCAGCAAATTCACAAGTGACTATAGTGATCGATTTTTCTGTTCATCGCATCCAGGACTGAATAAAAGAGTTGCAATCTGTGACTGTTGATAATTCAAAAGAGTTTCACGGCGTTGGCAGCAAACGCAGCCTTTCCGAGTCACCGGGACGCTCAGGCCCCGCCCACTCTCTGGTGCGTCATCAAGATGGCCGCGTAAGCCCTCCGCTGCCCGCTGGACCAAGATGGCGGCCGCTAACCTGGTGCTGGACAGGGAAAAATGTTCTGGAACTGCGAATACGAGACCTGCAGCGTCTTATTCCTGGCTTCCGGCCTACACTGAGCGTTTATGAAGCCTGCGCTTCCTCTTCACCCCGACTCCTGGCTCCATTCCTCAGTCCGCCCCATCGACACTCACCCGCTGAGAAACGCCTCTCCCTCACTCGCTCAGCTCAAATTGATAATGCGCATGCTCCAGCTAGAGTACAGCACTGCGCCTGTGCACCGTGCTCCTGTAATATGAATAGGGCACTTTCACATCAGCAGGGAATCTTGCGTAACAGCAGCGCCATTTGAACTTTAAAGCGGGAATAGAACGTAATTGGAACCCAATTGCGATAAATTAATTTTTAAAATCACACATATATCCTACTGAATAGGTGCTGTGCCATTCTTTATTTCTTTAAGTGATTTAAGCCATTGCTCACTGAGCTTTTGAAAATTTTCCGACTGGTTCCCCTCTGTCTTTCCTCCCTGAAGGTGCTGACTCCAGCTCGGTTAAATCACACCGTCACTGGTTCTTTTCTTTCTCTTCTATCCCCTGATACCGAATATCCACTGTTTTATAGAATGATGCAGCATAGATTGAACCCATTCGGTCCATTATGCCTATGCTAGCTTTTTGAAAGATCTATCCAATAAATTCCACAGCCCTGCTGGCACTGTCAGGACAATGTATATTTGCTGTATTAATGCAAGAGGTGAATGGATAAGGCTTTCCAGTTGCACACTTCTCAGACACACTCACCCCTGTGGAAAGATCGATTGACCAGTATATGAAGCAGATATTAATGGTTCACTGATATAAAAACAGAAAGTGCAGGAAAACTCAACATGTCTGGCAGCACCTGGTGAGAGAGAAACAGAGTCCAGGTGACGAATGGATCTAGCCATTTGTGGGGCCAGCACCAGGAACAAGTGACCTGAAAGCTGTAGGGTTGTAAAACCCAACTAATTCATTCATGCCCATCAGGGAAGGGAACCTTCCACCCAGTCTGGGCCTACTCAAGACTCTGGCCTCTATGGAAGCAGATAGAGAGGTAAAAGGTTTGGGGCCCTTGGAGGGGGGGAATGATACTGAAGGAGAGGGATCTTATACATTGTCATGTAGACAAGAACTTAGACAGAACCTTCTAACACTGTGACTTCGACCCATTTGAAAGACAGTAACAGAAGGTGCATGCAAAAACCTCCAAGTTCCCTTCAAAGTCACACACAGCATCCTGACTTGGGCATATATTACCGTTCCTTCATCATTGTTGGGTGAAAATCCTGCAACCCCTTACCTCACAGCATTGTTAAAGCACCTTCACCACAAGGACTGCCATGGATCAAGAAGGCCCACAATCACCTTAATGTGGAGTAGGCTGGATCATTTTTATTAGACTTTTGCGGGATGTGGGTATTGCTGGCGAGACCAGCGTTTATATCTCACTCCTAATTGCCCTGGAGAAGATGGTGGTGATCCACCTTCTTGAACTGCTACATTTATGTGGCATAGGTACACCCACAGTGGAACTAGGCAGTTCCAGGGTTTTGATACACCAATAGTGAAGGAACAGTGACTTAGTTCCCAAGTCAAGATGGTGTGTGGTTTGGGGGGAGGCGGGAGGTGGGGGGGTTGGGGGGGGGGGGTGGTGGGTGGGAGCTTGTAGATGCTGGTGTTCACATGTGTCTGTTCGCCTTGTTCTTCTAGGTGGGAGAGGTTGTGTCTTTGAAAAGTGTTGTAGAACAAAATTAATGAGTTGCTTCAGTGCATCTCGTAGGTGGTATGCACTGTTGCCACTCTGTGTTGGTGGTGGAGGGAGTGGATGTTAAAGGTGGTGGGTGGAGTGCCCTCAAGCAGACTGCCTTGTCCAGGATGGTGCTGAGCTTCTAGAGTGTAATTGGAGCCACACTCATCCATTATGTTTGCTGGCCTTGCTCGCAAAAGCCCACGCCACAAAAATTAATTTAAGAGAACGAAATGTAAATGAATTGAAAGCCTATACTGAAATTATTGTTCAGAAAACAATATTTGTTTACATTGTAGGGGCTGTGTCTGTTTAGCAACCTCACTTGGTAGTCCCACACATTGAGAATTGTTGGGCTGCACTGGGCTGAAAACTGCTCAGAAGCTCCTCCTCCATCTCCACTCCTGTTCGAACTGATGCAACACTAAAGGTCTACTCAGGAGGCCAGGGGTAGACAAGGGCATCCAACTCCAATACTGAGGCAAATACTGATAATATTAAGTAGGTTAAGCAAAATCTGTGCATCGAGAAGCAAGAAAGAATTTCATGCCGTTGACCTTTTTGTCAGGATGCAGTGAAAAACTTACAGGCAGCTGCTGATTAATGGCGATATTAGTCCCACAATCCCCTGCGTCCCAGAAACCCCTCTATTCAACTCGCTCCTTTCCCCCAGGCGCTGAGAGTGCGCATGCTCCCCAGGACCAGCCGCGGGGCATTCTGGGCGGTCTCTTTGTTGTGAGTCGGACTCGGTGGAAATGGAGAAGAAACCGGGAAGCGGCGGCGAGGATGGGGGAGGCGCTGCAGCATCGCTTTAATGGGCAGCCCCGACCCCCAGCCCGGAGAGATCACCGCACGGCCGCCGGGCCCGGCCGCTCTCATTCGGCCTCTGAGAGCCGCACTCGCTGTTCCTGAGGCTGCGCTCGCCCCCCGCTCAGTTTCTCCATTGAATCCTGTTTCTCTCCTTGTTTCTCCCAACTCAGATTCACCGCCTCATTTTCTTTTCTTCCTCTGAGCCCCTGAACTCCATCTGACAGGGTCATGTTGGAGAGCGGGCATTGACTGTCCTGGGAAACAACAGCAAGAGGAGCTCAGAGGCCGGAGAAGCAAAGGAGCAGCGAGTTCAGTCACCAATCGGGGGGGATTGAGGACTGGACCCTGGGTCAGTCAGTCAGGGGAGTCACAGTGAACCCCTGGGGAATCAGTCATCTCTGAAAAATTGAATGAGTATCTCTTTTATCAACAACACTATTTTATATTTGTCAGTATTTTTATTTATTCTTTGTTATCTTAATCCCAGGACATTGCTGCTGGAGTTCCTCAGGGCAGTATTCTAGGCCTAACCACCTTCAGCTGCTTTATCAATAACCTTTCTTCCATCATAAGTCAGAATTGGGAATATATCGCCGTTCCTTCACTGTTGCTGAGTCAAAATCCTGGTACTTTCTTTTGAACTGCACCTACACCACGTGGACTACAGCAGTTCAAGGAAGTGGCTCACCACCGCCTTCTCAAGGCAATTCCAGATGGGCAACAAATACTGGTCTTATCAGTGACACCAACATCGCATGAACAGATTAGAAAAAGGAAAGAAACTAGGATTGTCTGTTCTGGATTTCTATCCTGTACTGACTTTTGTGAATCCCTTTTTGTAGGATATTTGAACAGGAAGATTTGCTGACAGGAAACTCAAACCAAACATCACGTCAAAGTCTGACCAATTCACTCAATACATCAGGAGCTGGATATCATTGAATGTGTAATATGGACGGAGAAATATTTTAACCAGTTGCACAGCCTGAAAAAGCTTCGCACCTTTCACCGTGAGAATAAACTGTGGACGAGATTTGATCTGATCATCCAACATGGACAGCCACAAGGACACCGGCACCACGGAGAAACCATGGAAATGCGGGGACTGTGGGAAGGGATTTGGTTCCCCATCAAAGCTGGAAATTCATCAGCGCAGTCACACTGGGGAGAGGCCGTTCACCTGCTCCATGTGTGGGAAGGGATTCACTCATTCATCCAACCTTCTGAGACACCAGCGCATTCACACTGAACAGAGTTCAGTCATCTGCTCCATGTGTGGGAAGGCAATCGGTCATTCATCGAACTTTCAGAGGCACCAGCAAACTCACAGTGGAGAGAGGACATTCATCTGCTCCATGTGTGGGAAGGGATTCACTCATTCATCTAACCTTCTGAGACACCAGTGCATTCACACTGAACAGAGTTCAGTCATCTGCTCCATGTGTGGGAAGGCAATCGGTCATTCATCGAACTTTCAGAGGCACCAGCAAACTCACAGTGGAGAGAGGACATTCATCTGCTCCGTGTGTGGGAAGGGGTTCACTCAGTCATCCTACCTGCTGACACACCAACGCATTCATACGAGGGAGAGTCCGTTCATCTGTTCTTTGTGTGGGGAGGGATTTAATCGATTATCTAGGCTGCTGAAACACCAGCGCATTCACACTGGGGAAAGTCCATACACCTGCTTTATCTGTGGCAAGGGATTTAATCGGCCATCCAAACTACTGACACACCAACGAATTCACACTGGGGAGAGGCCATTCACCTGCTCCATGTGTGGGAAGGGATTCACTAATTCATCCGACCTGCTAACTCACCAGCGAGTTCACACTGGTGAGAGGCCATTCACATGTTCGGTGTGTGGAAAGGGATTCACTCGATCATCCCGCCTTCTGACACACCAACTTGTTCATACTGATCAGAGACCCTTTGAATGTTCATACTGTGAGAAGGCCTTTAAAAGTAAAAAGGATCTGCTGATACACAAACGAATTCACACTGAGGAGAGGCCGTTCACCTGCTCCGTGTGTGGGAAGGGATTCACTCAGTCAGGCTCCTGGCTGACACACCAACGAGTTCACAAGTGACTGTAGGGGTTGGATTCTGCATTTTTTGCTGCTGTTAATCATGTTCAGGATTGAATTCTTTCATTCTGACAGTTGGGGTTGTTTCTGCAGATTTTACTGGACATATAATTGGGCTGCTGTTTAATATTCTGTATAGATGTCGAATAGCATGTCAAGCTTTGTTTTGAACACATGTAGATTTTTATCCTTCCCACTTGAGTGTTTAACATCACCTGGTTGGATCTCAGAAAGGACAATCTGGGGGAGGATCGCACGGCAGGAACAGAACTCCAGCCTGGACACAGTCCTTCAGGGTCATGCTGAGAGAGACAAATGGCACTTTGGCCTTACTCATTTCTCCTCACTGACAGCAAAACCCACATGTGGATTCATCCTGAGGTGTGCAAGAAATATGTCACAGCCACTTCTCACCATCCTGACTTGGAAATATATTGACGTTCCTTCACTTTTAATTCAACATCGGGGACTTCACGCAGGAGAGAGACCGTTCACCTGCTCCAAGTGTGAGAAGAGATTCAGGTCTTCGACACACCTCATAAAACGCTTACGTGTGCACACTGGGGAGAGGCTGTTCACCTGCCCTGAGTGTGGGAAGAGATTCAGGTGTTCACCCAGCCTCACGGAACAACTACATGTGCACCTGGGGGAGAGGCCATTCACCAGCTCTGAGTGTGGAAAGGGATTCACTTGTCATCCCAGCATCTGACACACCAGCAGGTTCACACTGAGGAGAGACCATTCACCTGCTCCACGTGTGGGAAGAGATTCAGTCGTTCATCCACCTTGCAGAGACACCATCAAGTTCACACTGGGGAGAGGCCATTCCTCTGCTCCAAGCGTGGGAAGGGATTCACTCAGTTATCCCACCTGCTGAGACACCAGTGAGTCCACAAGGTGTTTGATTCTGCTGATATTGCTGAAAATCACATCCAGGACTGAACCATGTTCATTCTGACAGAATTCTGGCTTTCTGAATTGGGGTTTGGTGTCCAATGAATTACCTTTGTGTGTGCCAACTCTTTGATTTCTCCAGGATAAAAGGAGACTCACTGGCTTCTTGTTACTGACTGCTCCATTTTTGGATCTTTTTGGGATAGAAAGCTGACAAATCCCTGGATCTCACTGCCTACATTCCAGGATTCTGAAAGAGATATTGGATGCACCACTTGTGATTTTCCAAAATTCCCTAGATTCTGGAATGGTGCTAATGGATTGGAAGGTGGAAAATGTAATCCCAATCTTCAAGAAAAGCAGGAGGGAGGAAACAAGGAACTACAGGCCATTTAGCTGGACATCAGTCATCAGGAAAGTACTGGAATCTATTTTTAAGCAGTGGTAACAGAGCACTTAGAAAAGGACAATATGATTAGACAAAAGTCAAAATGGTTTGATGAAAGGGGAACCGTGTTTGACAAAGCTGTTAGAATTTGTTGAGGATGTAACTCGCAGATTTGATAAAGGGGAACAAGGGAATATATAATGATTGAATTTTGAGAAGTCATTTGATAAGGTGCCACACAAAAGGTTGTTGCACAAGGTCAGGGCTCATGGGGTTGGGGGTAAAATATTAGCACGGGTGGGGGAGTGGTTAAAGGACAGAAAACAGAGATTAGGAATAATCATGTCATGTTGAGGTCAGCGGGCTGTTATTCTGGAACAGCGCAAGCAGTAGGACTGGGGTTTCAGATACTTACAGTCTATATTCAGGAATTACTTCAAGGAACTGAATCCAATGTGTTCAAGTTTGTTGATCATACCAAGTTAGGTGGGTAAGTAAGCTGTGAGGAGGACACAAGGAGGCTGCAAAGGAACATGGACAGGTTGAATGAGTAGGCAAGAAGGTGGCAGATTGAGTATATGGGAAAATGTGAGGCTATTCACTTGGGTAAGAAGCAGAGAGAAACTGAATTTTTCTTGAATAGTGAGAAACTAAATGCTGTTGTTCAGAGGGATTTGGGTTTCCTTGCACAAGAAGCAAAGGAAGTGAACATACAAGTGCAGCAAGCAATTAGAAAATAAATGATATGGTGGTGATGATTCCAAGAGGATTGGAATACAAGAGTAAGGAAGTCTTGCTACAATTGTCCAGGGCTCTGGTGAGACCACATCTGGATTGCTGTTTACAGTTTTGACCTCCTTACCTAATGAAGGATTTACTTGCTTTAGAGGGATTGTAACAAATGTTCAGTAGATTGAGTCCTGGGATGATGGGGTTGTGCTATGATCAGAGGTTGAATAGACTGGGACAATACTCTCTGTGCAGTTTAATGGAAGATTCTGAGAATGTTCACGAGATTGATTCCTGGGATGATGGGGTTGCGCTATGATGAGAGATTGAGTAGACTGGGCCTATACTCTATAGTTTAATGGAAGGCTCTGAGAATGTTCACTAGATTGATTCCTGGGATGATGGAATGTGCTGTGATGAGAGATTGAGTAGACTGGGACTATACTCTCTGCAGTTTAATGGAAGATTCTGAGAGGCTGTTTCCAAGATTCTACAGCTAGGAGGCATCATCTCTGGCCTTTCAGACTGAGATGAGAATAACTTACTTCACTAAGAGGGTTGTCAATCCTTGGAATTCTCTACTCCAGAGGATTGTGGATGCTCACTTATTCACTGTGTTACAGGCTGAAATTGACTGGTTTTTGGACTCTAAGAAAATTAGGGGTTATGAGGATTGAGTGGGAAAGTGGAGGTTGAAATTGAGGATCAGCCATGATCTGATTAAATGTTGGGGCAGGTTTTAGAGTCTGTATGATTTATTCCAGCTCTTGTTTCTTACGTTCTCCTATCTAACTCTGGATTATTTCAGTTCTCAGACCTTTGGTTCCTCTCATGGACAAGTCCCAGCTCCCATACCTTCCAGAGGTTTTCCATCATGCTGGGCTCAACAGTACGGAGACCACCCTCCAGAAAATTCCACTTAGATGGCCAAGCCATGTCCCCCACATGGATGATGACAGAATCCCCAAGCAGATCGTCAATGGGGAACTGTCTCAGGGTAAACAACATCAAGGTGGTCAGTACAAACGGTACAAGAACACCTTAAAAAAGACCCTTACAAACTTGTGCATTGCAGACCATCTCTCTGGGGAAAACATTGCAGCCGACTGGCCCATGTGGAGGCAAATACTGAAATTTGGTTCAGCATGTTTCAAGGACCATCTACTCCAGACTCGCAACATCCGATGTGCCCAGAGGAAGACCAGTGGTGGAGCAGCTGCAGAAGTTCCTCCGGCACCAACAACAACAACATGAACTGCCAGTTCTGTGGGCGTCCATGTCGATCCCACATCGGACTCTTCAGTCATGAGAGGAGCCACAGAAAACAATGGAATCATTTACAGCTTGGACATACTCGAACAAGGAGTCTACCCCAACATTATCCCTGTTCTCCAGATTGGGGGACTATACTCTGTCTGTATGATTGCAGTGTTGTTAATAAAGTCAGGAAAAGATAATCTGTTGATGTGAGCTTGATTATCTGGTGTCTGAAACCACAAGATTCAACATTTAGAGTCAACAAGATGAACAAGGAAACACATGGCCCAATACTCCAGCTCAATATTCCCAAGACAAAGTCTGTTACCTAACACCTGGAGTGGGCAGAACAGAGAAAGATCCCAACTGTAAGAAACCCTCGAATCATTTGTAAATGTCTTTCAAATGCTGACAGGTTCCATTCGTCAGCTTCCATTACATTGAAGTCAATGGGAGGTGAGAGAGCGGTTATTCTAGAACTATAAAGAACAGTAGTTAGATCACAGCTAGAGTACTGAGCACAGTTCTGGTCAGGGAGCCAGATAAAGTGGGTAGGAAGGACCTATTTCATTAACAGAGAGGTCAATGACCAGGTGGCAGATTTTTAAAGTCATTGGTGGAATGATTAGCAGGGAGTTGAGGAATGTTGTCACTCAGAGGGTGGTGAGGGTCTAGAACTCACTGTCTGAAAGGATGGTCGAGGCAGAAATAGTCGCATTTAAAAAGTACTCCAAAATGCACTGGAGGTGCTGTAACCTACAGAGCTATGGATCAGGAGCTTGAAAGTGGGATTAGACTGGAGAGCTCATTTTCAGGTGGCACAGACATGATGGGCTGAATGGCCTCCTCTGTGCTGTAAATTTCTGTGATGACAAGTGGTCCTTGTGTTTTTATCCGAGACAGGCCTCAGGCCAGTCATTTGCTCCAAGTGTTGATGTGATGGTTCGAGCTAAGAGGTGTGTTCTGGAATCTGTGGTCAGAGGTTGTAATTATTGAGACAGACCCTAATTGAAAAGGGAAACTGAGAAAGGAACTGACCCTCCCACTTTCAAAGGAAACTAAGACTGAACCTGGTTAAAATCATATAAAAGGTCACAGAGGGCCCTCAGAGCTCAGTGGTGGATGATGGGTTCAGTACTGCAGTCCAGGCAGGCTGAAGAAGATAGAGACTCGATACAGGAGCTGCAGCTGTTTCTGTTACTTGGTGGATCTACACCATCCAGACCGTCGTGAGCAGAGTTGAGGTGGTTCCGCAGATGTGTGTCATTTTTGGTGAAGACCGTGCCCGTGGAACTCAGGTTGGTTGTGCGCTGCTGTTGGCTCGAGATCAGGCTACATCCTAGAAGAAGAGGAGCTGAAATTCCTTGTGAGGAAGACAGTGTTCTGAGTTGTGACTGAGACTGATGACATATAAGCGAGATACACTGCCAAGTCAAATCATAAGACCTATCTTAATTGTATCTGTCATTTAATGTGTAATTTATCATTTATAATTGACCATGATTTGCCTTTTAATTCATGTTGAACTAATGTTGACTTTGGGTTTTAGAGTATAGGTGATTAACTAAGAAAGTGTTCAGTGTTTGCTTTGCTTGACTCCCGTACAGTAAAAATTCTTCTGTTTAAATTATGGAATCTTGTGTCTTCGTTCTTTCCATAAATAACTGAGATTTCAGATTTCTTCTATTTTAAATAACAAGTTACTGGTCTCTCCCGAGATTACGGCAGGTGCCAGGTATCAGGAGCAGTAAATAAAATCTAAATGTCAGTTAGCAGTGATATGATTTATCTGTATCCAGTTCTATTTGAATACCTTTTGCTGAATGGGGCCCTCACCCAGTGCTCAGAATTGAACACAATATTTGAGCTAATCAGGGATTTATAAAGATTCAGGATAACTTCCTTGTTTTTGTATTCCATGCCTCCATTAATAAACTGAGAATCCCATTAGCATTTTTAAAAACAGTTTGATCAACTTGCCTTATCACAATGAAAGAAGTGTGTACTTTCATCCCCAAGTATTTTGTTGCTACACACTCTGTTTAAAATTGTACCATTTAGTTTATAGCCTCTCCTCATTCTTCCTTCCAAAATGCATCACTGACTGTGAATCACTTTAGGATGTTCTGAGGGTGTGAAAGGTGTTAAATGAACAGAAGA
This sequence comes from Cetorhinus maximus, assembly GCF_964194155.1. NCBI lineage: Eukaryota > Metazoa > Chordata > Chondrichthyes > Lamniformes > Cetorhinidae > Cetorhinus > Cetorhinus maximus. The sequence continues at coordinate 7,656,828 of NC_135901.1, forward strand.
ATTTTCTTTCTCTTTTACAGCTGATTTAAAGTTGTAGATTTTTCTCCAAAGATTAAATTCAGATCAACTAACTATTTTACTGCATAAACAACTTCAGGGGGTTAGTGAATTAAGAGGAAAGATCCCAGACAGCGGTTCTTCAAGGTACACTGCAGACCCAACAGCTCAATCAGCTCCACTCTCAGCTCAGGAGATCTCAACAACCCCACATACTGTCCACAGGGGAGTTCTCCTGGTGCAGTGGGACCAACATTCATGCTTTAACTGACACCAAAAAAACTGGATTAATCGGTCACCGTCTGATTGCTGTTTGTGGAATCTTACCATGTGCAAACTGGCTATTGTAAAACAGTAACAAATTGTATTTATATAACATGTTTAATGTAATAAAACATCCCAAGGTGCTTCGGGGGAGTTATCATAAAGAAAAAATTAACACTGAGTCACATTGGTCTTTATTTGAACAGATGTCCAAAAGCTGATTGGAGAGGCAGATTTTAACAAGCAACTTTAATCAGGAGAGAGAGCTAGAGAGGTTTAAGGAGAGAATTTCAGAGTTTCATGCATGGGCACATGCACCATTGGGGGAGTAATTAAAATCAGGGATGTTCAAGAGGCCAGAATGAGAAGGGTGCAGATATCTCACAGGATGTGTGAAACTGGAGATTACAGAGATAGGGAGGGACAGGGCAATGGAGGAATTTGAAAACAAGGATGTAAATTTTAAAGTCAAGGCATTGCTTGACCAGGAGCCAATGTAGGTCAGTGAGCACAGGGGTGATGGGTGAATGAGACATGGTCTAAGAAAGCACACGGGTTTTGGATAATCTCACGTTTTCGTGTTGCAGTGGGGTGAACGTGAGAGGCTGGTCAGAAATGTATTGGAATCGTCAAGTCTAAAGGTAACACGGACATGGATGAGGGTTTCAGCAGCAGATGAGCTGTGGTGGGGTGAAGACAGGAGATGTTATGGAGATTGAAATATCCGATATTAGTGATGGTGTGGATATGTGGTCGGGAGCTCATCTTGGGGTCAGATATGAGACTAAGATTGTGAAGAGTGTGGTTCAGTCTCAGACAGTTCCTAGGGAGAGGGATGGACTCGGTAGTTAGGGAACGGAATTTGTAGTGGTGACCGAAGACAATGGCTTTGGTCTTCCCAATTTTTAATTGGAGGAAATTTCTGCTCATCCAGTACGGGATGTCGGATAAGCAGTTTGATAATTTAGTAATAGTAGAAGAATGGAGAGGGATGGTGGTGAAGTAGAGCTGGGCGTTCTCAGTGTACATGTGAAAACTAACACGTTGCTTTTGGGTGATGTCGCCTAGTAGCAGCATGTAGATGAGAAATAGAAGGGGCCAAGGATAGATCCTTGGGGAACACCAACTTCAAGGACTTTGGTGAGGAAAGGGAGGTTGGAGATGGGGTGGTAATATTTGCAAAGACGGTGGTGTGAAAGGTTTTTTGGGGTGGATGATGAGGGTGAATTTAAAGGTGTGAGGGACAGTATCAGAAGAGAGACAGAACCATTAACAATATCAGATAACGTAAGGAAGTTGGGTGATCAGTGCTTTAAGTGGGGAAAGAGTAAAGGGAGAAGAAGGCAGGTCTCATGGACAAGATGAGAAATGAGGGGGTATGATGGAAGGTAGGAGGGAAACCGGAGAAAGATGTGAGTTTAGACAAGGGGGAAGTTTAAAGACAGAATGACCGAGTGGGCTAATGAAAGGGAGGGAAGTAGCTGATCAGATTGTCTCAATCTTAGTGACAAAGAAGCTCCATGAGCGCCTCACACTTGTTGTTGGAGGTGAGGATGGAGGAGATGGGGGAGAGGGAGACCCCTTCAAAAGGAACTAACTTGTTTCAGAGATACTAAAAAGATATTACACAGTGTGGTTATCACAAAGAAAACAAACTTGATCTTTGTCCAGGATATTAGCCTCTATAACTAGGGTGCAGCTTATTAACAGACCAAATGAACACAGTTCAGTCCGGGATTTGATTAACAGCAAAATCCAATCACTGTTGTGACTTGTGAGCTCGCTGGTGTCTCAGCAGGTTAGATGATTGAGTGAATCCCTTTCCACAATCGGAGCAGGTGAACGGCCTCTCCCCAGTGTGAACTCGCTGGTGTCTCAGCAGGTTGGATGACTGAGTGAATTTCTTCCCACAATTGGAACAGGTGAATAGCCTCTCCCCACTGTGAACTCGCTGGTGTCTAAGCAGTGCAGATGACTGAGTGAAATGCTTCCCACACTCAGAGCAGGTGAATGGCCTCTCCCCAGTGTGAACTCGCTGGTGTCTCAGCAGGGTGTATGATTGAGTGAATTCCTCTCCACAGTCAGAGCAGGTGAACGGTCTCTCTCCAGTGTGAGTGCGCTGGTGTACAGCGAGATGAGATGATCGTCTGAACCCAGTCCCACAGTCAGAGCACCTGAACGGTCTCTCATCAGTGTGAACTTGTTGATGGTACATCAGTTCCTGAGAAGTTTTATAACACTTCCCGCAGTCCAGACATTTAAAAGATCTCTCGTCAGTGTGAACTCTTTGGTGTGTCATCAGGTTGGAGGAATTAATGAACCCCTTCCCACACACAGAGCAGGCGAACGGTCTCTCCCTAGTGTGAACTCGATGGTGTGTCCGCAGGGTGGATAAGTGAGTGAATCCCATCCCGCACATGGAGCAGATGAAAGGCCTCTCCCTGGTGTGAACTCGCTGGTGTGTCAGCAGAGTGGATGACTGAGTGAATCCCATCCCACATACAGAGCAGGTGAATGGCCTCTCTCCTGTGTGACTGCGCTGATGAGTTTCCAGTTCTGAGGGGTAATTGAATCCCTTCCCACAGTCCCCACATTTCCACGGTTTCTCCCTGTTGTGACTGCATTTATGTTTTGACAGGTTAGATGATCGGTTGAAGCCTTGTCCACACACAGAACACGTGTACGGTTTCTCCCAACTGTGAACGGTGCTTTTTCCTTCCATGTTCAAATTCTGATGATACTTATGATAAATTGGGCGACCCTGTCAAATCCTGATGTGATGTTTGGTTTCAGTTTTCAACTGCAAATCCTCACTTTCCAATACCCTGTCAAATCGATCGAAAACAGGAAAAAAAGGGAGTTAGAGAGAACCCACAAAAACACAAAAACAGGTTGTGAAATTGAGCTGAATGAATCTGGCAATTTGTGAGGCCGGCACTAGGAAAAAGTGACCATGAAGACTGCTGGATTGTCATCAAAACCCAACTGGTCCATTAATGTCCTTCAGGGAAGGGAACCTGCCACCCGGTCTGGGCCTGCACAAGACTCTGTCCTCTATGGGAGGGCTGAAAGGGAGAGAGAAAGAAGTGGGAGAGGCAGGAGACAAAGGAGAGGAATTCTTTATATCGACAGCTTGACCAGAACTACAGAACATCCTAAACCTTCAACCCCCACCACCTAGAAGGACCAGGGTATCAGGTGTTTTTGAACTCCATCACCTCCAAGTTCCCTTCCAAGTCACACACCATCCTGACTTGTCTGACATCCAGTACTGGATGAACAGAAATTACCTCCACTTAAATATTGGGATGACTGAAACCATTGTCTTCAGTCCCCACTACAAGCTCCACTCCCTAATCACTGACTCCATCCCTCTCCCTGGCAACTGTCTGAGACTGAATCAGACTGTTCACAACCATGGAGTCATCTTTAAAACCGAGTCGAGCTTTCAGCTACATACCTGTTACATCCCTGAGACCGCCTATTTCCACCTTGTAAACATCACCCGATTCCATCCTAGTCTCAGCTTATCTGCTGCTGAAACTCTCAACCATTCTTTTGTTATCTCGAGATTTAACTATCCTAACACACTCCTGGCCAGTGTCCTACAATCAACTTCTCTGCAATCTTGAGGTCATTCAAAACTCTGCTACCCGTGCGCTTATTCACACCAAGTCTTGTTCACCCATCACCTCTGTCTTTTTTAAAAATTATTTTACGGGGTGTGGGTGTCACTGGCTAGGGCAGCATTTATCACCCATCCCTAATTGCCCTTGAGAAGCTGGTGGGGATGTCCAATTCTCTTTGCAGTCCATGTGGCGTAGGTACATCCACAGTTCTGTTAGGGAGGGAGTTCCAGTGACAGTGAAGGAACGGCGATATATTTCCAAGTCAGGATGGTGAGTGACTTGGAGGGGAACCTCCAGGTGGTGGTGTTCCCATCTATCTGCTGCCCTTGTCCTTCTAGATGGTAGTGGCCGTGTGTTCGGAATGTGCTGTCAAAGAATCCTTCTGAGTTGCAGCCGTGCATTTTGTAGATGGTACACACTGCTGCTGCTGTGCATCGGTTATGGAGGGAGTGAATGTTTAAGTGACTGGAGTGCCAGTTAAGTGAGATGCTTTATCCAGGATGGTGTTGAGCTTTGAGTGTAGTTGGAGCTGCTCTCATCCAGGCAAGTGGATATTCCAATATTCCATCACATCCCTGACTTGTGCCTTGTAGATGGTGGACAGGTTTTGGGGAGTCAGGAGGTAAGTTATTCTCCACAGAATTCCCAGCCTCTGACCTGCCCTTGTCGCCCCAGTATTTCTATGGCTAGTCCAGTTCAGTTTCTGGTCAATGGTAACTCCCAGGATGTTGATAGTAGGGGATTGAACGATGGTAATGCCATTGAATGTCACAGGGAGATGGTCAGATTCACTGTTGTTAGTGACGGTCATTGCCTGACATTTGTGTGGCACGAATGTTCACCCTTCAATCCTGTGCTCACTGACCTACAAAGTCTCCAGGTTACGAAGCTCCAAAATTTTAAATTTCCCATCCTTGCTTTCAAATCCCTTCATGCTCACAGCCTGCCATAACTCTGTACCCATGGTGACTGTCCGCCATAACTCTGTACCCATGGTGACTGTCCGCCATAACTCTGTAACCATGGTATCGGCCTGCCATAACTCTGTAACCATGGTGACTGCCCAACCGGACTCTACAATCATGGTGACTGCCCGCCATAGCTCTGTAATCTCCTCCAACCTCACAAGCTTCCCAGATATCTGTGCTTCTCTAATTCTGACATCCTGAGCTCTCCTGATTTTAATTGTTCCATCTTTGGTGACCACATCTTCAGCTGCCAACAGCATAAGCTCTGGGATTTCCTCTCTAAACCCCTCCACATCTCGACCTCACTTTTCTACTTTAAGGTTATCCTTAAAACGTACCTCTGGTTTTTTTACGCCTTTGGTGATCTGCCCTCATATCTCCTTACATGACTCTGTGCCAAATGTTGCTTTATAAAACACCTGTGAAACACCCTGGAAAGGTCTATTACATGAAATGTGTTATATAAATACACATTGTTGTTGTTGTTGATTTGGACATATATTGCTGTTCCTTCATCATCGTTGTCACTCCTTACCCCACATCACTATGGGAGCACCTTCACCACATGGACTACAGCAGTTCAAGGAGGTCAAACATCATCTTCTCCACAGGTAACTGGGGATGGGTAATATCTGCTGCTGGTCTTGTTAATGAAAGGGCAGAGGAGTGGGACGAGCTGATTTGCTCCTGCAGAGAGACAGCACAGGCAGGATGGGCTGAATGGCCTCTGTCTGTATTGTAACCATTCAATGATTCAATGATAAAGAACCGACTCTGGAGACCAGGGACCAGCCTCTGGAACCAATGCCCAGCCTGATACAAACCGGCTCTTCATTGATCTGGGAGCTGCAGCCCCGCTCGGTGCAAACGGGGGAGGGGGACCGGTCAGTTTATTTCCGAGGTTTGCGGTTTACACAACATGTTTCCGGAGCCTCTCCGTCCACCCGCCGGATCCATCGCTCCCTCCTCCCCGCCATCCCCCCCTTTACCCATTGTGGACCCGTCTCCCCATCGCCATTACCTGTACTGCGCATGCTTCAGTCACAGCCTGGCCCCGCCCCCTCAGTCACTCCGATTGATTGGAGGACCAGCCGCCCTCGCTCGGAGCCCAGCCCCCACTTCCTATTGGTCCGGAGCTGCCGTCAATCACCCGGGCATTGTGACGGTTTCAAACGCTGAGAGCGGCCACAGACTCAGCCTGACTTGCTGATTCTTGGCAGCATTTTCTGTTTGGGAATTAGAGCTAGAGATGGATGGTCAGTTCCCCTCTGTCCGGGGGGGATTCACACTCATTTCCCCAGTGCAGTGATTATCACCTTTACTTTACATGAGAAAGTGTCCGGTTCAATCCCGGCTGGAAAATTGTTACTGATTTTTTTTTATTCATTCACGGGACGTGGGCTTCACTGGCTGGGCCAGCATTTACTGCCCACCCCCAGTTGCCCTTGAGAAGGTGATGTTGAGTTGCCTTCTTGAACCGCTGCAGTGCATGTGGTATGGACACACCCACAGTGCTGTTAGGAAGGGAGTTCCAGGATTTTGACCCAGCGACAGGATGGTGAGTGACTTGGAGGGGAACTTCCAGGTGGTAAAAGCAAAATACTGTGGATGCTGGAAATCTGAAACAAAAACAGGAAATGCTGGAAAAACTCAGCAGGTCTAACAGCATCTGTAGAGAGAATAAACACTCAATTAACGTTTCGAGTCTGTATGACTCTCCTTCCGGGTGATGGTGTTCCCATATATCTGCTGCACTTGTCCTTCTAGATGGGAGTGGTCATTGGTTTAGAAGTTGCTGCCAAAGCAGCCTTGGTGAATTCCTGCAGTGCATCTTGGAGATACACTGCTGATACTGTGCGTCAGTGGCTAGAGGGGCAGCAAGTTCTGGAGCACCAAGTCTTCAGTACTATTGCCAGAACATTGTCAGGGCCCATAGCCTTTGCAGTATCCAGTGCCTTCAGCCACTTCTTGACAGCATTTGGAGTGAATTCAATTGGCTGAAGACTGGCATCTGTGATTTTGGGGACCTCCGGAAGAGCCCGAGATGGATCATCCACTCGGCACCTCTGGCTGAAGATTGTAGCAAATGTTTCAGCCTCATCTTTTACACTGATGTGCTGAGCTCCTCCATCATTGAGGATGGGGATACTTGTGAAGCCTCCTACTCCAGTGAGTCGTTTAATTGTCCACCACCATTCATGACTGGATGTGGCAGGACTGCAGAGCTTGGATCTGGTCCATTGGTTGTGGGATTGCTTAGCCGTTTATCACTTGCTGCTTATGCTGTTTGGCACACAAGTAGTCCTGTGTTATAGCTTCAAAAGGTTGAAACTTTATCTTTAGGTATGCCTGATGTTGCTCCTGGCATGCCCCCCTGCACTCTTCATTGAACCAGTGTTGGTCCCCTGGCTTGATGGTAATGGTAGAGTGGGTGATTTGCCAGGCTATTCTTTATAGATTCTTTTTGAGTGCAATTCTGCTGCTGCTGATGGCCCACAGCGCCTCATGGATACCCAGTCTTGAGTTGCTAGATCTGTTCAAAATCTATCCCATTTAGCACGGTGGCAGTGCCACTGTGGAGGGTATCCTCAATGTGAAGGTGAGACTTTCTCTCCATGAGGACTGTGCGGTGGTCACTCCTACTGATATTGTCATGGACAGTTGCATCTGTGGTAGGCAGGTTGGTGAGGATGAGGTCAAATGTGTTCTTCCCTCTTCTTGGTTCCCTCATCACCTGCCGCAGACTCAGTGTAGCAGCTATGTCAATTAGGTCTCAGTCAGCTCAGTCTGTAGTGGTACTACCGAGCCACTCTTAGTGATAGACTCTGAAGTCCCCCACCCAGGTTACATTCTGCGCCCTTGCCACCCTCAGTGCTTCCTCCAAGTGGTGCTCAACATGGAGGAGCACTCATTCATCAGCTGAGGGAGGGTGGTACGTGGTAATCAGCAGGAGGTTTCCTTGCCCATGTTTCACCTAATGCCATGAGACTTCATGGGGTCTAGAGTCAATGTAGAGGGCTCTCAGGGCAACTCCCTCTCAGCTGTATACCACTGTGCTGCCACCTCTGCAGGGCCTGTTCTTCCAGTGGGACAGGACATCCCCAGGGGTGGTGATGTTGGGTGGGGGTGGAGAAGTGGGCAGGGAGAAGTACCAAATAAAGTACAAACCTGAGAGTTGGACCGGGGTTAACGGGACACCAACTGGAGCGGATGCGGAGCTGGGCGGAGCAGACCAGGTGATCACAATTGGGGAGGGGGCGGTGACTGATGTGCGCTCCAACCAATAGGGAGAGGGTGGGTGGAACTGGAGGACAGATTGGGGGTGGGTCCTCCAACCAATGATGGTGCGGCGGGGGGCAGGGTGTGGTGTGGAGCTCAGGTGCGCTGAAGCAGGTTGTGAGGCGCTGTCCCCAGGTGAGAGCAGCTGAGGCAGCACAGAGCTAGGACTGGAAACTGGGGCTGTTCTGGGACAGGGGGCAGAGTGGGGGGGGAATCACAGGCAAAAATAATACAATAATTAAAATGTTTATATATTATTTATTAATTGTAGATATATATAAAAGTGTACATCGATAAACTTTTAAGAGAATGTGGAACAACAGCAACCTGACCAAGAACCAATCTGTGAGTCTGCCAAGCCCGCGTCCTCAGCACATTCCTCGACAGTGGTGAGACCTGGACAACATATGCAGGGCAGGAGAAAAGGCTGAACAGTTTCCACCTTTGTCATCTCAACACGTTTCCTCAGCATCTCTCAGTCATCAACTCGGAGGCCCTGGCACACGCTAATTCCATCAACAGCCGCTCATTACAAAGTAAAAGTGCTGGCTCAGCCACACCCATCGGATAGATGATGGCTGTTTACCCAGAGCTCTTCTGTAGGTGAACTGGCCACTGGGTAACAATCCTCTGGACATCCAGCTCTCCACTGCAAGGAGGATATGAAGATGGAGGACATTGACACTGACAACGGGGAGACAGTTGCCAATGGCTGTGTCCTCTGGAAGCTGACTGCTTGGCAGGGCCTTGGAAGTGGTGTGAAGAAACGGAAAGCTCAGCTGGCTGAGATGAGGGCCCAGAGCAAACAGAGGCCATTGAATCCTGCACCTTCTCAGCCCACTGCCTTTATCTTCAGCACATGGAGCAGAGGCCTCCATGACTGTGTAGGGCCCTCAGCCACACCAGGTTATGCTTAACACAGAGTTCACCACCACAGCACAAACCATCCCTTAACATTCAATGGCATTACCATCGTTGAATCCCCCAGTCTCAACATCCTGGAGGTTACCATTGACCAGAAACTGAACTGGACTATCCATATAAATACTATGGCTACAACAGCAGGTCAGAGGCTAGGAATCGTGCGACGAGTAACTCACCTTCTGACTCCCCAAAGACTCTCCGCCATCTACAAGGCACAAGTCAGGAGTGTGATGGAATACTCCCACTTGCCTGGATGAGTGCAGCTCTATCAACACTGAAGAAGCTCAACACCATCCAGAATAAAGCAACCTGCTTGATTGGCACCCCATCCACCACCTTAATCATTCACTCCTTCCACCACTGATGCACAGTAGCAGCAGTGTGTGTTCCATCTACGAGATGCACTGCAGCAACTCACCAAGGCTCCTTTGACAGCACCTTCTAAACCCACGACCTCTGCCACCTAGAAGAGCAAGGGCTGTGGACACATGGGAGCACCACCACCTGGAAGTTCCCCTCCAAGCCACTCACTATCCTGACTTGGAAATGTATCACTGTTCCTTCACTGTCGCTGGGTCAAAATCCTGGAACTCCTTCCCTAACAGCACTGTGGGTGTACCTATACCACATGGACTGCAGCGGTTCAACAAGGCAGCTCACCACCACCAGCTTCTCAAGGGCAACTAGGGATGGGCAATAAATGCTGACCCAGCCAGTGAAGCCCATGAAGGAATAAAAAAAAATCATCTCAGGAGATGGAAGACTGCCAAAGAAAGATAAACACTTCTCAGAACAAGTATTTTGTATCTGTCTTGATGGTTGAAGACACCTAAAGCATCCCAAGAATAGTAGAAAATCAAATGGCTAAAGGGAGGAAGCAACTAGAGAAAAACTACTAGGAAAACTATTGGGAATAAGGGATAACAAGTCTCCTGGACCTGATGGCCTGAGCGTCTTAAAGGAAGTGGCTACAGAGAAAGCGGATGCGTTGGTTGTAATCTTTCAAAACTCCCTAGATTCTGGAAAGATCACAGCAAATTCGAAAATCAGAAATGTAACGCCGTTATTGAAGAGAAGGAAGGAGACAGAAAGCAGGAAACTATAGACCAGTTAAGGTGTCTCCTCTAGCGGTCTCCTCTACATTGGAGAGACCAAACGCAAACTGGGCGACCGCTTTGCCGAACACCTGCGGTCTGTCCGCAAGAAAGACCCAAACCTCCCTGTCGCTTGCCATTTTAACACTCCACCCTGCTCTCTTGCCCAAATGTCTGTCCTTGGCTTGCTCATTGAGGAACAGCACCTCATCTTCCGACTAGGCACTTTACAGCCTTCCAGGCTGAATATGGAATTCAACAACTTTAGATCTTAAACTCCCCCTCCCCCCATCCCCACCCCGTTTCTTCCCCCTCCCTTTTGTTTTTTTTTCAATAATTTATATAGATTCTTCTTTTCCCACCTATTTTCATTATTTTTAAATCTACAACTAATACCTTGTTAGTCTTTCCACCCAACCCCCACTAGAGCTGTACTTTGAGTGTCCTGTCTTCCATTCTTAATTAGCACTTTTCTCAAATAATATCACCACCTTCAACACCTCTTTGATCCTTTTGTCTGTGACATCTTTTGATTATCTGCTCCTATCACTGCTTGCTTGTTCCTACAACCACCCCACCCTCAACTTCTCTCCCCCCGCCCCCCCCCCACCTTAAACCAGCTTATATTTCACCCCTCTCCTAACTATACTTCAGTTCTGTTGAAGGGTCATGTGGACTCGAAACGTCGACTCTTTTCTTCTCCACCAATGCTGCCAGACCTGCTGAGTTTTTCCAGGTAATTCTGTTTTTGTTTTGGATTTCCAGCATCCGCAGTAGTTTTTTGTTTTATCTCTGTGGGGCCGGGGCCTGGGCTGGTGACTGACGTGCATCCCGACCAATAGCGAGAGCGCGGGCAAAGGCTGAAGGACCGAGTGGGCGGCAGGTCCTCCGCTGAGTACTCATTGTGACGTCAGCACAGGACACGGTCTCAGTCCGGAAGCAAAATCCTGCAGATGCTGCAAAAGCTGAAATAAAAATCGCGAGTGCTAGAAATGCTCAGCAGGTCTGGCAGCTTCTGCAGGGAGAGAAACAAGGTCAACCTTTCAGCTCCAGAAGTTAGAGAGGTGGGGTAAAAAACAAAAGAGGGCAGGTCTGTGGAAGGCAGGAGAGATTATTCAGCGAAAGGGATGATGGTGCAAGGCAAAATGAGATGGTGATAAAGAACATAGAAAAATTCCCAACACTGGAGAAGGCTTTTCTGTATCTAACCGGTGCTTTACCTGTTCTGGGGAGTTATCGACCTTTATCCTCCACTTAAACAATCTCCTGCTATTACATATCCAACTTCCATCAAGCTTAACCCTTCATTTATACCTCCGTAACATCACTCGTCTCCTCCCCCGTCTCAGCTCATCTGCTGCCGAATATCTCATCCACGCCTTTATCACCTCCAAACTCGACTATTCCGACACCCTCTGGCTGGTCTCCCACATTCTGCCCCCTGTAACCTTGGGTCATCCAAACTTCTGTCACCCTATGTCTTAACTCACAGACAGACCCTCCATCTCCACAACCCCCTCCTCTAATTCTGGCCCCCTGTGCATCCCCCATTTCAATCACTGCACCATTGGTGGTCGTGCCGAGAAGCCCTAGAATAGACTGCAGGGCATGATGGGAGAAGGGAGAGAAACTGGAGAAAGATGTGAGTTCAGGGCTCAGGTAAGGAGGAACTTTGGAGACAGTTTGGCCCGGTGCACTAGTATAAGGGAGGGAAGCAGCAGAGGCAGCTGATTGGATTGTTTCAATCTTAGTGACAAGGAAATTCCATGATCTCCTCATACTTGTTGGAAGGTGAGGATGGAGGAGACGGGGAGTGAGAGAAACCTTCGAAAGTAATTAACTTGTGTTAGAAATATTAGAAAGATTCAACACAATGTATTCAACACAAAGCTGATTTATTTGACTTTTATCTAAAATATTAGCCCATGTAACTGTGTTGGAAATTATTAACATCAGTAGAAACAGACCCAATGAACACGGTTCAGTCCTCTGTGATTTCCAGCAAAACCCAATCACTCTAGTTACTTATGAATTCGCCGGTGTCTCATTAGGTTGGATGATTGTGTGAATCTCTTTCCACACTTGGGGCAGATGAACGGTCTCTCCCCAGTGTGAACTCGCTGGTGTGTCAGTAGGGTGGATGACTGAGTGAATCCCTTCCCACAGTTGGGACAGGTGAACGGCCTCTCCCCGGTGTGAACTCGCTGGTGTTCAGTGAGATCAGATGATGTCTTGAACCCAGTCCCACACTGAGAGCACCTGAATGGTCTCTCGTCAGTGTGAATACGTTGATGGCGCATCAGTTCCCCAGAACTCTTAAAACAGTTTCCGCAGTCCAGGCATTTAAAAGGTCTCTTATCAGTGTGAACACGTTGATGGGACATCAGCTCCCTGGACTTTTTATAGCACTTTCCGCAGTCTGGGCATTTAAAAGGTCTCTTATCAGTGTGAACACTCTGGTGATTCAGCGGGGTGGATAACTGAGTGAATCCCTTTCCACAGTCAGAACAGGTGAAAGGTCTCTCTCCAGTGTGAACTCGCTGGTGTGTCAGCAGGTTGGATGACTGAGCGAATCCCTTCCCACAGTCAGAGCAGGTGAATGGCCTCTCGCCGGTGTGAACTCGCTGGTGTTCAGTGAGTTGAGATGACTGTCTGAACCCAGACCCACAGTGCAAGCACCTGAATGGTCTCTCGTCCGTGTGAACACGTTGATGGAGCATCAGGTCCCGGGAACTTTTAAAGCACTTCCCACAGTCTGAACATTTAAAAGGTCTCTCGTCAGTGTGAACTCGCTGGTGTGTCAGCAAGTCAGATGACCGAGCGAATCCTTTCCCACACTTGGAGCAAGTAAATGGTCTCTCCCCAGTGTGAACTCGCTGGTGTCTCAGAAGGTTGGATGACTGAGCGAATCCCTTCCCACAGTCAGAGCAGGTGAATGGTCTCTCACCGCTGTGAACTCGCTGGTGTCTCAGCAGACTGGATGACTGAGTGAATCCCTTCCCACATATGGAGCAGGTGAATGGCCTCTCTCCAGTGTGACTGCGTCGATGAGTTTCCAGGTCAGATGGAAATCTGAATCCCTCCTCACAGTCTCCACGTTTCCACAGTTTGTCTCCACTGTGAACGGTACTTTTTCCTTCCATGTTCAAAATCCGATGATATTCTGGTTACAACAAATTGGGCGACTCTCTCAGATTCTGATGTGATGTTTGGTTTGAGTTTCCTGACTGAAAAATTCTCCCCTTCTAATATCCTGTGAAATTGATTTAAAACAGAAAAAAAGGGAGTGAGAGAGAACCCACAGAAACACAAAGGCAGGTTGTGAAATTGAACTTAATGATTCTGGTAATTTTTGGGGCCAGAACTAGGAAAAAATTACCATGAAAGCTGTCGGATTTTTTGTAAAAACCCAACTGGTTCATTAATGTCCTTCAGGGAAGGGAACCTGCCTCCAGTCTGGGCTACACAAGACTCTGGCCTCTATGAGAACACTAGGGGAAGGCGGTGGCATAGTGGTTTTGTCACTGGACTGGTAATCCAGCGATCCAGGGTAATGCTCTGGGGTCCCGGGTTTGAATGCTACCACAGCAGATGGTGAAATTTGAATTCAATAAAAATCTGGAATTAAAAGTCTAATAATGACCATGAAACCATTGTTGTTTGTCGTCAAAACCCATCTGGTTCACTAATGCCCTTTAGGGAAGGAAATCTGCTGTCCTTGCCTGGTCTGGCCTACATGTGACTCCACATTCACAACGCGGTTGACTCCTAAATGCCCTCTGAATAAGGGATGGGCAATAAATGCTGGGCTAGCCAATGACACCCACATCCAATGAATAAAGAAAAAGAAATAGGAGCAGGAGTAGACCATAAGCCCCAATGAGCCTGCTCCGCCATTCAACATGATTGTGGTTGATCACAGAATCTTTACAGTACAGAAGGAGGCCATTTGGCCCATCGAGTCTGCACTGACGTGCTGAAAGAGCATTCTACCTCATCCCACTACCCTGCCTTATGCCGTAACCTCACATATTCTCTCTCTTCAAGTAGCAATCCAATTCCCTTTTGAATACCTCGATCGAACCTGCCTCCAACCATCCTCTGGGTAAAAAACAAAATTCCTCACATCACTTTTACTCCTTTTGCCCATTATTTTGAATGTGTGCCCTCTAGCTCTTGATGCACTCATGAGTGTGGCAACAGTTTCTCATTATTTATTCTGTCCATACCCCTCAGAATCTTGAATACCTCTATTTAGTTTCCTCTCAGCCTTCTTTTCTCCCAGGAAAACAGACCCAACCTCTCCAATCTACCCTCGTAGCTACAGTTCTTCATCCCGGCAATCAAGAGTTAATCGACGGGATGGGGAGGGCAGACAGGAAAGTGCAGTTGATGCCACAATGAGATCAGCCATGATCTTATTAATGGTGGAACAGGCTCAAGGGGCCAAAAGACCTACTCCTGCTCCTAATTCTTGTGATCTTATGAGACAAAGTCCCGTCTTCACACTGAGGATACTGTCCATCATGTTGTGAGGCACTATCACTATGCTAAATGAAATAGATTCAGGATGGATCTAGATATAAATGGGCATCCATGAGGTGCTGTGGATCATCAGCAGCAGCAGAATTGTATTCAGCCACAATCTGTAACCACATGGCCCACATATCCTTTACTCTACCATTACCATCAAGCCAAGTGACCAACCCTGATTCAACACGAACTGCAGGAGAACATGTCAGAAGCAGCACCAGGCATTCCTAAAACTGAGATTCCAATCTGGTGACCCTATACCATGAGACTACATGCATTCTAAACAGTGGAAGCAGCATGCTTGAGACAGGGTGAAGCAATCCCAAAAACAATGGATCAGATCAAAGCTCTGCAGTCCTGCCACATCCAGTCAGGAAAGGTATGGATAATTAAACAACTAACAGGAAGAGTAGGCTCCACAAACATCACCATTCTCAATGATCCCAGCATATCAGTACAAAAGACTGGGTTATGTGTTTAGTGATCCTGGGACTGGGTTATGTGTTTAGTGATCCTGGGAGACTTCCCTGGATCCCGAGTCTAGGAGAGACAACCTGGAAGGTATAGGGAGCTGGGACTTGTCTGTGAGAGTAATTGAAGGCACGAGAACTGAAATAATCTAGAGTTAGAAAGGAGAAAAGACTCCAAAAATGGAGCAGTTAGCAACTGGACATCAATTAATCTTCTCTTATGTTGGAGAAATAAAGGTCTAGATAGTGTGCCTGAAACAATATTAGTTCATCTTGGTCTTTAACACCACTTTCCCGCACGCTCTCCATTTCCCTCGAATGCCTGAGAGACCAAAAATCTCTCCATCTCAGCCTTAAATATATTTAAAGATGGAGCATCCAGAGCCTTCCGGGATGGAGAATTCTATGTGACAAGAGAAAAAGAGAGAGAGAAGTGGGAGAGACACAGAGAGAAAAAATGAGAGAAATGGGATAGAGAAAGAAAGAGAAATAGAAGGGCACAAGAGAGACAGAAGAGGGTTGGAGAGACAGGGGCAATGGAAAGGCATTTTAGAGACTGACAACTGAACCACAATTTGATAGAATCTCCCAAACCCTGAACCTCCACCATCTAGAAGGACCAGCGTAGCAGGTGTATGTGAACACCATCACCTCCAACTCACACACTGTTCTGACTTGTCTGATATCCAGGACTGGATGAGCAGAAAGTTCCTTCATTCAAATATTGGGAAGATGAAAGTCATTGTCTTCATTCCCCAATACATACTCCGCTCCCTAGCCAACGGCTCCATCCTTCTCCCTGACAACTCTGTGAGGATGAAACAGACTGTTCGAAGCCGTGGTGAAATATTTCACCCCAAGATGAGCTTCCAAGCACATCCACATCATCACCAAGACCGCCAATTTCCATCACCCGACTCCACTCTAGTCTCAGCTCGTCTGAAACTGTCATCCATTCCTTTGTTATTTCTAGGCTTAACTCTGGCTGGAGGTTCTAGATTCAGGGGACACAGTCTCAAAATAAGGGGCAGGCTATTTGGAACTGAGGTGAGGAGGAATTTCTTCACTCAGAGGATGGTGAGTGTTTGGAATTCTCTGCCCCATAGGGCTGTGGAGGCTCAGTCGTTGAGAATGTTCAATACTGAGATCAATAGATTTCTACATATAAAAAACATTGGGGATAAGGGGATAGTGCCAGAAAATGGTGTTGAAGTAGAAGATCAACCGTGATCTCATTGAATGGCAGAAGGGCTCAAAGGGCTGAATGGCCTATTGCTGCTCGTATTTCTTATGTTCCTTCCTAAAGCACTTCCAGCCGGTCTCCCACATTCAACCTCCCCATAATCTTTAGTTCATCCAAAACTCTGCTGCCCGTATATTTACTCGCACCCAGTCTTATTCACCCATCACCGCTGTGCTCACTGACCTATGAAAGTTCCTGTTTAAGAAGCACCAACATTTTAAATTTCTCATCCTTGTTTTCAAGTCCCTCCATGGTCTCACTCCTCCCTATCTCTGTAATCTTCTCCAGCCTCACATCCCACCCAGGTCTCTGCAGTCTGCTCATTCCGGCTTCCTGAGCATTCCCGATTTTAATCGCTTCATCCTTAGTATCCACATCTAAACTCAAAGGCCATAAGCACTGGAATTTCCTCCATAAACCTCTCCGCTCTCTTTCTTTCTTTCCTCGTTCAAGATTCTCCTTTAAACCTACATCTTTGACCAAACTTTTGGCCATCTGCCCTCTTACCTCTTTACATGATTCTGTGTCAAATGTTGCTTTTTAGCACATCTGTTAAACCTGGGAAGGTCTATTACATGAAATGTGCTATACAAACACACATTGTTGTTGTTGATTTGGACATATATCGCTGTTCCTTCAACATCACTGTAACTCTTTATCTAACAGCATTGTGGGAGCACCTTCACCACACGGACTGCAGCGGTTCAAGAAGGTCAAACATCATCTTCTCCACAGGTAACTGGGGATGGGTAATATCTGCTGCTGGTCTTGTGGTCCTGGGCAGGTGAGTGGGACCAGCTGATTTGCTCTTGCAGAGAGCCAGCACAGGCAAGACGGGCTGAATGACCTCTGTCTGTATTGTAAACATTCAATGATTCAATGATAAAGAAACGACTCTGGAGACCAGGGACCAGCCTCTGGAACCAATGTCCAGCCTGATACAAACCGGCTCTTCCTTGATCTGGGAGCTGCGGCCCCGCTCGGTGCAAACGGGGGAGGGGGACCGGTCAGTTTATTTCCGGGGTTTGCGGTTTACACAACATGTTTCCGGAGCCTCTCCGTCCACCCGCCGGATCCATCGCTCCCTCCGCCCCGCCATCCCCCCCTTTACCCATTGTGGACCCGTCTCCCCATCGCCATTACCCGCACTGCGCATGCTTCAGTCACAGTCCGGTCCCGCCCCCGCATTCACTCCGATTGGTTGGAGGACCAGCCCCGACGCTTGGTCCTCCAGTCCCGCCCCCTCTTCCTATTGGTCCGGAGCTGCCGTCAATCACCCGGGCATTGTGACGGTTTCAAACGCTGAGAGCGGCCACAGACTCAGCCTGACTTGCTGATTCTTGGCAGCATTTTCTGTTTGGGAATTAGAGCTAGAGATGGATGGTCAGTTCCCCTCTGTCCGGGGGGGATTCACGCTCATTTCCCCAGTGCAGTGATTATCACGTTTACTTTATATGAAAAAGTCCCTGGTTCAATCCCGGCTGGAAACTTTGTGTTTAACATTGTTACTGATGAGGAATTAACAGTGAGTTTAGTTTCATGTTCAACAGGGTGACAGTTCCTGTTGTCTCATTCTTTAAAAGCTCCATCTTCACCTTTAAACAGGTAACGATAAGTGAGGGAAAACTGATCCACAGTGACCCCAAAAACAAGATACCGCAGATGCTGCAAATCCGATCTCAAAACAGAAAATGTTGGAAACACTCAGCAGGTCAAACAGCATCATTCTCAGTGAATGTTTCACGTCGCTGAACTTTTATCCAAACTGGAAAATTTCCCAGATTTAACAGTTTATGAACAAGTCCAGAGTCAGAGAAAACAGGGGCAGACAGAAGGAAACAACAAACGGTCTTGTGACAGGATGGAAGGCTGGAGAGAGTAAATGATAAAGGGGACAATGGTGCAAGGCAACATTGGGTGACCAGACAATTAAAGAAACTAATGGGACAAGTAAACAAATAAGACAGGTTCAGAGGAGGGATAAATGGTAACAGCAGAGCCATTACCAGCATCTACTGCCCTAAAAATGGGAGTGATGTTTATGATATGAAATTATTAAAATTAACGTTGAGTCTGAAAGGTTGTAAAGTGACTAATCAAAGACGAGCTGCTGTTCCTCGAGCTTCTGTTGGGCTTCATGCGGCAGTACAGGAGGCCGAGGGCTAAGAGGTCAGACTTGAAGTGAGGCTGAGAATTAAAACAGTAGATGAGAAGCAGCTCAGGATCACACTTGCAAAGTGAATGGTGATTTTACATGAAGCAGTCACCCAATCTGGATTTAGTCTTCACAGTGTATCGGAGACCACAACGTGAGCAGTGAATACAGAATACTAAATTGTAAATAGTACAAGTAAATTAGTGTGTCACCGGGAAAGTGTGTTTGGGGACCTGGAACGTGGAAAGGGAGGAGGTGGCAATGAATCTGTTTCAATAAGTTTGTAACAGGCCAATGCACAGTTGTTCTGCTGTGCTTTGTATTTTAATGGGAATTATCAAATGTTTTTACCACTATGATCTTGGCTGGTGGACTATAATGTCTTCGCATTTCTCTGTTGATCTATCCAGGAGGGCTGGTGTGGTAAGAAGGACTTGTCTGTAAAATACAGTCACTGTCTGTAAAATACAGTCACTGTGAGCGTGATAATGGAACATTTGTATATCAAAGGGCAGTGATACCTGATCACCTATCGAGTGAGTGCGTTTGTAACAGTGTAACTCAAATAATTACAGCTACTGCAGGAGATTCTCTGGCTACAAGTCAATAAGGAAGGAATCAGGACCATGCAGTCCCACCCAGCTGGACACCAGTGAAAAGGCATTGAAGGAGGATGGAGTGGTCATTGGTGTCTGCTGCCCTTGTCCTTCTAGGTGGTAGTGGTCGTGGGTTTGGAAGATGCTGTCTAAGGAGCCTTGGTGGGTTGGAGGTGAGTACAGAGGAGACGGGAGAGGGATGCACTTAACTTGTGTTATAGATATTAAGAAGACTTGGCACACTGTGTGTTTAACACAAAGCTGATTTATTTTTATTATATCCAGAACGTTAACACCTCTAACTGGCCTGGAGTTTATTAACATCAGTAGAAACAGACCCCAATGAACATGGTTCAGTCCTGGATGCGAGTACCAGAAAAATCCAATTACTGTCGTCACTTGTAAACTTGATGGTGACTCAGCAGTGTCCATGACCGAGTGAATGTCTTCTTAGACTCGGAGCAGGTGAATGGCCTCTCCCAGTGTGAGCTCTCTTGTATCTCAGCACGTGGGATAACTGAGCGAATCCCTTCCTACACAAGTAGCAGGTGAATGCCTCTCTCAGTGTGAACTCGCTGGTGCACATTGAGTTGAGATGATCGCTTGAACCCAGTCCTGCGGTGAGGACACCTGAACAGTCTCTCGTCTGTGTGAACACGTTGATGGGACATCAGGTCCCTGGAACATTTAAAGCACTTCCCTCAGTCTGGGCATTTAAAAGGTCTCTCATCAGTATGAACATGATGATGAGCCATCAGTTCCCCAGAACTTTTATAGCACTTCCCACAGTCTGGGCATTTAAAAGGTCTCTCCCCAGTGTGAACTCGCTGGTGTGTCAGCACATGGGATAACTGAGTGAATCCCTTCCCACACATGTAGCAGGTGAAAGGTCTCTCTCCCGTGAGAACTCACTGGTGTGTCAGCACATGGGATAACTGTGTGAATCCCTTCCCACACGTGTAGCAGGTGAAAGGTCTCTCTCCCGTGTGAACTTGCTGGTGTCTCAGCAGGCTGGCTGAACAAGTAAATCCCTTCCCACACATGTAGCAGGTGAACGGTTTCTCGCCAGTGTGAATTCGCTGGTGTACAATGAGGTGAGATGGTCGCTTGAACCCAGTCCCACAGTGAGAGCACCTAAATGGTCTCTCGTCAGTGTGAACACGTTGATGGAGCATTAGTTCCCATGAACTTTTATAGCATTTCCCACAATCTGGGCATTTAAAAGGTCTCTCCCCAGTGTGAACTCGCTGATGCCTCAGCAGGTTGGATAACTGAGTGAATCCATTCCCACACTCGGAGCAGGTGAATGGTTTCTCCCCAGTGTGAACTCGCTGGTGTGTAATCAGCTGGGATGATTGAGAGAATCCCTTCCCATACACGGAGCAGGTGAACGGTCTTTCCCCAGTGTGAGTGCGTCGATGAGTTTCCAGCTGACATGGGTAACTGAATCTCTCCTCACAGTCCCCACATTTCCACGGTTTCTCTCCAATTTGAACAGTGCTTTTTCCATCCATGTTCAAAATGCTATGCTGTTCAGGTTACAATGTATTGGGCGACTCCTTCAGATGCTGTTTTCTGACTGCAAATCCTCCCCTTCTAATATCCTGTGAAACTGATTTGAAACAGAAAAAGGGAGTGAGAGGGAACCCACAAAAACACAAAGGCAGGTTGGGAAATAGAACTGAATGAAAAGAGAGCGAGAGAGAAATAAAGAAAGAAAACAGGGGGTAAAGGAGAGAGATTTTATATACATATACAGCTTGACCAGAACTGTGTGGGAATGTCCAAAACCCTCAACCTCCACCACCGAGAAGGACCAGGGTAGCTGGTGTATGTGAAAACCATCACCTCCAAGTTCCCCTCCAAGTCACATACCGTCCTGACTTGTACGACATCCAGTGCTGGATGAGCTGAAATTTTCTCCATTTAAATATTGGGAAGACTGAAGCCGTTTTCTTCAGTCCCCACTACAAACTCCATTCCCAGCCACCGGCTCCATCCCTCTCCCTGGAAACTGCCTGAGGCTGAACCAGGCTGTTCACAACCATGGAAAAATATTTCACCCAAAGACGAGATTCCAAGCACATCCACATCATCACCAAGACCGCCAATTTCCACCTCAGTAACATCGTCCAACTCCACCCTCATCTCAGCTCATCCTCTGCTGAAACCGTCATCCATTCCTTTGTTCCCTCTAGACATAACAATCCTAACACACTCCCTGCTGGCCTCCCACATTCAGCCTCCCTGTAATCTTGAGGTTATCCAAAACTCTGCTGCTCGTGTGTTTACTCGCATCAAGTCTTGTTCACCGTTCACCCCTTTGCTCATTGATCTTCAAAGGTTCCTGGTTAAGAAGCAGCAAAATTTAAAAATTCTCATCCTTGTTTTCCTCCCTGGCTGTGATCATCCTTATCTCTGTAGTCAACTCCACCCGCTGTCAAGATGGTATAATAATGCCTATAATGTTATTGGAAATTATTTAAAAATAGAGTTTAGTGGTGTCTGTGTCTAAGTGTGTGTGTCTTAATTGGATTAAAGCCAGCTGGTCTAGAGGCTTTGATGTATAGAAGATAAGTTGGTTTGAAATGGTAATTAGATAAACATAGAAGGTGAGATGTAAAGGGGCCAATTTGCGTTTTTAAGTAGACCTTTCAAAAGAGGTGAAATATTACACCTAACCAGGTGAAGCTCAGAAACAATGTCTTTATTTTTTTCAAGGCTTACTAGTAAAGTGAGTATTATGAAAGGATTTTATTGTTAGTAGGTTTAAAGTTAAAAAAAACCGAGTGACAATGCAAATTTGCATTCAAAGAGGAAAATATATATAAAGGAAGAGAAGGCTGTTGGTAAAAGGAGGAGGGATTCTAAGATCTAAAGCCTCCAGCCTCTAAGCCTGTCTGCAAGGACCCAGTGCTGAAAGAAACTCATATTGAATGTGACTTTCCAGGGAGTGCTTTGCCAGGGGTCATAGAGTCATAGAGGTCTACAGCACAGAAAAAGGCCCTTCGGCTCATTGAATCTGCGCCAGTCAAACAAGTACCTAATTATTCTAAAACAAAAATAAAAACAGAAACAGAAATACCTAGAAAAACTCAGCAGGTCTGGCAGCATAGGCGGAGAAGAGTACAGTTGACGTTTCGAGTCCTCATGACCCTTCAACAGAACTAAGTAAAATTAGGAAAGGGGTGAAATATAAGTTGGTTTAAGGGGGGTGGTTTTGTTGGGACAAGCAGCTAGTGATAGGTGGAGATAACCAAAAGCTGTCACAGACAAAAGAACAAAGAGGTGTTGAAGGTGGTGATATTATCTAAAAGAATGTGCTAATTAAGAGTAGAAGACAAGACAGATAAGGTACAGATAGCTCTAGTGGGGGTGGGGGAATACTAAAAGGTAGAAATAAACAATGGTGGAAATACATTTAAAAATAATGGAAATTCGTGGGAAAAGAAAAAATCTTTTTAAATTATAGGAAAAAAACAAAAAGGAGGGGGAAGAAATGGGAAGTGGGTGGGGATGGAGGAGAGAGTTCAAGATCTAAAACTGTTGAACTCAATATTCAGTCCGGAAGGCTGTAAAGTGCCCAGTCGGAAGATGAGGTGCTGTTCCTCGAGTTTGCATTGAGCTTCACTGGAACAATGCAGCAAGCCAAGGACAGACTTGTGGGCAAGAGAGCAGGGTGGAGTATTGAAATGGCAAGCGACAGGGAGGTCTGGGTCATGCTTGCGGACAGACCGAAGGTGTTCTGCAAAGCGGTCACCCAGTCTGCGTTTGTTCTCTCCAATGTAGAGGAAACCGCATTGGGAGCAACGAATGCAGTAGACTAAGTTGAGGGACATGCAAGTGAACTGCTGCTTCACTTGAAAGGAGTGTTTGGGCCCTTGGACGGTGAGGAGAGAGGAAGTGAAGGGGCAGGTGTTGCATCTTCTGCATTTGCATGGGGAGGTGCCGTCTGAGGGGGTTGAAGAGTAGGGGGTGATGGAGGAGTGGACCAGGGTGTCACGAAGGGAATGATCCCTACAGAATGCCGCCAGGGGGGGTGAAGGGAAGATGTGTTTGGTGGTGGCATCATGCTGGAGTTGGCAGAAATGGCGGAAGATGATCCTTTGAATGCGGAGGCTGGTGGGGTGATAAGTGAGGACAAGGGGGACCTCATCATGTTTCTGGGAGGGAGGAGAAGGCGTGAGGGCAGATGCGCGGGAAATGGGCCGGACACGGTTGAGGGCCCTGTCAACTACCGTGGGTGGAAAACCTCGGTTAAGGAAGAAGGAGGACATGTCAGAGGAACTGTTTTTGAAAGTAGCATCATCAGAACAGATGCGACGGAGGCGAAGGAACTGAGAGAATGGGATGGAGTCCTTAATCCCATTTTCCAGCCCTAGGCCCATAGCCTTGTATGCCATGGCATCACAAGTGCACATCCAAATACTTCTTAAATGTTATGAGGGTTTCTGCCTCTACCACCCTTTCAGGCAGTGAGCTCCAGATTCCACCACCCTCTGGGTGAAAAAAATTCTTCCTCACATCCCGTATAAACCTCCTGCCCCTTACCTTAAATCTATGCCCCCTGGTTATTGATCCCTCCACCAAGGGGAAAAGTTCCTTCCTGTCTACCCTATCTATGCCCCTCATAATTTTATACACCTGAATCATGCCCCCCCTCAATCTCCTCTACTCCAGGGAAAATAACCCCAGTCTATCCAATCTCTCCTCATAACTAAAACTCTCAGCTCAGGCAACATTCTGGTAAATCTCCTCTGCTCTCTCTCTCTAGTGCAATCACATCCTTCCTACAATGCGGATTCCAGAACTACACGCAATACTCTAGCTGTGGCCTAAGCAGAGTTTTATACAGTTCCAGCCTAACCTCCCTGCTCTTATATTCTATGCCTCGGCTAATAAAGGCAAGTATCCCAGATGCCTTTATAACCACCTTATCTACCCGTCCTGATACCTTAAGCGATTGGTGGACATGCACACCAAGGTGCCTCTGATCCTCGGTACTTCCCGGGGTCCTGTCATTCATTGTGTATTCCCGTGCCTTGTTTCTCCTGCCCAAGTGCATCACCTCACAGTTATCCGGATTAAATTCCATTTGCCACTGATCAGCCGATCTGACCAGCCCGTCTATATCCTCCTGTAATCCTCACTATTTACCACCCCACCAATTTTCATGTCGACTACGAATTTACTGATCAACCCTTCTACATTCAAGTCTAAATCGTTTATATATGCCACAAACAGCAAGGGATCCAACACCAATCCCTGTGGAATCCCACTGGACAAAGGCATCCAGTCACAAAAACGACCATCACCCTCTGCTTCCTGCCACTCAGCCAATTCTGGATCCAATTTGCCAAATTGCCTTGGATTCCATGGGCTCTTCGTTATCTGTCTCCGATGCGGGACCTTATCAAAAGCCTGTTTAAAGGTCTGTTTAAATCTGTGTTTTACTGTTGCCTTAACTGGAGTGTAACTGAGAGTCAGGTTAATTAGGAGATTTTTGTAGTTTTTATAGCAGTAATTTTGTAGACATATGTATGTGCTTAAAATCTTTCTTGTATTAATAAATGTCTAATTTAGTTTTATAAAAAAAACCCGAGACTCAGTGGTCTTATTACTACTGAATTCAAAGCCTGCATCTCAAAACATACAAATTGCAAAAATGGGTTATGACAGTTGTTTCAAGTTTCCTTCCGGGATTTGAACAACTCAGCATTTACCATTGGATGTGTCATAATCCCCACACAACCCTCCACTCAATGGATTTCCTCCCTGGCTGCGATCATCCCTATCTCTGTAATCTCCTTCACCCACAGAACCCCCTGAAACATTTGTTCATCTACCATCGGCCTCTTTAATATTCCAGATAATAATCACCCCACCACTGGGGGTGCTCTTTCAGTTGCCAAGACCACAAGGGTTTTAAATTCCTCCTTAAACCTCTTCGTCTCCCTATCTCAGTTTCCTCCTTTAAGGTGCTCCTCAAAACCTATCTCTGACCAAACGTTTGGTCACCTGAACTCATGTCTGCTCATGAGGCTCAGTGTCAAATTTTGCTGTGTAACATTTCTGTGAAATGTCTTGGAATATTTTATTACATTAATTTGTATTTATATCACACTTTTGTCATTGACTTGGACATATATCACCATTCCTTCATCATCACTGGTGAATAACCTGTAACTCCTTACCTAAGAGCATTGTGGGAGCACCTTCACCACACAGGCTGCAGCGATTCAAGAAGGTCAAACATCATCATCTCCACAGGTAACTGGGGATTGGTAATATCAGCTGGAATGTATGAAGAGAGAAACAAGGTTAACATTTCAGGTTGTGCAAAATAAATTACATGGAATTACAATGATGCAGAATTTGATGGTTAATATAAGTTCTGAAACATGAGAGAAATGTACAATCGCACCGGAAAAACAATTCCTGACTGTAAGACGCTGCAGGAAGATAAAACTGGGAAGTCGGCAGCACAAGGTCGAGGGATGAACAATGGTGGAAACCTCATTCAGACATGGTTGCTGAAGTAACAGTAAAATACTAAACACAGCTCAAACACACTCAGAGACAGAGGAAATTAGATAACAGCAAAGAGGTGATCAGGGAGGGCAGAGGTGAAACAGGGCAGTGGAAGGACATGGATTAGATCCACCAGTCCAAGAGCCATGGAACCCCTTACAGACAACACAGCATAGCACTAAAAGCTCTAAATTCTAGATGAATGGTTAACTAAGCCGACAAGTGAAACAATTTCGGTTTTCAATTTTAAAATCTCCTGCTGGAGCCTACAGGTGTAAAAATATCAGAAGCACTGGAGTCGGAGAAAAATCTCCCAGTTGAGGAAATACCCAGGGAGCGGAGGTGATGTCACTGAGCAATTGTTGGTGTGTGATGACATCACAGACACGAACACAGAACATCTGGGTCTGTGCAAACCAGTGGTCACCACACATTATGAAGGATGTGAGGGTCCTTGAGAGGGTGCAGAGGAGGTTTACTAGGATGGTTCCAGGGATGAGGAATTTTAGTTGCAAGGTTAGGTTGGAGAAACTGGGGTTGTTCTACTTGGAGCAAACGAGATTGAGGGGAGATTTATAGAGAGGTACAAGTTTATGGCAGGTTTACATGAGGTAGATAAAGTGAGTTGAGATGAGTGCTTCAATCCAGTCCCACAGTAGGAGCACCTGAACGGCCTCTCACCAGTGTGAATTCGCTGGTGTGCGGTTAGTTCAGACGACTAAATGAACCCGGTCCCGCAGTGAGAGCACCTGAATGGTCTCTCATCAGTGTGAACATGTTGATGGGACATCAGTTCCCCAGAGCTTTTATAGCACTTCTCACAGTCTGGACATTTAAAAGGTCTCTCCCCAGTATGAACTCTCTCATGTCTCAGCACATGAGACAATTGAGTGAATCCTCTCCCACACACATAGCAGGTGAACGGTCTCTCACCACTGAATTCGCTGGTGTACAATGAGTTGAAACGATCCCCTGAACCCAGTCCCACAATGAGAGCACCTGAATGGTCTCTCAACAGTTTGAACAAATTGATGGTACATCAGGTCCCCAGAACTTCTGTAGTATTTCCCACAGTCTGAACATTTGAAAGGTCTCTCCCAGTGCAAACCCGCTGGTGTGTCAGCAGGTTGGATAGCCGAGTGAATCCCTTTCAAAATTCGGAGCAGGTGAACGGCCTCTCCCAAGTGTGAATGCGTCGATGAGCTTCCAGCTCAGACAGGTAACTGAACCTCTCCTCACATTCCCCACATTTCCACTGTTTCTCCCCACTGTAAACGGTGCTTTTTCCTTCCATGTTCAAAATCTGATGACATTCAGGTTACGATAAATTGAGCGACTCCATCAGATCCTGATGTGATATTTGCTTTGAGTTTCCCAACTGCAAATCCTTCCCCTTCAATACTCTGTGAAGTTGATTTAAAACAGAAAAAAAAGAGAGTGAGAGAGAACCCACAAAAACACAAAGGCAAGTTGTGAAATTGAGATAAATGAATCTGGTAATTTGTGGAGCTGACACTAGCAAAAGTGACCATGAAAACTGCTGGATTGTCATAACAACCCAACTGGTTCACTAATGTCCTTCAGGGAAGGAAACCTGCCACCGAGACAAAGGGGAGGCAGAGAGTGAAAGAGAGGGATTTTATATATCTACAGCTCGACTAGAACTTTGACAGAATCTCCCAAATCCTCAACCTCCACTAACTAAAAGGATGAGGGGAGCAGGTGTATGTGAACACCATCACCTCCAAGCTTCCATCCATGGACTGCAGCAGTTCAAGGAGATGGCTCACTCCCATTTTCTCAAGGGCAATTAGGGATGGGCAATAAATGCTGGCCCAGCCTGTAACTTCCATAAATGAATTTTAAAAAACCCGAGTCACACACTGTGCAGATTTGTCTGACATCCAGCACTGGATGAGCAGAAATCTCCTCCACTTAAATATTCCTGCCGCTGGGTCAAAATCCTGGAACTCCCTTCCTAACAGCACTGTGGGTGTTTCTACACCACACGGACTGCAGTGGTTCAAGAAGGCAGCTCACCACCACCTTCTCAAGGGCAATTAGGGATAGGCAATAAATGCTGGCTGAGCCACCAACGCTCACATCATTGCCTTCAGTGTCTACTACAAATTCCACTCCCTAACCACTGACTCTCTCCCTCTCCTTCGCAACTGCCTGAGGCTGAATCACACTGTTCACAATCGCGAGATGAGCTTACAGCCACATATCCGCAACAACACCAAGGCCGCCTCTTTCTGCCTCAGTAACATCACCCGACTCCACCCTAGTCTCAGTTTATCTGCTGTTGAAAGCGTCATCCATTCATGTGTTACCTGTAGTCTAAATTATCCTAATGCATACCCAACTGGCCTCCAACATTCAACTCCGTCCTTCCACCCCCAGAATCTTGAGGTCATCCAAAACTCTGCTATCCGTGTGCTTACTCACATTCAGTCTTGTTCATACATCACCCCTGTGCTCACTGACCTACAAAGGCTCTCATTTTAAAAGCACCAAAACTTTAAAATTCTCATATTTTCCTCCATGGTTGTGAGGATCCCGATCTCTGTATTCTCCTCCAGCCACAGCCCTCGCCAGGATCTCTACACTGATCTAATTCCAGCCACTTGAGCATTCCCGATTTTAATCGCTCCACCATCAGTGACTGTTCCTTCAGTTACCTAGGCCACAGCTTTACGCCTCACTCTTCTTCTTTAAAATACTCCTTAAAACCTACCTCTTTGACAAAGCTTTTGGTCACCTGCCCTAATATGGCTCATGTGGCTCAGTGTCAAACGTTACTTTGTAATATTTATGTGAAATGCCTTGGAAAATTTTATTATGCTAAAAGCATAATTATTGTCACTGCCTTGGACATATATCGTTGATTTGCCTCATCAATTACACTTTGTAACTCAAAGTGTGAAGCAGCTTGATGGACAATTGTCCTCAGTCTGTCATTGGGAACCTTTCAAAAAATGCCCACAATAAAGATGGCGGCCGCGCATGCGGCCCGCCCACAATAAAGATGGCGACCGTTACCTCGGGGCTGGAATCGGAACAAAACTGCCGTCCTGGCTCCGTGCAAAAGTGGGAACGCTAAGGTCTTTTTCGGGGTTTTGCAGATTACGCAACATGTTTACGAACCCTTTCGGCCTACCCACCGGATCCATCGATTCCTCTGTCCCCCTACTTTTCCCCTTACCGATCCGGATCCTACAAATAATCGTCTCTCCATCGCCATTTCTCGCTATGCGCATGCTCCAAAGTTTTCCCCACTGCGCCTGCGTACTGCTGTCCGGTGATGTGGATAGGGGATATTGCCCACCGCGGGGGATGATGGGTGAAGGCGTCGCCATTGAAAGTACAAATTATTGTATCGCGATTTGTTTTCCTGGCGTGGTACGGAGACTGGGGCCGGAGGATCAAATAATAAACTTAGGAAACAAATTAAATCGTTATATTATATTGAAACTATTGGAGAAAACTCTGAAGGAGAGAATCTTTCGCCACTTGGAGAGGCAAGGTTTGATCAGGGATAGTCAGCATAGGTTTGTCAGAGGGAGGTCATACCTAACAAATTTGATTGAATTTTTTGAAGAGGTGACCAGGTGTGCAGATCAGGGTAGTGCAGTTGATGTAGTTTATATGGATTTCAGCAAAGCCTTTGACAAGGTTTTGGCTTGTAGGAGGCAGAGGGTGATGACAGAAGGATGCTTTAGTGACTGGAAGCCAGTATCCAGTGGCGTACCACAGGGATCTGTGCTTGGTCCCCTATTATTCATCATTTATATAAACGACATAGATGACTATGTAGGGGGTAGGATTAGTAAGTTTGCGGATGACACAAAGATTGGCTGGGTGGTTAACAGTGAGGTTGAGTGTCTTGGGCTACAGGAAGAAATAGACGGGATAGTCAAATGGGCAGATAAGTGGCAGATGGAATTTAACCCTGAAAAGTGTGAGGTGATACACTTTGGAAGGAGTGATCTGACAAGGAAGTATTCAATGAACAGCATGACATTGGAAGTTCTGAAGAACAAAGGGACCTTGGTGTGTGTGTCCATAGATCTCTGAAGGCGAAGGAGCATGTTAGTGGGGTGGTGAAAAAGGCATTTGGGACACTTGCCTTTATCAATCGAGGCATAGGTTACAAAAGTAGGGAGATCATGTTGGAGTTGTAGAGAACCTTGGTGAGGCCACAGCTGGAGTACTCTGTGCAGTTTTAGTCGCCACATTATAGGCAGGATGTGATTGCACAGGAGGGGGTGCAGAGGAGATTCACCAGGATATTGCCCTGGGATGAAACATTTAAGTTATGAAGAGAGGTTGGATAGACTTGGGTTGTTTTTGTTGGAGCAGAGAAGACTGAGGGGTGACCTGATCAAGGTGTACAAGATTATGAGGGACATGGACAGGGTGGATAGGGAGCAGCTGTTCCCCTTAGTTGAAGGGTCAATCACAAGGGGGCATAAGTTTAAGGTGAGGGGCAGGAGGTTTAGGGGGGATGTGAGGAAAAACTTTTTTACCCAGAGAGTGGTGACGCTGGAATGCGCTGCCTAGGAGGGTGGTGGAGGTTGCCTCTCATCCTTTAAAAAGTACCTGGATGAGCACTTGGCACATCATAACATTCAAGGCTATGGGCCAAGAGCTGGTAAATGGGATTAGGTAGGTAGGTCAGGTGTTTCTCACGTGTCGGTGCAGACTCGATGGGCCGAAGGGCCTCTTCTGCACTGTGAGATTCTGAAACCCAACTGCGCGGATCCTCCATTATCCAGCAGAAAGAAGGAGAATGTGATTTAGTGGAAAATAGAGAATCTCCAAAGAGCAGCAATAACAGCAAAATCCAACCCCTACAGTCACATATGAACTTACTGGTGCCCCAGCAGGCGGGAAGAACAACTGAATCGCTGTCCACAAAGACAACGTTTAAAAAGCCTTTTTCTACCAGGTGGGAAAATTCAGTCAATGTTTTCACACGTGTAAATTATCTGAATGGTCTGTCACGATGTGGCTATGCTGCCGTGTCCTGTCAGCTCTGAAAATCCTCCCCCCGGTGCAACTACACAAGAGTTTCCATCTTAAATGGCAACGGAATCACTCCTCACAGTCAACAACAACAAAAATCTGCATTTATTTTACACCTTTACTTTAATAAAACATCCCAAGATGCTTAGCATGGGTGAAATTGTAGCAGTGTTTTTGGGACCAAATTAAAGACAAAAACACAATTTCAATACAATTTTAGCAACATAAATCTGTGGCTCTGTTAAATGGTTCATCACATTGTATAACATTCCTATGGTTGTAAAACAGCAGATTATCTGGCTCAGTATGATCTGTGCTTTGGTAGATCTGCTGTGAATATAACACATAGGGAATAGCTACGCATTTCAAATTTGTTCTATCACATACATTTACTTTAATCAAATGTCTTGAAGCTGATGGTCTCCCAGGCTAATTTATTCAAAAGCCTTAATAACCAGTGTTTCTTGTTTCCCATTTTTTTTTCTACAGCTCCAGCATTCATCTGACCCCATTGTTTTTTCTCACTTCAGTTTTCAATCACTGTTGTCTTCAATATCCTTTTTCATAATCCACTTCCCATCTATGTCCACCCAACTATTCAGATTTTGTTACAAAAGCTGGTAACGATGTGAAATGTGTCATGCAGCCTGATATTTAACACTATTTTGGGTGGTGGGGATTGATTATTGAGTACAATTCATGCAAGATGTATTCCTTCTTAGGGAGTCCCATCTGAAACATTAACCATCACATGAGGTTTAAATGGGAAAATGTTTTTTTATCGAGACCAAGGAAGCGCAAAAATTATCCCAAAGTTCATGGCCATGAGCATGGGTGTCGAGTCCACACAGATGAAGCACAATTGCCAGTTGGTCCTCACCAGCAACAAGAACTCCCACTCCCCATCATCCCCCAGACCCCTCAGCACAGCTCCTGGCCTCTCCCTGCCATTTGAAGCTCCTCACATCTGCATCCTGTTGTTGTATCAGGTGATTAAACACAGCTCCGCACTGTGTCCAGGAATTCCTTCCCATAATGTGCAAAAGCACTCAGTCACTTCAAACACATCAACAAGACAATAAGTAATGGTGGAGGCACTGAAATGGCAGAAGCTGGAACCGCGGTGAGAGCAGGAAAGTGATAGCATGAAGTTAGAGGGAAGGAGGAGTAAGATGTGTCAGTGTGAAATTGGAGGGGGGGGAAAGAGGAATGTCAGTGTGTGGATTCCTCTATCATAGCCTTTCCTCGTCCTCAGAATACAACTGTGATTTGAAGGTGTTTCGAAACAGCAACGCGCCATGCAGTGGAAGAACACCAATTTATACCTGGGTCTGGCAGTTCCTCCAGGGTTTAATAACCTGCTGCCTCCAGCTCTGTCAGACTGGGGCTGTGGCAACTGGTGAGGGAACCAACAAGAGCGAAAATCCTTGAACTTATTCTCACCGTTCTACCTGTCACAGATGCATCTGTCCATGATAGTACTGATAGGAGTGACCCCACATGGCCCTTGTGGAGTCAGAGTCCCACCTTCACACTGACGATTCCCTCCATCGTGTTGTGTGGCACTGCCACTGTGCTAAATGGGATAGATTCAGAAGAGATCTAGCAACTCAAGACTGGGAACCCATGAGGCAGTGGGAGCCATCAGCAGCAGCAGAATTGTATTCAACCACAGTCTGTAAACTCATGGCCCAGCATATCCCTCACTCCACAATTACATCAAACCAGGCGATCAAGCCTAGTTCAATGAAGAGTGCAGGACAGCAGGTCAGGAGCAGCACAAGCCATATTGGAATGTCAACCTGGTGAACCTACAACACAGGACTGCTTGCCAAACAGTGGAAGCAGCCTATGATTGCCAGAGCTAAGCGATCTCACAACCAACGTATCAGATCAAAGCTCTGAAGACTTGTGTCCCAGAACTAGTGACATCCTCAGCCAAACCGTTCCAGCAGCTTTCCAAAGAAAATAAAACCCAGCCTATGAAATGCTTCCTCTTCCCAACTGTTTTTGATGTGAATAAGGTTGAGTGGGAGTTCACTAATTTCTCTCCCTTAATCTTATGAATCAGATCATTCTTGACATGGGTCCGCTGCTATTGGGCACCCAGGGAGTGACCATTCTAATTCGGTGACTCTGAGCAGTTTTGTTGGTCCAGGGGCTTGAGTGAAACTTGCCACTTTTAAAGTGTCATCATTCATTGTACATTAGGCCGCACCAACAAACTGGTCTCTCACATTTCCAGTGAAGTGGAGGAAGTTTGCTTTCATAAACCAGCAACTGTGATAAAGACAAAGCAGGATGGAGAAAGACTCAGTTGCAGCACAGTGACACAGTGGAGAGCTGAGGTTCACCCATGAAAGCAGCAAAGTTTTAAAAAAAAGCAACGGCACCCAAAGTGGGGCTTGAACCCACAAACCTGAGGTTACAGGCCTCATGCACTACTGACTGTGCTAGCCAGAAGCTCAAGGGACTGATGCTTTCCATTCAATCATTCACAGATTCCCTTTCTTAGTTGCACCTCCTTCCAAACACTGATCCATTTTCCTCAGGATTTGTTCCTGGATTTAATATTTACCTGCTTTGTGACCTCATTTTGAGATCAGATTCTCTTCAATCTCGAACACAAGTTGAATTGCAAACCTGTCGGACAAACAATGGAAAACAAGTCAGTCGGTAACACAAATCCCATGGTGCTCATTTTCAGATTCACAACAGTCAACTTTTAAATAAAAGGAAGGAATTTTGCAGTGAAAATATTTAGAAAGTTGTTTTTATTTGTGACACACTCACTCGGGTATTCTGTAAATGCTGCTTGGAGGTTCAGTGACCGGGATATAATCTACCTGCATTTCCCTGAGCTGGTGCTGGGTGTATTGGGAGGTTTGACCTGGGTTGGAGTATCTTGCGTCCCAGGGATTGGCACTAACCCACTGATTGAAGCTGCAGTCGCCGCTTTCTGCTGGCAGTGGGCGATTGGAGAGTGTGGGGCGGAATATTGCTGCTTTTCTGCTTTTCCCGGTCTCACTCACTGTGGAGCTGAGGAGGAGCGAATGGGTTTGTTTGAATCCAATAACTTCACAGATTTCCAATGGGTTAGATATAGGTACAGGGTAGGTCTAATCATTTTCTCATTAAACTTGAAATAAATTAATCAATAATCCATTTGTGTGTGGCATGGGGCAGGGAGGGGGATATGGTGGCATAGTGGAAATATCACCAAACTAGTAATCCAGAATCCCAAGCTAATGATCTGGGGAACAAGGTTCAAATCCCAGTGGAATTTGAATTCAAGTAATAATCTGGAATTGAAAAGATAATCTCAATAATGATGACTATGAAACCATTGTTGTAAAAACCCATCTGGTTCACCAGTGCCCTTTAGGGAAGGAAACCTGCTGTCCTTACCTGATCTGGCCTACATGTGATTCCAGACCCACAGCAATGTGGTTGACTCTTAACTTCTTATGAAATGGTGTGACAAGCGACTCAGTTCAAGGGCAACAAAACCATAAAATGCTGGAAAAAATCAGCAGGTCTAACAGCATCCGTGGAGAGTAAAAAAAGGTTAACATTTCAAGTCCATATGATTCTTCTTCAGAGTCATCCCTTCAAGCCTTTCAGTGTCTTGCCTGTTACCAAGTGTTCTGATTGTCCCAAAGTCGAAATTAGGTTGAAATCCCTGATGTGCTGTAATGAGAATCCTTTCAATGTCTCAGATCAGTTAATTTCACTGATAACATCAGAATCAATGTTCCAGCGTCATAAAGAAGGGAAAGGTGCCTTGATTGACACACACTAAGTCCAGATGTCAATTTCTCTCCTCTTACCCTGGAGAAATTAAGACCACAGATGCTAAAACTGATTTCCTTGACATATTCTGATTTTTCCTGACCATTGACTAAACCACTGAACCTTGGGGCTGTGACTGCTTCCTGGAAGAAAGTGTCCAGCTGACTCTCCCCCTCCCTGAAGCCCCTGATGTCTGCAGCTCAGACTCCAGCTCAATAACCCTGAGCCCAGGTTTCCTGAGCTGCAGACACTCACCACAGGTATGATGGTCCAGGATCACAATATTCTCCAGAAACTCCTACTTGCTGCAGTCCCGGCACAGCACCTGCCCTGCAAAGAACTTTAAACTCCAGTGATAGGAGTTATTAACTTCAGCCGAAATAAATAAAGCATGTGATTAACAGCAGCACCCAACCCCTGCAGTCACACATGAACCCGCTGGTGTCTCAACAAGTTGGATGGTCGATTGAATCCCTTCCCACATTCGGAGCAGGTGAATGGCCTCTCCCCACTGTGAGTGCGTTGGTGTGTCTGGAGATTGGATGACTGAGTGAATCGCTTCCCACACACAGAGCAGGTGAATATCCTTTCCCCAGTGTGAACTCGCTGATGTTGAATAAGGTGAGATGATTGTCTGAATCTCTTCTCACAGTGAGAGCAACTGAATGGTCTCTTGTCAGTGTGAACAAGCTGGTGTTTAATTAGATCAGGAGAGGTTTTAAAGCAATCTCCACAGTAAAAGCATTTAAAAGGCCTCTCGTCACTGTGAACTCTCTGGTGTGACCCCAGGCTGGATGACTTAGTGAATTCCTTTCCACACACAGAGCAGGTGAACGGTCTCTCCCCAGTGTGACTGCGTCGGTGAGTTTCCAGCTGGGATGGGAAACTGAATCCCTTCCCACAATCCCCACATTTCCACGGTTTCTCAATGGTGTGGGTGTCCATGTGTCTCTCCAGGTTGGAAGATCTGTTGCAAACTTGTCCACACACAGAACACATGGACAGTTTCTCCCCGCTGTGAATGGTGTGATGTTTTTTCAGGCTGTGTAACTGGTTAAAGCTCTTTCCACAGTCAGTGCACTAGAACACTGTTACTTGGGTGTGTGTGTGTCTCGGTGCTTTTCTGGTCACACTGATGTTTGTAATCTTTTCCCACAGACAGATTAGAGAAACATTTCTCCTTCCATATTCAAAGGCTGATGATATTCAGGTCCTGATGAATCGACTGACTCTGAGAGGACTTGATGTGATGTTTGTTTAGTTTCCTGTGCAAATCATCTCCTTCTAATATTCTGCAGAAAGAGTTGACAGTGTCAGTATCGCTATCAGTCCATGTTAGAAATTCAAAACAGACAATTCTAGTTTCTATGCAACTTTTCTCTCTCTCTGTTCTTCCAAACATGTGATCTAAATCAAACTAAAAGAAGCCGCAAAAAGCAAAAAAAGCAATTGGAATTTTCACAATTAAACCACAATGTTAATTCCAGTGACTATGAGACACTCTGCACTCCGAGGTGCCCACTGTTTGTGAAAGGCATCAACCATATGGATGGACACTGCATCCTCTCTGGCCCTGGCCACCAGAGCACAGGCAAGACCATAGAAGACTGACCCGCAGCCAGAGGGTCCCACCCACCCTAGATCTACAAGTTGTAACCACGCTGAAGAGCAGCTCCAGGACAAGATCCTCTTATGTACCCAGTCCCCTCCACACTGGGCAGACAACGATTAGGTGCCTGGGTCTGAAGTGTGTCCAGACATTGAGGAGCAGACCTTCAGGTAATTATACAGGGGCTGCAACCTCTCACAATGAATATTTCCAAGGCCCATGGACTCCTGTAGGTTGCAAACATCACCTGCAGCCTGGGAGTGGGTGAAGCTGTTTAAAAACGTGTCGCCCTGTTAACAGAAAATCCAGGGCACTGGGACCCAGTTGGGAACAGATTCCCCTTGCAGCCCCGCCCACTCCCTATTGTGTCACCAGGACGTCCGTGCATGCGCTCTGCTCCCCGATCAACCAAAATGACGACCGTTAACTTGAGCTTGTTCGGAAAAAAGAACCGGGCTGCAAACGAGAGTATCTCAGGGTCTTATTCGAGGTTTGGAACCTTTACGATGTGTTTAGAAACCCTCCCCGTCCTCCCGCCGCTTCCATCGCTCCCTCCGTGTTTTCATTTCCTTACCAGTTTGAAGATAAGACAGACAAAAGTCTCGGCATCGCAATTACGGCGCATGCTCCAAACACTGGGCGGGACTGCACTTGCGCAGTGCTCTCCTGTGGTGGTGATAGGGGACATTCCCAACAGCGGGGGATGCTGGGTAAAGTCCTCGCCATCGGGTGGCCTAATTGATGAATCGTGAATCTTTTTTTGCAACGATGTGGGGATTGCGGCGAGTGTTGGGCAGTAAATAAAATTAGCAACAAAATTATACAGAAGTCCAAGTGCACAGAAACTCCATTATCCACCAAAAAGGGAATTGATGGTGAATTGCAAATCCCCCAAAGTTTTACTGAAACAGCAGCAATAACGCGGAATCCAATCCCTCCAGTCAAATGCGAAGTCAGCAGATGGGGTGACTGAGTGAATCCTTTCAGTGAGTAACTGTCAGGATTGTTGTCTCGTGGATATTCCTGGTAGTGTATTTTTAGTTATGCTGTCACACACCAATAACACAGAGAAACCTAGAAACAGGCTGCAGCTCCTTTTTTTTCATTCATCATAGGATGTGGGTGTCACTGGAAATGCAGGCATTTATTACCATCCTTAATTGCCCTTGAGAATGTGATGGTGACCTGCCTTCCCAAACCGCTGCAATCCAATTGAATTTTACTTTCTCTGAGCAGTTTTGATATGACCAAGTGGCTTATGCACCATTTCAAAGGGTCAAGCACATTGCTGTTGGTCTGGAGTCACCTGAAGACCAGATGAGGCTGGGATGGCAGATTTCCGCTCCTCGAGGATGTCAGGGGACCAGTTGGACTTTTGTAACAATGCATTCGTTTCATAATCACTGATAACAGCTTTTATAGTGGATTTTTATTCCAGATTTATTGAATTAACTGAATTTAAAATCTCTAACTGTTGTGATGGGATTTGAACTCACATCTCCAGATCATTATTCCCTCTCAATTACTAATCCAGTAATGTAACCACTATGTCTGGGCATGTCATCAGAATGCTTGAATTCAGATTGACAAACAGGCGCTGTACTCAGAGTTACACCAGGGAGACCCTTCACATGGGGCCAAAGGAAACTTTTCAAAGACAATCTCAAGGCCTCCATGACATTCTGCTCTATCAACATAAACACTTGGAAAGCAGATTCCCAATTGCCTCCAAAATGGTGATTCATCATCCAAAAACGTTTCAATCAACAAGAGCAGCCACTGAGAGAGACAAAGAGAGAGGACAGCTGCTCGTGTCAACAATCCACCACCAACTCCACTGGCTGACAAGCCCCATGTCCTCACTGTTGGCAGAGCCTGCAAGGCTAAAATAGGGCTCATTAGTCATTTGTGAACCCACAGCTAACACTGACATCTCACTTCCACCCAGTCATCGACAAGAAAGAATCATCCCTGACACGAGGGATTATCAATGGATAACCACAATGTTATCTTCTTTATCTGCGGATCGAATGTTGGTTACACAATTGCAGCAGCAGTTAACAGCCTCCTGTGAACTCCTCCATGCGATATCTTAGTGCAGATTTTCAACAATTTATTTTGAGTGTGCTTATGTTAAATGAGTTAATACTGATTTTATAAACCAATTGTTAGGCCTCAGTTAGAGTGCTATATTCATTTCTGGGCATCACACTTTAAACAGGATTTCAAAGCCTTAGAGAAGGTGATTTACTAGAATGGTACCAAGGATAAGAGGCTTCAGTTATATGGAGAGACTGGAGAAACTGGGATTGTTTTCCTTGGAGCAAAGGGTCAAAAATGGAGGTGGTGGCATCGTGGTATTATCACTGGACTAGTAATCCAAAGACCCAGGGAAATGCTGTGGAGACTGGGTTCGAAACCCACCAAATCTCATGATGACCATGAAGTCCTTATCAAATGTCATAGAAACCCATCTGGTTCACTAATGTCCTTTAGAGAAGAAAATCTGCCATCCTCACCTGGTCTGGCCTGCATATGACTCCAGACCCACAGCAATATGGTTGACTCTTAAAATGCCCAGAACTGATACCACATGGACTGCAGCAGTCTGAAAGTAAAAAGATGCAATAGCAGTTTTCAAAATCATGAACGGCTTTGACAAACTAAAGAAACAGGAAGGGTCTCCAGTAGCAGAAAAATAGCTAATCAGAGGACACAGATTTCAGAACATCTTTTTTAAGCAGTGTGTTTTTGTGATCTGGAATGCACTGTCTGAAATGGTGCTGCAAGCAGATTCAATAGCAACATTCTTGGGAGAATTGAATAAATACTTGAAGAGAAGAAATATCCAAGTCTAGGAGTAAAGAGCAGGGGAGTGGGACTAATTCGATAACTACACTAATGAGCTGATACAAACATGATGAGCTGAACACCTTCCTTTAGCCCCTGTACCATCTGAAGACAATGGCAGATGATGCTACCCAGAATGCTTCAGGTGGTAGAATATGGCCCATCAACAGGGATGCAACTCTCAGATTTTTCTCCCTTTCTTTTGTGAAGGTGCTGTGTGATGGTGGGGTTCAATCCCAGTCACTGTTTACCCTCCTGTACCCTGCCAAGTGGTAATTCTGAGCTTATGATCCTATACTGTGAGCTATAATAATGGTATTTTATTCAAGAAACAAGTTTTCAGACCGAAGGCTGAATTGCAGTGTGACTTACATGAAGAAATTCACATAGAGACTAAATAATAAAGTTAAAAACATGGAAATGTGACAATCAAATACCAGAAACAGGTTCCAATTGAAAACTGGCAGGGAAAATGTTTCCAATGATAATAATAAAGTCGGACACCAGAACTGAAATAAAAGGCAGGTTATTTTCTAATAATAACAGTGGAAGAGTATAAGTGTAACAATGACACACACGGTCTGATACAGTAAGAGTGCAAATGGGGCCCGAAGGAAGAACAGCAAAGGTTTGGCTAACTTTGAGTGTAACAAACACAGTGTTTGTTCCAATAATAAGAGTCAGGTTGCAGTGTGTTAGTGAATTCATCATTGGATCCAATGTGATGATAATACAGTCAGTATCTAGTGCACCAAAACCAAAGATTAGGTCTCATCTAGCAGTGCGAGCGAGTCATGGTCTATTAATATAATATGATATCAATGTGTTGCCTAATCCCTAATAACAGAGCCAAGGATCAATGCAATGTGAATGGGATGGGTTGAGTGTAATAACACAGACACGGTCTAGTGGAATATGAACTGACGTCAACATTGACTAATTGGTGGCACTCTCACCCCGAGTCAGAAGGATGTGGGTTCAAGCCCTCTCCAGGGACCCAACCACATCATCTAAACTGATGCGCCTGGTGTCATTATAAATGGGAGTCTCTGTTCTTTTGCTGGCTATTTTCTTAGACTCAGAAGGAGTGAAGTGAATGACAGACGGGACAATTCTGGGCAGTTGCTCCATCCAGCAAGGCAGGGATTTCTGGGACATGATTGCAGGTTTGAGGTGTCTGCCCACTCATTAAAATACAACCTCTTCCTCTTTGGGTTTGTGAAGGGAGTTATGACTGCAGCACGCGAGGCCGACTAGAGTCTGGTGTAAAAATAATCACAAAGGCCAATTCCAGTTCTTAATAACAGAGGTGGCTTTAACTACAGGTAATCTTACATTAAGGGAGACAAGAGGCCGAGTAAAGATTCGATTGTAATAGGAGGACAAGGTGTAAGGAAGCAATGATATTTGGGTGTCTGTGTTATGGTGAGTGTCACAGGGAGGTGTGTAATAAAATAGGAGTGGAAATATCATGACAGAGACACGTGTGACTGACTCCACCTGACTGAGAGCTGTTATACCCAAGGGGAGGGCAATGACGACATGGGGAACTCCAGAGATTTCTGGTATCTGAGGTGACAATGGTGCATCTGTTAGAGGAACTGAAAAGCATCGGTTCCTTCTCACCCTTGCCTGCAGTTCCCGAGTTACACAGACACACAGGAAACAGATCTGACAGCTCGTAGAAACTAATGTTTTAAATCTTCTGTTTGAGACACATTATGATTGAAAAGATCAAATGTTAAAACCTCAGGAGAGGAAAATTCAGAATGTCACAAAGATGAGTGAACCATCCAATTAGTCCCATTCACTATAACTCTGCCAATTATTCCCTCTTCAAGTGCTGATCCAATTCACTTTGAAAGTTGCTATTATATCTGCTTCCAACCCCCTGTCAGTATGTGCATTCCAGGTCACATCAAATCACTGCATAAAAATGTTCTCTTTATCACTCGCTCTGGTTCTGTTGTCAAATATCTTAAATCTCTGAGTCCTCTGGTTACAAACCCTCCTGCTCCTGGAAACAGTTTCTCCCTATCAACACTATCACAAATCCTTCCTCATTTTGAACACCTCCATTAAATTTCCCCCTAAACCTTTCTGATCTAAGAAGGACAACCCCTGTTTTTCCTGCTCAAAAGAAGAGTGATGTTGGACTGGAAACCTTAAATCTGTTTCTCTGTCCAGAAACAGACCTACTGAATTTTTCCAGCATTTTCTGCCTTTCACCATTTTTCCTTCTTTAATCAATCAAAAACCCTTCATGATATTGAACATCTCAATTAAACAGGAACACACTGACATCGAGAGAGATATAGGGGAAAGGAGAGACAAAAACTGAGAGAAAAACTGAGACACTTAGAAAAACAGAAAGATGAGGTGGTGAGAGATAAAGCTGAGAAATAGAGGAAGCAAGGAATACAGAATGTGAGAGAATGATATAAAATGGAAAGGAGCAGGCTATCAGTCCCTGGCTATGGAGAGCAGAGGGAACTCTGTGACTGATCCACAGACACGGCCACATATGTCCGGGAATGGAGACTCTGAACAGAAACAACAGGCTTATTTGTAAATGTCACCGCAATGTGATCTGTGTGACTCTGCCCTGACTCTGTGGCCAGATATAGGCTGTCTTGACAGATGTTCTCAGCCGACTGTAGCCCCTGGATTTATTTTCTGCTCAGAAGTGAGATGTGTGGTTAGGAACCAGCAGCAGAGAAACAGGAAGTTGTGTTTCCTGAGAATGAAACAGCAGGTGTTAGTTTCATGTTATCTCCGAGAACAGTCTTCCTGCCTGTGAGGGTGAACTCACTCTGACAGCATCAAAAAGAACCACACAGATTGCTGCCAGTCTCAGCATTACATTCACCTCCATTCCCAATTTAAAGATTTAAACATATGAGCTTATTTGGGGTTTAAACATATTCACTGAAGGGGGAAATGAGCTGATGGTTATCCTTGGGAGAAATAAGGGGAAATTATATAAAATAAATAATTTTGCCCAAAAACAGTTATCAGAAAATAGGAGAGTTAAAGTGAATCGAAGCCTGTCTGAGAGTGAGAGAGAGAAACAGAGAGGGGAATGACTCTCTGTACATTGAGCGTTGCCTCAGACAGAGAAGAGAGGCTAAACGAGGTTAAGTGTGTTAGATTCTTTCTCAGAGAGAGAGAAAAAAATTAAGTGAGTTTAGGCGCTCTCTGAAACAGAGAGATTATGTGACTTAGTGTCTGAGAGAGAGAGGTTAAGTGAAATAAAAGCAAAATATTGTGGATGCTGAAAATCTGAAATAAAAACAGAAAATGTTGGAAAAACTCAGCAGGTCTAACAGCATCTGTGGAGAGGGAAGCAGAATTAACGTTTCGAGTCCGTATGACTGTAGACGACCATACACTCTGAAGAAGAGTCATACGGACTCGAGAGGTGAAGTGAGTTTGGGGACAGATGTGCTCATTTTAGTAATTGAATGGTCAGTGTGAGATTGTTTTCTAAACAGCAGCACCCCAGAGAATGGGTTCCAGATAATTGTCAGTGCTATTAAAAGATTTGCAAAGATATTACATTTGGAATAAATGGAAATAAAGGACTAAAATACTTGCTGGGAATAATTACTTCAGGAAATACATTGCAAACATGAAGAATGATGCATTCCCAATCAGATACATAGACACAAGAACAAAGAAGATAAGTACAGCACAGGAACAGGCCCTTCGGCCCTCCAAGCCTGCGCCGATCATATTGCCTGTCAAACTAAAACATTTTGCACTTCCGGGGTCCGTATCCCTCTATTCCCATCCTATTCATGTATTTGTCAAGCTGCCTCTTAAACACCATTATTTTACCTGCTTCCACCACCTCCTCTGGCAGCGAATTCCAGACACTCACTACCCTCTGCGTAAAAAACTTGCCCTGCACATCTCCTTTATAGTTTTCTCCTCTCACCTTAAATCTATGCCCCTAGTAATTGACTCTTCCACCCTGGGAAAAAGCTTCTGACTATCTACTCTGTCCATGCCATTCATAATTTTGTAAACTTCTATCAAGTCGCCCCTCCATCTCCGTCGCTCTAGTGAGAACAATCTGAGTTTCTCCAACCTCTCCTCATAGCTAATAACCTCTAGAGCAGGCAGCATCCTGGTAAACTGCCAAGTGTGGCCTAACCAAGGTTCTACACAGCTGCAGCATGACTTCCCAGCTTTTATACTCAATACACCTGCTGATGAAGGCAAGCATGCCATGTGCCTTCCTAACTACCTTATCCACCTGCGTTGCCACTTTCAGTGACCTGTGGACCTGTACACCAAGATCACTCTGCCCGTCGATGCACTTAACTGCCATTTACTGTATAATTCCTATCTGTATTAGACCTTCCAAAATGCATTACCTCGCATTTGTCCGGATATAACTCCATCTGCCATTTCTCCGCCCAAGTCTCCAACCGATCTATATCCCGTTGTATCCTTTGACAATCCTCTTCACTATCTGCAACTCCTCCAACCTTAGTGTCGTCTGCAAACTTACTAATTAGCCCAGTTACATTTTCCTCCAATTCATTTACGTATACTACAAACAGCAAAGGTCCCAGCACTGATCGCTGTGGAACTCCACTCGTCACAGCTCTCCATTCAGAAAAGCATCCTTCCACTGCTACCCTCGAGTGTGTGCGCGCAAACACTCACACACACCATTTTGTGTTGAGCTGGTTTCAGTTGTGCCTGTTAACCAGAAGATAGATTTTTAATTGGATACCATTAGTATCATGCAGCAGTCCATTCGACTGAGGAGACAGTTCTAGATTCTGTCTGACACCATCAGTAGGTCAGGGGGAAGCTAAATAGAAAATCCTGCAGGAAAAATAATCCTTAACATTAAAAATCAATCTGAGCAATTGACTCAATACTACACCAGTGTGAATTAGTAAACTTTAACACAACAGAGTTTGTCACTAAGTAGTGTAAAGTACAGTGCACTAATGCTCACCTTTAGTCTTGCCCCTCTATCCCAATCTCTGGGAGATTGTTACTAGATTCACCCCATCCTTTCGACACAAATATTACCCACATAACACTGGAGTCATTAGAAATTGATGTGTGCTTCCCACACACTGTCCTTTTAAATATACTTCACTCCTACCAGCCTTTAATGATCAAAAACATAACAGGGTTAATAGCTGCTAATAGCTGTCAATGAGATTAAATTTATGCTTGAAATGATTAAATCTTCACATGCAAAATATATTTTGTTTTATTCTTCGATGGGACGTGGGTGTCACTGGCAAGGCCAAAATTTGTTGCCCAACCTTAACTGTCCTTGAACAGAGTGGCTTCCTCGGTTATTTCAGAGGGCAGTTAAGAGTTAACCACATTGCTGTGGGTCTGGCCTCACATGTGGGCCGGACCAGGTGAGGATGGCAAATTTCCTTCCATAAAGGACATTAGTGAAGCAGATAGGTTTTTACAACAAGTAATGATAATTTCATGGACACTATCACTGAGACCAGCTCTCAATTGCAAATTTTGAATATCATCATGAGGTTAGAAGCCTGGTCAATATGCTCAGGTTCTGAAGGTGAAATCCACAATTTAGAGATCCTGAAATCAGTGTT
This sequence comes from Cetorhinus maximus, assembly GCF_964194155.1. NCBI lineage: Eukaryota > Metazoa > Chordata > Chondrichthyes > Lamniformes > Cetorhinidae > Cetorhinus > Cetorhinus maximus. The sequence continues at coordinate 7,701,393 of NC_135901.1, forward strand.
GTCACTGTAACCAAGCTGCTACTAAAATGTTTAAGGAGCTAAGGTGACATTTTACATCAACAGTTTGACCATAACATTGGTTAATACCGTTACTGTTAAACTTCCAGATAATAAAATCACAAACAGCAACTTCAAACGGAAGGAGCAGAATAAACGAGATGGAGAGAAACACGAGAGCCCACAGGCGAGTACCACATAGAGCAGGTTCACACACCTGGGGACAGGGTGGGTTGGCGCACCCATGGACGGGGCGGGCTTGTGGGTCTGGGGGTGGGGTGGCTTGGCGCGGGGTGGCGCGCCCAGGGACAGGGCGGGTTCATACACCCAAGGCTCTGAATGATCAGAATAATGAAACCGCCCAGAAAACTACCAATAGGAATCTTCAGCTGAACACATCACTCATTCTTAAAGGGAGAGAAGGGGTCCTGACACTGTGAAGTTAAAGGGGCAGACACAGCTTCAGCCTTCTCTCTGTTACCTTTCTGATAGTTAAAGACTGGTAGGAGTGAGGTATATTTAAAAGGACAGTGTGTGGGAAGCACACAACAATAAAACTGAGAATTCTTGGACATACGCTGCAGGTCATTCTTTATCTGGGAATCAAACTGTTGTATTATTGTCCCAGCAGTTAACAGCCTCCTGTGAACTCCTCCAGCTTCTAGTTTAATGCAGATTTTAACCCAATAAATTTCAGCATGTTTCGATTCAGCGACTCGGGACCGACACACAAACACGTTGAAACATTTTAGACTTATTAAGAACCATTTTCCATCTGGAAACTTAAACCTGCTGTTTCACTTTCAGTCAGGAACATATCACAATTTTACACCAACCTTTGATTTGGCAGCACGTTTCCAGCATTCACCGTTGTTCTTCCAGACTCTAAGCCCAGTTGTAAAAGAGCCTTCTGTTCTGTGTCAAGGAGCTCTGAACCATGGAAGAGAACAGCTGAGACACATTTCTTACACACCTCAGGATTCACCCACATTGGGATTGTGCCGTCAGTGAAGAAAGATGAGAAAGACCAAAGTGTTGATTGGGGGTCCCTCAGTGTGACCCTGATGGACTGTGTCCAGGCTGAAGTTCTGTTCCTACCGTAAGATCCTCCTCCAGATTGTCCTTTCTGTCTCCAGCCAGGCGATGTTAAACACTCAGGTGGGGAAAAACAAAAATCTACAAACAAAGCTGATTTATTTCACATTTATTCAGAATATTGAACCTCATCAACAGGTCAGGACAGTCAGAATGAACATGGTTCAGTCCTGGTATGATTAACAGCATCAACAGGAGTAGAATCCAAACCTTGCAGTCGCTTGTGAACCCACTGGTGTGTTCGTAGGTGTGATGACTGAGTGAATGCCTTTCCACAGGCATTACAGGTGAACGGCCTCTCCCCACTGTGAACTCGCTGGTGTGTCAGCAGGTTGGATAACTGAGTGAATCCCTTCCCACACACAGAGCAGGTGAACGGCCTCTCTCCAGTGTGCACTCGCTGGTGATTCAATAGGTTGGATGACCGAGTGAATCCCTTCCCACATACGGAGCAAGTGAATGGTCTCTCCTCAGTGTGAACCTGCTGATGTGTCAGAAGGTTAGATGAACGGGTGAATCCCTTCCCACAGTCAGAGCAGGTGAACGGTCTATCCCCCGTGTGAAGTTGCTGGTGTATCAGAAGGTTGGACGAATTAATGAATCCCTTCCCACAGTCAGAGCAGGTGAACGGTCTCTCCCCAGTGTGAATTCGCTGGTGATTCAGTAGGGCAGACGGACGGCTGAATCCCTTCCCACAGTTGGTACAGGTGAATGGCCTCTCTCCAGTGTGAGTATATTGATGTGTTAGCAGATCCTTTTTGCTTTTAAAGCTCTTGTCACAGTCAGAACAATTAAAAAATTTGTTATCAGAGTGAACAAGTTGATGTGTCAGAAGCTGGGATGACTGAATGAATCCCTTCCCACACACGGAGCAGGTGAACGGCCTCTCCCCAGTGTGAATACGTTGATGTATCAGCAGATCTTTTCTGCATTTAAAACTCTTCTCACAGTTAGAACATGTAAACGGTCTCTTATCAGTGTGAACAAGTTGGTGTGTCACAATGTGGGATGACCGAGTGAAGTCCTTCCCACACACAGGGCAGGTGAATGGCCTCTCCTCAGTGTGAACTCGCTGGTGTGTCCGAAGGTTGTACAAATGGGTGAATCCCTTCCCACAGATGGAGCAGGTGAACGGTCACTCCCCAGTATGACTGCGCCGATGAACTTCTAGTTGGGATGGGAAATTGAATCCCTTCCCACAGTCCATACATTTCCATGGTTTCTCCATGGTGTGGGGGTCCTTGTCTCTCTCCAGGTTGGACGATTAGTTGAAGCCTTGTCCACAACACATGTACAATTTCTCCCCACTGTGAATGGTGTGATATTTTTTGCAGACTGTGTAACTGCTTAAAGTTTTTTCCAAAGTCAGTTCACTGGAACACTCTCACTCGGGTGTGTGTGTGTGTTGAGGCTTTTCCAGTCAGACCGATGTTTGAAATCCTTTCCCAAAGACAGAATAGACAAATATTTCTCCTTCCACATTCAAAAGTTGATGATATTCAGGTCCTGATGAATTCAGTGCCTCTGACAGATCTTGATGTGATATTTGCTTTGCGTTTTCTGTCTGCCAGTCATCCCCGTTTAATACCCTGTAAAGCGAGTTTACAAAAGTCATCACTTTAAATCCTGGACAGAAATTCTGAACAGACAATTCTAGTTTCTATGGAACATCCTTTTTTCTCTTGTTCCCCCAAAGCTGTAAATCCCCGTCCCACACACTCTCCCTCCTCCCTGGGCTGAAATCCAAACCCATCTCACCATCCCCACCATTTCTTTCCTCCACTCCCAGTTTTCTCCCTCCCTCTCCCCTGCCTGGGTTCAGTTCTCCAGCTCCTGAGTCCTTGATTCAGGGTCTCAGGCGGGACCCCAGCTGCCGCCGGGCGGGACACAGGAGGGGGGACCCTCCCGGGTGGGTCTTACCCGGACCCTGAGTCCGTCCCCCCAGTTTCTGAGCCCCCGGGCGGCCCGCGGTCTCCCCGCAGTTACTGAATCTCCCGCTCCGGAGCCTCTTCCCCTGAACCCGGCTCTGTTACCGGGAAGAAGTCCCGGAGCTGCAAACACGGGACATGGAGGCCATGATCCGGGATTGCGGCCTACAGCGGGTGTTTCTGAAGCCTCTCCCACGACCCGCCGGCTCGATTCACCCGCCGCCTCCAGTCAGTTTCTGTCTCCCTGCGGCTCCGACACCAGCCCGACCGACCTGACCCAACACCCGCACTGCGCATGCTCCAGTCAGAACGGCACTGCGCCTGCGCAACAATCACCTGTTGTGCAGATAGGGCACATTCTGCCTCTCCGTGAATGCTGGGTAACCCGCACCGCCATTGACAACCTGTTTCATCGAATACAACATCATCTTTTGTGGTCCGATTACGATTTGAACCCTGGATATAAAATGGTTAAGTCAGTTGACACAGCATCTATGGTTCTATACTGGATTTGATTAACAGCAGGAAAAAACCCTCAATGTCAAATGTGAACTCACTGGATTCTTAGCAGGCGGTGTGAACGAATGTGTCTTTTCTCGCAAACAGAACATTTAAACAGCTCCTCATCACAAATTGATTGTATATCAATTGCTTTGAACTTTTAAAGCTGAAGTGTTAACTAGTGGAAATACTGAATAGATCCCTCTGCGCATATAAAGTATCTGAATGGTCTCCCTCTGACGTGACTGTGTTCTTGTGTCAGTAAATGGGATGACCAAGTGAATACCTGTCTACATACAGCTGGTGGACGGTGTTTTTGTGGTGTGATTGTACCGATGAGTTCCCAGCTCAGACATGCTTCGTAAACTCTTAATATAAAGATTTCCATATTCTTACATTCCCCTGGTCAAAGTAAAGCAAAAATACTGTGGATGCTGAAAATATGCAATAAAAATAGAAAATATTGGAAATACTCTGATATTGAGCAACTTCCAGATCAGAATTGACTTGATATGATGTGTTGCAGCCGTAGCATTTGGAAATTGGTAGGCACGAATGTGATCCACAGCAACCACAGCTGCAGTAAGTGCAGTTCATGGAACTTCAGTTCAGAGTTGTTAAGCTGGAGCCTGAACTTTGGACAATAGGGAGAAAGTTGCCTGGACAATTTGATTCAGCAAGCAGCCACTCGCCTTAAGTTACATAATATCAGATTTAGTCTGTGGTCAGGCGTGGGAGGGTGTGACTACTGGTGATACAGGTATGGGTATCAAGAAGGTAGCAACGGAAGCGCATTAGCCTTTGCACTTGTCCAATAAATTCAAAGTTCTTGGAGCCATGAGGACAGCAGCTTGATGTATGAGCAAAGTGACCATGGTACCGAGTTACAGGAGACCATTCAAGTTGGGGGTGGGGGGTGGCGGGGAGAACAAAATGTAGGAATAGTCGGGGACAGTAGCCAAGTGTGTGAGTCCCGAAAGCTGTGCAGCCTGCTCAGTAATGGATTTAAGGACATCACCTTGGGCTGGAGAATAACGTGGAGAGGGAGGAAGAGGGCCCAGTTATCGTGGTTCATGTAGGTACCAGCTACATAGGTATTATCGTGTAAGAGGTTCTGCTCAGGGAGCATGAGCAGCTAGGGCCTAAATTAAAAAGCAAAAACAAAAGTAATAACCTCTAGATTACTCTCTCATACATCAGTAAATTGGCATAGAGTAGACAAGATCAAAATGTTGAATGTGTGGTTCAACATCTGGTGTCACAAGGGTCATTTGGAAGAACTCCTTCAGACTTTTATAAAACTGGATTGCCTGGGCGGTTATGTTATTAGGCTAGCAATCCAGAGGCCTGGATGTGTGTTTGGATCTTTAAATGGCATGAGGGAATTTAAATTCAGTTCATTAAATAAATCTGGAATTGAAAGCTAGTCTCAGTGACAGTGACCATGAGACTATCTGATTGTTGTAAAAACCCATCTGGGTCACTAATGTCCTTTAGGGAAGGAAATCTGCCAACCTTACCTGGTCTGGCCCACGTGTGACTCCAGGCCCCAACAATATGGTTGACTCCTAACTGCCCTCTGAAATGGCCTAGCAAGCCTCTCAGTTATACTCAAGGCAGCAGCTCGCCACCACTTTCTCAAGGAGCAATTTAGGGAAGGGCATTAAATCCTAACTTTGCCAGCGGTGCCCAAGTCCCGTGAATGAGAATAAAAGCTTGGAGGCGATCAATCTCTCATCAGATATTCAACTAGGGAAGACTGCATTATACTACTGAAACTGGGGCAGGTCTTGGGGAATAGCAGAAATATATATATTCTGCTATATCCGGCACTGTATCAGTCTCGGGAGTATCGGAATAGTTTCACAATGCATTCTCTAAATTTGCCTCTGACGCCAAATTGGCAGGGGGTGCTGGGGGAAAGAGTGAGGAGGTCTGCAACAAATTACAGGAGGACAGCAACAAACTTGCAGGATGGGAAAATAATTGGCAAATAAAGTTCAGCACAGATAAATGTGAGGTAATTCATTTCAGTGGGAAGAACAGAGAGGTCACGAATTACTTGGAAGATGGTAGTCTAAGTGTAGTAGAGGAACAAAGGGGTCTCGGTTACGAATACGTCAATCATTGAAAACCGTGCCACAGGTTAGCGAGGCCGTAGAAATAAGCAAACAAACACCAGGCTTTATCTCTAGAGGGCTAGAATTGAAAAGTAGGGAAGTTCTGCTCAACCAGCACCAAACCGAGATTAGACCAGACTTACGGTACTGTGTGCAGAACTGTTCACCATATTATAAAAAGGATACAGGGGCACTGGAGAGGGCGCAGGGAAGATTTACAAGGGTGATCCCAGAAATGCGTGGGTATATATATCAGGCAGGGGTTGGCAGGCTGGGTCTCTTTTGGAAAAATTGGAAGGCTGAGGGGTGACCTAGTAGAAGTCTTTAAAATGATGAAAGGTTTCGATAAGAGTGGATACAGAGAGAACGTTTCCTCTTGTGGGGAAGTGCAGAACCAGAGGCTGTCAATATAAGACAGTCACCAAGAAATCCAATGGGAAATTCAGGAGAAACTCCTTTACCCAGAGAGTGGGAGAGAATGTGGAACTCATTCCCACAGGGAGTGGTTGAGGTGAATAGTGTAGATGTATTTAAGGGGGAAGCTGGATGAACACATGAGGGAGAACGGAATAGAGGGGTTACAATGAGAGATTTGGATGAGGAATATCGGAGGAGGTTCGAGTCGAGCATAAACAGCAGCATGGGCTGGTTGGGCCGACTGGTCTGTTTCTGTGCTGTATAATCCTGTGTAGTTTCCGATCAGTGTCTCAGTTCCTTCTGCTAACATCCTTCATGCCAAAAGCCAACACATTTGTAAGAGTAGGCAGAGATTTAAACAGTAGTGAATAAAAGTGGGGCTCATGAAATAATTCAGGAGCCACCTGCGAGCTTTCCTCATCACCCTCACATACACGGGTGGGCAGTTTAAACCCACAACACTACACCAGCACTCTACTCGCGGTCTCAAATTTCTAGAACACAGCCAGGACAGTTTTTCTAGAACAGTATATTTTCAAACTGGCTCGGGAACAGGCCAGGCGAGAGTTAGAGAGGAGGGACAACCGGGGCGTTGGGGGGGGGGGGGGGGGGGTGTTTGTTAATCATCCAACAGTCAATGACTGCATTGCAAAGGGTGACCACAATACCACTGAATTTGAGCTCCGGTTTGGGAGGGAGTCAGCGGCTGTATTTTGGTTGAGAGAATGATGAAAGTCAATATAAGTTACAATGGTACGATTTTTAAACGGGGGATTCCCTTCCTATTTACTTCCTAAATAATGAATTATTTCATGAGCCCCGTTTTTATTCACTGTTTAAAGGTCTGCCTGCTATTACAAATCTGTCGGTTTTTCGCATGAGGGGTGTTAGCAGAAGGAACTGGGGCACTTGTCGGAAACCACACAGGATATAGGGCACAGAAACAGGCCATTCGGCAGCACAGGGAGAGGCCATTCAGCTCCTCGGGCCTGCCCCCCTCCCCCATTCCCCATTCATTAGGATGGCGGCTGATCTTCTGCCTCGACTCCACCTTCCTGCCCTATCCCTTCGCGCCCAAAATCCTATCAGTCTCAGACTTGAATAGACTTAGTGACGGAGCATCCACAGCTCTCGGGGAGGGGTGGGGGGGGGGGTTAGAATTCCAAAGATTCACAACCCTCCGAGTGAAGGAATTTCCCCTCATCTCAGTCCAAAATCGACGACCCCTCACCCTGAGAATGTGACGCTCCCCCATTCTAGACTTTACAGCCGCAGGAGGGAAATAGTCTGTCGGCACCGACCCCGTCAAACCCTCGAAGAATGTTCAAAGTTTCAATCAGATCACCTCCCATTCTTCCAACAGGCTCCCCTACTTCAATCTCACCTCGTAGGTCGGCCCTCTCGTAGGGATTCACGGAATGAGTAAGGAGGCCATTCTGCGCTTCACCCCCATGCCAGCATCCCAGGGATCAGTCTCGTGAACCCTCACTGCATCCCCACCAAAGGCAAGTCTCCTTAGCTAAGGAGACTGAAACTTGTGCACATGTGCTCCAGGCGTGGTCTCGCCAAGGCCTTGTATAATGGGGGCAAAACTTCCTTACTCTTAAAACAGCACCTCCCTCGCAAGGGGAGAGCCGACATGCCATTCGCCACCCTTTATTGCTTGCTGCCGCCAGCGGGGCAGCTTGCAGCGTTTCGGGTGTGGGGCACCCGAATCCTCCCACGCGTCAACATTGGCCAGGGCTCCGCAAGGTGGCTGAAGGGTGCAACGCCAAAGCAATTCGCTCCGGGGCGTCGCCCTGGCTCCGTTTGAGCGAGGGGCACTCGGCGAATCCCAAGTGAAATTGGCGCCGTTCTCCCTTTTGCCCACATGCAATGATGATGGTGTGATGATGATAATGATGGTGTGTGTGTGCACGTAATTCCTGCCATTTCGTCTTACCTGGACCTTTGGTGCTCTGAGACCCTTTACTGCCTTATTTCAACTCTTCAGCCTGCCACTGGTCACTTGCCTACCTCCAACCTGATACGCTTCACTGACTTGCTCTAGGACTATGTCGCAACCTCTCCTATCTCTTAAAGCCTATCTTCCCTCTTAAGAGGGAAACTTTTCATTTAAGTCCAACAGTTCTGACATGCAGTCAGAGCCACATTAGTTGGCCAATGTTTGGGCGACCTTTGACCCTGCCTAAACTGGCATCCCAATGAGGTCCTGGCTGCCTTTTATTTCACTTTTTAAAACAAAGGGGAGCCTCTCCTGTTTAGAGTAACCTTATTTCAAAAACAGTGTTCCCTCTTATAATGTTTTATTTCTACTTTATTCCATGACCAGCCCCTCCACCTCACATCCTCAAATGGTGTCGCTTCCCCCTCCATCCAACGGCTTAAATATCGGGGCGGCCGCAGGGAGGGGGCAGGGACAGCCATCGCCACGCCCCCGCGTCCAATCACGGCGGGCGCTTCTGCATCGCCCATCGCGCGGCGGCGGCCCGCCGTCCAATCAGCTCCCCACCACCTCCAGACCCCGCGCGGGCGGCGGGCGGCGGGCGGCTCGAGCTTTCCCGCCAACGGTCGGAATTCAAAATGAGGACCACGTGGTTGGGGTGGTTATTCGGCCCCTCCAGCCATTACAAGCCCCTTTCCCCAAAAATGCGTCGCAAAAAGGCATTAACATGTTGAAGGATATGGGGACCTATCTTCTCAAAAGACATGAAGATGAAGACATTAAGATGACTGAAAAAGAGAACATCTTAAAAGGCATTCGCAAAAGGAGAGCACATCTTCTTAAAAGGCCATGAGATGACTAAAAAGGACATATTTTCTCAAACGGCATTAAGATGATTGATAAATAGAACACATCTTCCCAAATGACTGGAAAAGAGGACAAATGTTCTAAAATGCATTAAGATACAGAACATGTCTTCTCAGAAGGCATTAAGATGACTGAAAAAGAGAACATAACTTCTTAAATGCATTAAGATAACCAAAATGAGGACATAAACAAACATATGAACTAGGAGAAGGAGTAGGCCAAAAGACCCTTCGAGTCTGCTCCGCCATTCAATAAAATCATGGCTGATCTGATTGCAACCTCCTCCTACCCCTGATAACCTGTCACCCCCTTGTCAATCAAGAATCTATGTAGCTCTGCCTTAAAAAGATTAAAAGACCTTGCTTCCACCGCCTTTCAAGTAAGAGAGTTTCATGACCCACCACCCTCCGAGAGAAAAATTTTCTCCTCATCTCTGTCTTAAATGAGTGACCCCTTATTTTTAAATAGTGACCCCTAGTCTAGATTCTCCCACAAGAGAAAACAGCCTCTCCACATCCACTCACCCCTCAGGATCATAAATGTTTCGATCAAGTCACCTATTACTCTTCTAAACTCCAGCGGATACAAACCTAACCTATCCAATGTTTCCTCATAAGACACCCACCCATTCCTGGTATTAGTCTAGTAAACCTTCACTGAGCTGCTTCCAACGCACTTACAACCTTCCCTAAATAAGGTGACCAATACTGTACACAGTTCTCCAGGTGTGGTCTCACCAGTGCCTTGTACAACTGAAGCATAACCTCCCTACTTTTGTATTCAATTCACCTCGCATAAACTATTACATTCTATTAGCTTTCCTAATTACTGCATACTAACCTTTTGTGATTCATGCACTAGGACACCCAGATCATCCAGAATCTTAGATCTCTTCAATCTCTCACCATTTAGATAATATGCTTCTTTTTTATTCTTCCTGCCAAAATGGACAATTTCACATTTGCCCACATTGTACTCCATTTGCCTGGTCTTTGTCCACTCACTTAACCTATCTATGTCTACCTCTTTATGTCCTCTTCACAGCTTACTTTCCTACCTATCTTTGTGTCGGCAGCAAATATAGCCACCAAACCATCTGCCCCTTCATCCAAGTCATTTACATAAATTGTAAATAGTTGAGGTCCCAGCATTGATCCTTGCGGTACACCACTCGTCACATCCTGCCAACCAGAGAAAGATCCATTTATGGCTACCCTCTGTTTCCTGTTAGCCAGCCAATCTTCTATCCATGCCAATACATCCCTACACCTATGAGCTTTTATTTTCCACAATACCGTTTGTGTGGCACTTTATCAAATGCCATCTGAAAATCTAAGTACAGTACATCTACTGGTTCCCCTTTATCCATAGCACATGTGGCTCCTTCAAAGAACGCCAGTAAATTGGTTAAACATGATTCCCCTTTCAAAACACCATGTTGACTCTGCCTGATTGCTTTGAGTTTTTCTAAATGCCTTGCTATAACATCTTTAATAATAGCTTCTAACATTTTCCCTATGACAGATGTTAAGCTAACGAGCCTGTAGTTTCCTGCTTCCTGTCTCCCTCCCTTCTTGAATAAAGGAATCACATTTGCTATATGCCTATCTAATGGAACCTTCCCAAAATCTGGAGAATTTTGAAAAGCTTCTTAAAAGGCATTAAGATGATCAAATATCTCCTCAAATGCATGGAGGCGGCATATTATAAGGCATTAAGATGACTGAAAAAGAGAGCATTTCTCAAAAGGCATTAAGATAATTGAACAAAGGAAAATATCTTCTTTAAAAGGCATTAAGATACGGAAAAAGGGAACATATCTTCTTAAGAAGCATTAAGAGGATTGAAAAAGAGGACATATTTCCTTAAAAGGCATTAAGATGGCTAAAAAAGAACATAACCTCATCTAATTGCTGAAAAATTGGGAGGAAATATCGAAGGTAAGTTAATCAACGGTCAACGCCAGAATGGTTGATCAAGGTCAAATAATTACCTCCATGTCCAAACAAGAGTTGTCAACACAGGCCATCAAGAGTCACTAAACTTTCTTGAAGTGCAACCACCCACTAAAAACTTAAATGTAGCCCAAAGAGTTTCAGGGGAGATGACGGTGTAGTGGTACTGTCACTGGGCTAGTAATCCAGCGGTCCAGGCTAACGCTCAGGGGACACGAGTTCCTATCAAGAAGATTTAGCAGAAGCAACATATATTCAGAAACAGGAACCTGTCCTCTGTAGGCAAAAGGAACATGTCCAGGCATTGCGCCTTTTTTTGAATTAAACAAAAGCCTGGGGGCGAAACAGTTCCCTTGGTGCATTGTCCAAAGTAACACCTTGACCAATCTGCTAAGTGCAAGACAAAAATATTCGCAGCATGTCTCCTCAGCAATAAACAACTCATCTATTCTAAACAATTTGGTAGATATGATGCCTTTATAAAGCACCTTTCATGACATGCCAAAGTACTTTACAAGTCATTGAAGTACTTTTGAAGTGTAAGCACTGTGGCATTGTAGGGTTACCAACGCGATTGCTTGCTTTTTTGAATGTCATTGAACAAGAGATAAATGCTCATGGCACAGTAAGGAGAATTCCCCTGCACTTCTTCGGAATAGTACCCTTGCGATCCTTTACATCCACCCGAGAGGGCAGATGGGGGGCCCTCAGTTGAAAGCCTCATGCGACAGTTCAACATTCCCTCAGTACTGCATCAGGAGTGTCAGCTCTGCTTGTTGGTTCGAGTCACTGGACTGGGCCTTGAATCCACAACCTCTGACCCTGCGGCCAGGCTGCTAGCCAACAAGCCATGCTGGGTATACAGTCAGGCTTTGTATTCAAAAATCAGGGTGATTTGATTGAAGTGTATAGAAGATCCCGAACGGCCTTGACAAGGTGAATGTCGAAAGGATGTTTCCTCTTATGGGTGAGTCCAGAACTAGGGGGCACTGTTTTAAAATTAGAGGTCGCCCTTTTAGGACAGAGATGAGGAGAATTTTTTCTCTCTCAGAGGGTAGTGCGACTTTCGAATTCTCTTCCTCAGAAGATGGTGGAGCCGGAGTAATTGAATATTTTTAAGGAGGAGGTGGACAGATTCTTGTGAGGCAAGGGAATCAAAGGTTGCCGGGGTTAGATGGGGATGTGGAAATCGAAACACAAGAGGATCAGTCATGATCTTATTGAATGGCGGAGCAGGCTCGAGGGGCTGAACGGTCAACTCCTGTTCCTATTTCTTATGTTCTAATGTTCCAATCATGTCAATATTTCCTATGGGGGAAAATGTTAACATCTCCACTGTTAGAGGTGAATAAGATTAGGGCAGGTTTAGATAAAGTAGACAAAGTAAAGCTGTTCCCATTAGCGAGGTACAGGAGACACAGATTTGAGGTTTTGCACAGGGGATGCGAGGGAGATGTGAGGAAGAACTTTTTTACATAGCGAGTGGTAATGAACTCGCTGCCCACGAGGGTGGTGGAAGCAGAGATGATGAATGATTTCAAAAGGAAATTGGGTGGAAACCTGATGGAAATAAACTTGCAGGGGTACGGGGATAGAGTGGAGGGAATGGGACTGACTGGATTGCTCTACAGAGGACCAGCATGGACCCAATGGGCCAAATGGCCTCCCTTCTAAGTGGTAATGGCTCATTGACCATCATCTGTGGCCTTATACCCTACTATTGAACAAAATGTTAAAGTCTCTTTTCCTACATATATCCAAAAACTTTCTACACAAATTTCCATTTGCTTTTTCAACTCATTAAAACTTCTAGCATACAAATTGAGGCTTTAAAAAAATTACGCATTTCACATGATTAAATTTATCCATAGGGTTTTTATTTGAAAGGGCCGACTTTTCTACACGACAGCAGCACAGAAACAGACCATTCGGCCCATCTGCTGCATGCCAGTATTTCTGATCCACATGAGCCTTCTCCCACCCCCTTACCACATCCTTCTGTTCCTTTCTCTCTAATGTCGCTCCAACTTCCCTTTAAACATATCTATGCTATCCACCTCAACCCCTCCCTGTGGTAGCGATTTCCACATTCTCACCACTCGCTGGGAAATGAAGTTTCTCCCGAATTCCCCATCGGAGTTTCCATTCAAAAGGTCTCAACCTCTTCCAGCACTTTGAGTTTAAGACTCAATATCCATACACTTACAGCTGTATTTTCACTGTCTAAATATATATCAAAGGCTCCTTGGTAGCTGGAATATAATGGCACTGAGATAGACGAGTCACTGAATGTTCTGGTTCAACCCTTATCAGACTCGAAAGAGTTTCAACCCTTATCAGTGTGTGCATTACTTTTCAAAACTATTTAAATGAAATGCTGGAGGGGAACATTTTAATAAGTTTATTTGGATAAAATTCCTGTTTAATATTTTGAAAGGTGATTATTTGTGCAGTGATTTAACATCTCCTACTTGGGCAGCCCTTCAGGGTCGAGAATGACTTACTTCCACTCCAGTCCAGTGGGTTCTATGGTGGCTGAGAAGCCCAGCGTACGATCTCAGACTGTGCCACATGCAGCGGCAGCTGGAGATTGAAGGGTGGGGCAGATGGCTCCTCTGCGGGTTTGCGCGCTCTTTCGGACGCCTGGGCTTCACCTTCACAAAAGAAACTCCTCCATCCATTTTGGTCGGTCACAAGCCAGGGACTCCCATGAGTCGGTGTTACTTGGGGCGGGGGATGCGGGGGAGGGGGGCGGTGAGGAGAAGCGTCACTGAAGCGTCTCCTGCCTCCACTGAGTTCTGAGTACAGCAGTTGCTTCCAGAGTCTGGTATCAGGCATATGAAAGAACTGTCCTGCGCACCAGAGTGGGTTTGGAGTGATTTGCGCCTCACCACTGGGCATATTGGCTTGGGAAGAGGAAGCTGGTGTTGGATGGCTTTTCTAGTTTAAAAAATAAACGGCAGGAATGATTACACATAATTATGCTTTTGAGGGATTCTGCATAGAGGTGGTTGGACATTGGAGACTCATTTTTCAGATTTTTTCCCCCCAAACACACCATACTTTGGGAAGTCAAGATGCCAAATGTGCTGATGCTGTAGCATATTAAATCATTCTGCTAGCATAGACGCGACCCAGAGGGACTCATCAACTTGGTAATGATATTCTTTGTTCGCCAATATGCAAAAATTTGAGGTTTAGTCGTCAGAATCCTCCAGGCCCACTTCAAACTCGCAGGCTTCCCTTCTAAAACGGAACACAATTTATTGGCTGCGATCTCACCTTAAATCTGGCCCTGCCAAAGGGGCTTCCCCGAAGGAAATGTTGCCAATTTCGCTTTCTTTGGAACAGAGGAGACCAAGGAATAGAATGTAAGTGGTGTACAAAGTTAGGCATTTTATCTATAATGGAGAGGGCCATGATGCAGAGTGGATATGAAGTACCCATTTCCTCAAGGAGTTCTGTATTTGAGAGGACTGCCTAATTGTGTTGATACGTGCGCGTGCAGGAGATTAATTGGAGTCAGGTTGTCTTTAGGTTTTGAAAGATGTAAAGGATAGGGGTGTTAAGCTTGAGGTACAAGTAACTAGGTTAGATCTAAAATTTGCATTTTTAGAGAAGTTGAGAGTTTGTTTGAATATCAAAGGGGAGTCAGAGGTACCAAAAAACATCTTTACATTTTGCAGGGAGTTCCATAGGTAGAGTAGTGGGGTGACGATATTTTATTGACCCAAAAAGCAAAGACAAGACAGAAACAGAAAAAGATTTTATATGTGGAAGGATTTGAGTTTCAAAGGTGTGAGAACAGTGGAACTGGGATGGAAGGGGAAAGAGTTTAGGATTAGAGATAGCTGGAGCTCTGGGCCCGGAGAGCTTGCCATTTGAACCGGCCATTAGTAAGTCCTGGGCTGCAACAAGCAGTTTTATTCTGAAGTGGATTCCAACGTAGAGTGGAAGAGGGTAGAGGTCATGTGCTATGCCTTTATTAAAGCTACAACACTTCACCTTGTGTAATATTACTGGATTTTATAGTTAACCATCTATAAAGGGACTGTTGCCCGGGAGGTGTTGCCTGGGAGGTGTTTACATGTAGGATTGACCAAGTGGAATTTTCCTTTTTTTGGGGCATGTTTTTTAAAAACTAACATTAATGGTGTAACTAATCGTGTGTGTTTAGGTTTCCTTTTATTGTTGCTAATAAAACTTTTGGGATTTTAAGAAATAAAAGTAAAAGCATTACTGGACTTCTTACTAAGATCGGTACATCGCCTTGTTTTCAGAATACAAAACAAAGGGTATCGTCCATAAGACAAGTTGCCCTGAGATTTGGTTTGCTCAGCAATTAACACCGGCTGTGGTTATAACAATGGAAGATGGCCACACTCCCAAGGACCTTCCATGTAGCAAGGTACATGGACCCAAATTACTAGTGGACAACAAAAGCAATGGTTCAGGGATAATTGTAGCCATGACACGAAGGCCCTAACCATCGACAATTGCACCTGGAAGTCAATTCTTTTAGGTTGGCATGCTATGCCACAAATGGCCAGTGGCAACAATCCCCAATGTCACTTGGCAGCTTCATGGTGCAATGCCTGAGACAGAACCTGTCACTTGGCCTTCAAAGAGAAAGGTACACCAAGTGAAGACACCCCTCTGAATGGATCATTTGCTACCTGCCCACCATTGCCCACAGATTGACCTCACCAAGGGGAATGTTGGTGTCCTTCAACAACCAGGAGACAAATATAATGTCATTGGCAGAAGGATTAGATGGGCATAGAAACGGAACTATCCATATAAATATTGTGGCTACGAGAGGTCAGAGGCCAGGAACCATGTGACAAGTAACTCATATCCTGACTCCAAAGCTTGTCCACCATCTGCAAAGCACAAGTCAGGAGTGTGATGGAATACTCCACTTGTCTGGATGAGTGCAGCTCCCACAACACTCAAGAAGCTCGACACCATCCAGGACAAAGCAGCCCCGCTTGATTGGCACCCCATCCACAAACATTCACTCCCTCCACCACTGACAGTAGCAGCAATATGTACCATCTACAAAACGCACTGCAGGAATTCACCAAATCCCCTTCAAAGCACCTTCCAAACCCACAACCACCACCACCTAGAAGGACAAGGGCAGCAGACACATGGGAATACTACCACCTGGAAGTGCCCATCATTGTCACTCACCATCCCGAGTTGGAAATATATCAGCCATTCCTTCACTGTCATTGGGTAAAACTCCTGGAACTCCCTCCCTAACAGCGCTGTGAGTGTATCTGTACCACATGTACTGCAGCTGTTTGAGGCAGCTCACTACCACCCTCAAGGGCGACTAGGGATGGGTAATAAATGCTGGCCCAGCCCGCATAGCCCACATCCCATGAATGAATTTTTAGAAATTCATGTGATGGGGTACAGGCAGCAACCTTATACACATTTATTGGATGTGGACATCGCTGGCCTTGTCAGCATTTATTGCCCATCCCTAACTGACCTTGTTCAGACATTAAGAGTCAACCACGTTGCTGTGCATCTGGAGTCACATGTAGGCCAGATAAGGACATCTGAAGGTCAGTGAACCGGATGGGATTTTACAACAAGAAAAATGGTCAGACATGGGGTCTATTTTATTTTATAAATTGACTTCAAATTTCACCATTTGGATTTGAACTTAGGGCCCCAGAGCATTATCCTGGGTCTCTGGAATACCAGCCTGGTGACAATACCACTACGGCACCACTTCTCCAAAAAGTGCACTTGGAAATCTGCGTGTCATGCTGTAACCCACAAGGCTAGGGACCAATCCCAGTTGGCACAGACATGGGCCAAATAGCTTCACTATGCTGCAAATCAAAACAAAAATTGCTTTTAAAGTTATCCAGGGTTTGGGAATGTGTGTATACCTAATCCAGTTTTACAGAAACAGAACTACACAGTTAGCATAGAGAAACAAATTCCAAGGTAGCTGACTCCAGGATAAATTGCATAAGTTATTCATTTTAATAAATCAATTCCTCACGGGTGACAGACAGCTCCAATACAAAAGTCTTTGATGACCCACATACAAACATGCATTTATGAAAACAAATTTTACAGGAAATTTTTGAACAGAACTGGAAAATGAAAAAGTGGATGACAAACAGGTTACATGCAGCAGTTAACAAAATGTTGAAGTTTTTAAAAAAAAATTTTTTTAAGTCAACTGCAGTTAAACCCTTCACTAAAGCTACTTTGAAAAGTCAGATAACAGTCACTGTGCACATTAATAATTTTATTTAAATTCTGAAGTTTCTCAAATAACCGTAGTGAGTTCAGTTATCAATTGGAAATAGACTGAAACGTTAAGTTGTGCGAATTTTGACACTCCCATTGGCATTCCTTTCGTGAAATAAAATGAGACTCACTCAGCAGTAATCTGTACAAGAAACAGCTTTGTTTACATTTTCAGCAAAAAAAGTGAGTTTACTTGCATTGCTCAGAAATCACATCTTTCATTTCTTTTGCACACACTTGGCATTTCCTTTGAATCCTGGCCTTTCACCCACCAATTCCCCCTGCAGTGACAATTCTCTAAAATCTCCTCCTGTTGGGAGGAGAGGAAAACAAAGCTATGCCGTCAATAGTCAGCCATTCTGCCAAAATATTGGGCTCAATTAGTGTTGATGTGCTTGAAACAAAGGTTAAATTTTTTTTTAAAATTGAAGTGTTGCTCGACAACCACACTGGACTCAGGTTGAAGTCAAAAATATCACGCCCATCACCTTTAAAAGTGGAGAGTCAGCAATTCAATCTACACTCGGGCTTCCAAAGACGGTCATTGGCTGTTTAATGATGGTGTTTACTATTACAACATCTACAAGAGCTATTGCTACTTTTAACATGGGAAGGATAGAAGAAATGATCCCCAATATTGCATCAACACTTGGATGCACAATACAGGTTAAACTTACAAAAGAAAACACATCTGGGTTATGTTGCTCATTCAGACAAAGAGGGTCAGTCAATATGTTGCATTGACATCAGCTGGAGTTGCAGTAATGTGCTTAGGCGAAACCTCACACCCAGCTAGCATGGTAGCTACCAGCTGCAGTGAAATACGAGTCTTGTAATGCCTAGCCTTCAATTTTGGCCCATGCCCATGTGGACTGCCAATTAGAATTTCATCTGCAAGCCAATCTCGTTTAGTTAGTTGTGGAAGGTCTTGGGATGAAATGGCTATGTTTTGTACTTGAAGAGAATGCATTGTGCATTAACAATCTTGGACTGGCAGAGCATGGAATGCCTCTGCAACAAGGTTACATTGCAGACTATGGAGGAAAATAGGGAATTAAGCCACTTCACCCACCAGAGGATGCCAATGTTGGCCTTTGATACTGAAGTTGAGCTTTCCTCTCCCTTCATGTGTACCAAACACCATTAGATTGTTGGGCCTCAAACAATGTTATTCACCCTTCAGTACATCCTCCATTTTCCTCTGAACACGGCAGGCATCGTCCGTAAACTTCTGCAGCATGGTATCCAACAAGCGGATGGTGGAAGCCCCAGACAGCTTACCTCCAGGCAGGGTCTCGAGGAAGGGAATCCACTTCACGTAGCTGTGGGGGACCGACACGTTTATCTTCGTCCACTTCAGCAGCTCCTCCGAGACGCCCTTCTCCGTCAGCATCTTCGCCATCGTGGTGTGGATCTCATCCGAGAGGACAAAGGTCGGCTGGCGAATCAGCTTGGCCCTTTTGCTCAAGGCCGGGTAGTCCAGCCCCAACAGGACGCGGTAAAGCCGGATCTCGTTGTACAGAAAGTGGACATTGGCCTGGTAAGGTAGCTGCTCGACCGGGATGGGGTCGATGAGGCAGCTGTAGACCGCCGACACCGGAATGAACTCCCTCAGAGAGTCCTTCAGCTCCATCTTGTTGGCCAGGTAGTGCAGGGAGAGCAGCAGGGCATGTTTCTGGAGTGGAGGAGAGGAATTTCTCTGCAGAGCCTGGACGCATTCCAGAAAGTCGAACCTATCAACCTGGTGGCAGGAGACACAGAAGAAGTGAGCAATCGCGTATTCAATGTTCAGGTTTGCAAAGTGGTCGGCGGTGAAAACATTCAGGACGTCATCAACGAACTCCTTGTCCCTGTAGCCAGGAGGGCCCAAGTCAATCTTGGTGCGGATGAGGTAGAACTGCTTGCCAAGCCGCCTGAGCTCGCTGGCAAGGGTTGCGACCTCCCACGTGAACCACGTCGATGACAGGATGAAGAAGCCGACGTACTTGTCGACGTCCACCGTCTTCAGGTAGTTGCCCGACGAGAGGCCGGGTCCCGGAACGCTAGGCAGCTCCCAGAACACGGAGCTGGGGTTTCCCGGCCGGCAGTAAGGCGCCGGCTTTGTCACCTGTTGGGCGGGGCCGGTGGGTGCCGCGCCATCTTCGCCATCCTTGAAACCCATGACTGAATTAATGAAAGCAGACTTCCCCACTCTCGGGGTCCCGGTGACCGCCACATGAACCGTCATGCTTTCCAATCTGCTCCTCTCAGCTTTCACCAAAGATGCCACTTCGGATATCCCGCCACGGCTCATGGCATCTGAAAATCTTCCTATTATCCATGCAATTTCAAAATCCATGCTCGTAAGCTGAGAGAAAAATGAAACATAGTTAGAATCTAATCTACAGCGTAGAACAAAGAATGAACACACCGATGAGCTCCAAGAGTCCTCCTTCCGTTTCTAAGAACCACAAACAACACGTGGGAGGAGAGAGGGAGTGGAGGTGCCACATAATGGATGGCACTAGTAATCCGGAGACACAGGGCAATGCTTCAAATCACAGGGCCCGGGTTCAAATCCTGTCATGGCAAATGGTGGAATTAGAATGCCATAAAAATCTGGAACTAAAAATCTAGTGACGGCCACGAACCCAAGTGGTTCACTAATGCCCTTCCGGGAAGGAAATCTGCCGTTGTCCTTACCTGGTCTGGCCTACATGCGGTTAATTCTGACACCCACGCCCCATGAATGAATTAAAAAATTTAACTCAAGGCCAACTGAGGGAAGTCACCTTTTTCTCAGGCCTTGAGGAAACAGACAGGTCACTTTGTATAGATGGATGCCTGATTTTAATCTATTGCGTGCTAGTCTGCTAAACACAACAAGATTTGTCACACAAGGAGGCCATTCGATCTGTCAACTGAGCAATTCAGCTAGTGCCATTCCCCTGTAGTCCTGCATATTCTGCAAAGATCAAATCCAAGGAAATTGTACAAAGACCAATTACACTTCTAAGGCCAAGGCTTGGCCAACAGAGACGACCAATCTGATAGTTCAAAGGACCCCAAAACCTCTTGGAAATGATTAATGATTGAAACATTAACCAGCAAGAATCCAGACTAAGGAATATAAATAAATCCTTTGTCCGAACCAAAGTGGAGAAGTGGGAGTCATATCACACGATTTCCCCACCATCCTAGCTGGGAGAACCAGTTACCCTGCCTTGTGGAGCTGCGAAGCAGATTGCGATCTTCCATAGAGCAAGTGGCAGCAGAGCCAGGATTCTGTCCAAGTTTAAATGGCCCTAGCCCCCATCTGCACTGTTTCTACCAGAACCTACAGGACTAATTCATCTCATCATAGAAGTTCTGCGCACTGGAAAAGTGAATTATCCAGGATTAGTCTTCAAGCTGCTGACTCTGAAAGGAAAACATCATTGGACCTTTGATTCTGGATTCCAGTGAAATAATTTTTATTTTGTGGTCTTTGCCCTATCCTTGTTCCTTTATCCCTCTTTTGTATGAACGTAAAAGTGGGTGGCAGGTGTGGTACGTGTTTTCTTTGTATGTGTAAAATAAACTACTCCTCCGATTCTACCCTCGAGTTTGCTGTGGAGTGGTTAATAAAAATTGGATCACATCAAAACTGAGGCTTGGGGAAAAAAATGCCACTACTTTTGAAATCATTCATCCCCCCTACTTCCACCACCCCTCGCGGGCATCACGCGCGCAGTGTTAAAAAATAAAAATGTTCTTCACACTTCTCCTCCACCCTCTCCCCGCCCCACACCCCGTCTCTTAACTAAAATCTGTGTTCCTAGTCCATGGTATCATCAGCTTTTCCTCGTACAGGTAAAACGTGGAGAAGCTGGGATTGTTCTTAGAATGGAGAAGCTTAAGCGGACAATGAGGTTCTCAAAAAAAATCACAAACCGTTCAATGGCAGCAGAGTTTGATTTTAAACGGGGGCTGCTGAAAAAACCGTAGCAACACGAGAAAGTTTTTTTTTTAAAAAACCGTTGTGAAATGATGGCAGCAGCAGATTCTAAAATGAATATTCCTATTTGTGGAACTTTAAGGCTACAGGGAACACCGCAAGAGCGGAACTAATCAGATAAGAGTCAGTACATGCAGGGTGGGAAGAATGGCCTCCCCGTGCGGTACAAATGCAGAAACTGTTTAGCCTGCAGATGGTCAACCGTGATGGTCTAGCATTCAGCTGGATGGCAGTGTAAATAAATGCAGGATTAATTACATCTAATGGAGGCAAGTCCCATATGGAAGAAGTCAACCAAACCCATTTCTACTCGGATGTAGAGAGGACAATCTCAAGGCACAGGGCCCTCTATGACCAGTTGTCTATGTTAGTGTGCGGGTAAATCATTTCTTCAAAAGATCTCAAGCAGGCTATCAGGGTCACTGACCAGGGGAAGTCAATTCTGACAGCGTAGAATAAACAAAACACTCAAATTCAACCTTTTGATTTGCACATCAATCCAAGAAATACTATGATTGAATGCCAAAAGTATCTTTACAGTGCAAGAGGACAACACTTGGCCCGTTGTGTCTGCACTGGCTCTCTGAAAGAGCATTCTGCGTAGCCCCACTCCTCTGCCTTCTCCCTGTAACCTCGCACACTTTTCAGGGAGCAATCCAATTTCCCTTTGAATAGCTCGGTTGAACCTGCCTCCACCACCCCTTCAGGAAGTTCGTTCCAGACTCCAACCACCCTCTGGGTGAAAAAGTTTTCCTCAAATCACATTTACTGCTTTTCCCACAAAAATTTTGAATCTGTGCCCTCTCGTTCTTGATGTTCTCTTGAGTGGGAACAGTTTCTCACTATTTACCCTGTCCACAGCCCTCAGGATCTTGAATCTCTCTTATCTAGTCTCTTCTCAGCCTTATTTTCTCCAAGAGAGTCCCAGCTTATCCTTATAGCTACAGCTCTTCATCCCAGTTATCATTGAGAATCTAGAGAAAATATATCAATCAATATTTACTTTGGAACATAGGGAAACCTAATACAACCCCTCCTGCCCACGCCAGTGGTAATGCTCCAGTCAAGCCTCCTCCTAACTCAGTATACCTCTCTATTCCCATTTCCCTAATGTATTTAAAGGGGGAAGATGGATAAATACATCTACACTATTCACCTCAACCACTCCCTGTGGGAGTGAGTTCCACATTCTCCCGCACTCTCTGGGAGAAGAAGTTCCTCATGAATTCCCCACTGGATTTATTAGTGACAATCTTATATTGATGATCCCTAAATCTGGTCTCCCCCACAAGTGGAAACCTATTATAATCACATTCATATGTTTAAAGATCCCAGTCAGCATCTAAAAGCTAAGTACTAGGGAACATGATTGGGTGATTGTCAAAAACAAGCCGGAATATCCAATTTAGAACAAAGTCAGATTTTTCGTTGTAAAATAATGTAACATTACAACTCAGTCAGAACTCTAGACTAGAAACTCAAATTAATGAGCATCATTATTTGTCAGGAAAATCAATAGCATTTCAAATCAAATTAATTGTGCAAAGCTGCTCAATGGCCTGATTAAATCTATCACTGCAGTGCTTAGCACATTTAGATTTAACATATATCTCCACCAAGACAGCATCATTCAACTGAGAGATTACATCGTGCTAAAAAGGGACTGGAAATTAATTACAGACACCAAACATTCACTTTCCCTCTCCCAATAACCATTTCTATCTCAATTTCAAATCAGTTTTCCTGGTTTACGCTGGAGGCCAACAGCTCCAACGAACATTAGCCATATTAAAAGGAGGATCGGCTCTGCGCTACCAGTCACAATTACAGGACAAAAAAGGTAGCACTTTCAAATAAACCAACACAAATAGCCGTCTTCCTCTCGGACATGTTATTCCATGGATCATTCACTAAGAAACTTTAATGGTTTTGGACAAGTCTCTCTGAGCTCACTGGAAACAATCAGAGCCTCCCTAATTTGTTTAGTGGAAGGACAGACAAGGAGCTGCTCAGCAATTCAAATTTCCAAAAACGCAAAGGGAACGTTGCTTCAAGAGCTTTGGGTTCCTCCTTCACCACAGAAGTAACAAGCATGCGAAAAACAGTGCTATGACCAAGAGATGAGGAAAAAACCTATTGTTCCCCTCACTAGTTCACAAAAACTGTTACCAGCCATTTTAACTCTCTACCTTGTTCTCACTCCAACCTGTCCTCAGCCTGCTCCACTTTTCCAGTGAAGCCCAAGGAACAGCACTTCATCTGTCAAATCAGACACTGCCTACAGCCTTTAAAGTTCAAAAATTTCAGACTAATCTCTGCCCCCATTTTGTTTCCTTTGCCAGTTTCACTTTTACTTTTTTTTAAAGCACTCAGACAACAGCTGCTCTTAAAAATTCTGCCATTCACACCTATAGACACATTTTGTTTCTTTACTTATCCCAAAACTAATTGCCTTGACACCACACCATAAAACCGCTCATCCTTCAATCACTTACATTTCAATTTTGAAAACAATCATCTCCACTTGCTGAAAATCTATTCCATTTCTATCTTTACTCAGTTCTGATAAAAGAACTTGCTTTTCTCGTTTCTCACCAAAGATAGTGCCCAGCCAGCTGATTGCTCCCAACATTTCCTGTTTGTCTTCAACTGAAGGTTCATCATTCACTAACCACCCAATCATACAACTCTGCCAAATGCTCCCACAGCTTTTATATAATGCTAATTGATCTCTTCTGACTACTTAACTGAAGCACCTATGTCAATGTGTAAAAGGTGCAGCCCAGTTTCCATTGACTCATTGTCGCCTCTCAAAATATTTATTATGTAACATCTCCACCATCTCATTGAGCCAATTATTGGTTAATGGAAGCAAAGTGGCATCCAAAGTGACTAACTTGACTCAGAAACCAGCTGTGAAATGTTGCATCCACTTCGACATGATAATGGTCAAGTAAAATGGCCACCCCCTTGGGACACGACAGTTAAATAGTGGTCAGGGTGCAAGGGGTAGTAATCTCGCCCCCGAATCAAAAAGTTGTAGATTTGTAGTCCCATTCCAAAGACATGAGCACAACATCAAGTCTCACACTCCTCAGTGGCAGTATTGAGGGTGGGCTGCCCTGTCAGAGGGCCAGTACTGAGAGAGTGCTGCTCTGTCAGAGGGTCAGTACTGAGGATGATCTGCACTGTCAGAGAGTCAGCACTGAGGATGATATGCACTGTCAGAGGTTCAGTACTGAGGAGCGCTGCACTGTCAGAGGGGCAGAAATGAGGAGCGCTGCATTGTTGGAGGGTCAGTACTGAGAGAGTGCTGCAGTTTTGGAGTGGAGGTCAGTACAGAGGGAGTGCTGCCTCTTAGAGGGTCAGCAATGAAGGCAAGAATTACTGACGGTGTGTTGCACTGTTAGGGGTGGGGAGGGTGAGTACTGAGGCAGCGCCGCCCTGTCGGAGGGTCGGGACTGAGGCAGCGCCGCCCTGTCGGAGGGCCGGGACTGAGGCAGCGCCGCCCTGTCGGAGGGTCGGGACTGAGGGAGCGCCGCCCTGTCGGAGGGTCGGGACTGAGGGAGCGCCGCCCTGTCGGAGGGTCGGGACTGAGGGAGGGTCGGGACTGAGGGAGCGCCGCCCTGTCGGAGGGTCGGGACTGAGGGAGCGCCGCCCTGTCGGAGGGTCGGGACTGAGGGAGCGCCGCCCTGTCGGAGGGTCGGGACTGAGGGAGCGCCGCCCTGTCGGAGGGTCGGGACTGAGGGAGCGCCGCCCTGTCGGAGGGTCGGGACTGAGGGAGCGCCGCCCTGTCGGAGGGTCGGGACTGAGGGAGCGCCGCCCTGTCGGAGGGTCGGGACTGAGGGAGCGCCGCCCTGTCGGAGGGTCGGGACTGAGGGAGCGCCGCCCTGTCGGAGGGTCGGGACTGAGGGAGCGCCGCCCTGTCGGAGGGTCGGGACTGAGGGAGCGCCGCCCTGTCGGAGGGTCGGGACTGAGGGAGGGTCGGGACTGAGGGAGCGCCGCCCTGTCGGAGGGTCGGGACTGAGGGAGCGCCGCCCTGTCGGAGGGTCGGGACTGAGGGAGCGCCGCCCTGTCGGAGGGTCGGGACTGAGGGAGCGCCGCCCTGTCGGAGGGATGACATTCGGATGACACATTAAACTGAGGCCCAGTCTTCTCCAATTGGCATTTAACAGCTAATTCTCTTCGACTGAATTGCTTGTTAACTTTGATGTGCTCCATGCAACCCACCTTCCTGTGGAACTAAGAAATTTTTGGGATGGATCAATGATTACTGGCCATCTTCTAGTTGTCTCTATCAATGTATGACATTTAATACCCCCATGCTCTAAACATGCTTACACAGGGCTAGGAATTGGTATGGTTAAAATTTAAAACTTTTTTTTAAAACTTAAAGATAGTTTGTCCTGTTGTAAAATTGTTTGTTCATTCTTTCATTTATTGCCCATTCCTATTCGCGCCTTGAGAAGGTGGCGGTGAGCTGTCTTCTGGTGTCAGCTGTGGCTCAGTTCATAGCACCCTCGCCTTTGAATCAGAGGGTTGTGGGTTCATGTCCCACTCCCGGAAAAACCCAGAACTGTGATTGTACTCGAAAGGGTTGCAATCTGTGACTGTTGATAACTCGAAAGAGTTTGAACAGCTGCAGTCCCTGTGGCGTAGGTACACCCACAGTGCTGTTAGGGAGGGAGTTCCAGCGATAGTGAAGGAACGGCGATATACTTCCAAGTCAGGATAGTTTGTGACGTGGAGGAGAACTTCCAGGTGGTGGTGTTCCCATTTATCTGCTGCCCTTGTCCTTCGTGGCGGTGCAGGTTGCAGGTTTGGGACGTACTGTCAAAGGATCCATGGTGAGCTGCTGCAGTGCATCTTGTAGATGGGGCACACTGCTGCCACTGTGCGTCGGTGGTGGAGGGAGTGAATGTTTGTGGATGTGGTGCCAATCAAGCGGGCTGCTTTGTCCTGGATTGTGTCGAGCTTCTTGTGTGTTGTGGGAGCTACACTCATACAGGCAAGTGAAGAGTATTTCATCGCACTCCTGACTTGTGCCTTGTAGATGGCTTTGGGAAGTCAGGAGGTGGGTTACTCACCTCAGAATTCCCAGTCTGTAGCTCTTGTAGCTATAGTATTTTATATGGCTCGTCCGGTTCAGTTTCTGGCCAATGGTAACCTCCCAGGTGTTGATAGTGGGAGTTTCAGTGATGGTAATTTCATTGAACATCAAGTGGAGATGGTTAGATT
The DNA here is from genome assembly GCF_964194155.1 of Cetorhinus maximus. NCBI lineage: Eukaryota > Metazoa > Chordata > Chondrichthyes > Lamniformes > Cetorhinidae > Cetorhinus > Cetorhinus maximus. Next base: position 7,727,714 of record NC_135901.1, read on the forward strand.
CTCTCTTGTTGGCAATTGTCATTGCCTGGCACTTAACAATTCACGAATGTTACTTAAAGAAATGGTTCAAATTGTTCATCCCCCGAGATGCTCCTGAGTTTAGTGTGACACTGTACAATTCAGCTGAGTGCACTGCTAAGGTTTTATTGAATGGCGAAGTTTAATCAGTCAGACAATAGATTATTAGGCAAGAAGGGGCCAGCATGGAGCAGAAGGAGAATATTCAGCCCCTCGGGCCTGCTCCGCCATTCAATAAGATCGTAGCTGATCTTCTACCTTACTCCACTTCCTCACCCGACATATCCCCATATCCCTTAATATCCAAAAACGTATCAATCTCAGTGTTGAATATACTCAACGACTGAGCATCCACAATTTTTTAGGGCAGGGAATTCCAATGGTTCACAATGCTCTGAGCGAAGAAGTTTCTCCTCATCTCAGTACAAAATTGCCAACCCTTTATCCTGAGGCTGCGCCGGCCCGCCCACCCGCCACCCCGCCCCCGCCCCCGCCCCCGCCCCCGCCCCCGCCCCCGTTCTGCCTCTCCAGCCAGGGTGGAAATCCAGACTTGGAAATTTATCGCCGTTCCTTCACTGTTGCTGGGTCACAATCCTGGAACTCCCTCCCTAACAGCACCGTGGGTGTACCGACACCACATGGACTGCAGGGGTTCAAGAAGCCAGCTCAACACCACCTTCTGAAGGGGCGATTAGGGATGGACAATAAATGCTGGCCCAGCCAACGAAGCTCACATCCTATGAACGGTTTTTTTTAAAAAGTGATCTTTTATTGTCTCAAATTCTAACTTGATGGTGGACAGATTGGCATACAGTATTTTTTTCAGGCACCATCTCGTTTCTGGGTCAGCTTTGCTGAATCATCTAGCACAGTGTGCATGACTAGAGATCGATAAAGATTTTAGCTTTCCATCACAATCTGTAAAGTGAGACAAGGACAGAGGTCACATCTCTGCCCAAACGGGAATCAGGATAATTGCGTATATTTCTCAGTATATTCACTGCTTCGAGGCATTATCTCTGTCCAAGAGTGGATTAAGGAGAAGAAAAGGCTTGCGTTGCCATTAAGTTACAGCACAGAAGATGGCTATTTGGCCCATTGTGACTGCTGGCTCTCTGAAAGAACAGTCATGCAAGTTCTGGTACAATCACATTGCTTTTATATTCTGTGCCTCCATTTATAAACTCAAGGAACCCATTTGCTTTTATTACCACCTTATCAACTCTGTTGAGTTGAACAGTAGCCTTGTGGTCATGTTACTGGACTAATAATCTCGAAACGTGAGTTCAAATCCCACCATGGCCGGAAGGAATTTAAATTAGGTTCATTAAATGAATCTGGAATTAAAAGTGAGTAACAGTGATCATGATACCATAATTATTGTTGTAAAACACCATCTGGTTCATTAATGTCCTATAGGTAAGGAAATCTGTCATCCTGACCCGGTCTGGCCTGCATGTGATTCCAGAACCACAGCAATGTGGTTGACTCCTAGCTGCCCTTGGCAATGGCCCAGCAAGCCACTCAGTGGAATTCAAGAAGGCAAATCCCCATCATCTTCTCAAGGGGAAATGAGGGAGGGGCAATAAATGCCAGCCATGAATGAACAAATTAAGGGACCTGCCACCTTTAGGTTTGGCCAAATGCCTCTCTGCTCATCTCCACATGACCCATACGTTACATTTCCTGGTGGCACAATGATCAAGGGTTGCGTTTAATTCTGAGGATACTAGCTTGGGTGCCAGTAAGTGGGAACTTCAGTAAGGAACGCAACAACTAAACGCAGAGTAGGTGGCGATGGAAGGTGTTTAGGTGTAGAGAGATTGTATTTAAACTACATAACATTGTGGTGTGAGCACTCATCCTTTTATTGTCGTGTTCAGAAGGTGCCAGTGTGTAGTACACTCATGTTCCTCCATCTTTGGCAGGAAGGGATCATTCTGGCTTCCTGTTATGGTGTGGTGAAGACAGCAGAGACAAGGTGTTTATAGTCTGGGATCCTTAAAAGCCCGTGTCTTTCGTGTGCAGACGTCAGTTGCAAGTTTCATGGACTGGTTCGCTTGGCTCTCAGTCCCTGTTCCAGAGTCAGTCCCTGTTCCAGCTTTAGCAATGCAAGATCTTCATGATGGCTTTGCGGAACTCCACGTTGAAGGTCGTGTAGATGATGGGGTTGATGACGTAACCCAGCCAGGCGCAGGCGCTGTAGAGCCCTGGCGGGATGTAGCACGTCTGGCAGTGGACGTTCAGGATGTGAATAATGAAAAACGGCAGCGAGCAGATGATGAAGATGCCTGCCAATCCGACAGAGAGAGAGAGAGGAAAAGAGTGTGGGCCATTTGTCATCGCAACACAGTGACTCGCAAAAGGGTTCCTACTCCACTCAGCTCCTCAACCATATGGCAACAGGGCATCCATTAATTACTTATAGTTGCTAGTTCTTTGCTAAAATTCACATTACATCTCTGGCACACAAGCTTACAAATTTGGTATCATCGGTATAGAATCCAATCCTAGAACATAGCGATTTCATACAACTTAGCCTATTATTCTAGATCATTGTAACACTATAGGACTCTGACTAATCTACTGGGAGTATGGTAACACTATACACAGCCAATTAGTCTAGATCATTACATTTCCGTGCAGCTTGGCCTATTGCTCTAGAACTTTGCGGTCTAGTGGAATGCAGCCTATTGTTCTAGATCACAGCAAAACCCATGAACTTGGACTGTTGATCTAAGTCATTGTGCTACAATGCAACTTAACCTATGGTTCTAGATCATTGTGCCACAACGAAACTTTGACTATTTTGCTAGATCATTTCCAGACTATGGAAGTTAGTCCACAGTTATAGAGCATGTAATTTCTCCTACAGCCCTAGATCATTTCAGGATCCATGGATCTATCCTGTTCTTATAAATCATTGAGACACAATGGAATCTCGTCTATTGTTCTAGATGGTTGTAACTACATAGAACTCGGTCTGCTGTTCTAGATCATTATAAGAACCGATAGACTTTGCCTATTCTAGATCATGTTGACATGATGGCACCTAAAACATTGTTCGAGACCAACGAGGCTGTGGATCTTGGGCTATTGTTCTAAATCATTGTGTCTCGGTGGAACATAGTCTATTGTTCTGGTTTGTTCTAGAATCACCTAAGACAACCGCCAACCGTGTTGCTTTCTTCTCCTTCTGGTGGGACAGTTTGCTTTCACTGCTGATTTGGCCACTGGCACCTGTTTCTCGTCCGACACCCTCTGCACTTCAAAAGCGCTCCGCCTGAAGAACCTTGCTTGGCCATCGCACTCGGGGTCCCCGGATGCCTCGATGGAGGAAGGGGCCTTCCATTCACCAGCCATCAGGCAGGATCTGGAAGTGGTCCAGAGCTGGAAAACCAGCAAAGTTCCTGTTGGCCTTGACCTCTCGGGAGGCCCCACAAAGCGGGCTCCCTCAGATTCTTCAGAGCAAGGGATTGCTTCTCGTACCAGTGTCTAGGATGCCAAAAAGAAGAGAAAATGGGTGTTACCAACAGCCAACAGCACAGACCAGAGCACACACAAATCACAGGAGAGGACAAGGAAGGGAATGACAAAAGGCCGTTGGTTCCAAGTCACCATTTTGTACATGGAGTGTGGGCAGTTAACTTGTTCACAGTATCATACTGCACAGAAGCCCATTAAGCCCATCGAGCCTCTGCTGGCTCTTTGAAAGAGCTTTCTAATTAGTCCCACACTTCCGCCCGCTCTTCGCCCAACAGCCTGACAAATCTTTCCCCTTCAACTATTTATCCAATTCCCCTTTTGAAAGTTCCTACTGAATCTGCTTCCACCGCCCTTTCAGGCAGCGCCTTCCAGATCACAGCAAATCACTGTGTAAAAATTAAAAAAAAATCTCCTCATCTCCTCCTCTTTCTTTTATTGATTCTCTTCAATCTGTGTCCCTCTGGTTACCGACCCTCCTGACACAGGAAACTGTTTCTCTTTATTTACTCTATCCGAACCCCTCATGATTTTGCCTACCTCGATTAAATCTCTCTCTTAACCTTCTCTGTACTAAGGAGAACAATCCCAACTTCTCCAATCTCTCCATGGAAGGGAAAGGAATTAGGGTTCTGTGCGATGGAAGTGGATCGATCTACTGACATTCTGCGCAATAGGAGTGAAGGACAAGGGGCTTGTTCCATTGGGATTGTGTACAATGGGAGTGAGTGGGAAGAGGTTTGGGTCCATTGAGATTTCGTGCGATGGCAGTGAATGGGAAGAGAGTTGATCAATGACCTTTGGAATGATTGATGACCCTAGTGACAAGTGGGAATTTCGGCCACTCAAATTGAACTGGGAATTTGTCAATCAGCTCCGAGGATTCTGATGTCTCCAGATGAGGCCTTACCAATTTCTTTTTACTCACGCTGGTGCTCCCGTTTGATTGGACCATTAAAGTGCAAAGTTTGACATCTTCCGGGTGTGTGCACTTATTCTGAAACTAAATAAAACAAAAAATGGAATTATCGACCCTGGCAACAGTGTAGGCACGAACATGGATATAAATACTTCATATCGGCCATAAAGAAAACCCATTGTTTACAATTTGAATTGAGAGATTGTCCATTAAATAGGGCAAAAATCCTTTCAAAATTACTGACTTAAGTATTGCATTTTAAAAAAAAATTATTCGTTCATGGGATGTTGGCTTCACCAGCTGAGCCAGCATTTCTTGCCCATCCCTAATTGCCCCTTGAGAAGGTAGGGCTGACCTGCCTTCTTGAACCGCTGCAGTCCATGCGGTGTAGGTGCACCCACATTGCTGTTAGGGAGGGTGTTCCAGGATTTTGACCCAGTGACAGTGAAGGAATGGCCGATATATTTCCAAGTCAGGATGGTGCTTGACTAGAAGGGGAAATTCCAGGTGGTGGTGTTTCCATCTATTTGCTACACTTGTCCTTCTAGATGGTCATGGTCGTGGGTTTGGGAGGTACGGTCTAAGGAAGCTTGGTGAGTTGCTGCAGTGCATCTTCTAGATGGTACACTCTGCTGCCACTGTGCGTCGGAGGTGGAGGGAGTGAATGTTTCAGCTGAAATATGATTGTGTGAAACGTACAGTAATATTGCACAAGGAAATTTCACTCTAAAAAGCATGTTTTTAAATAATAAAGCAAGATACTGTCCCCTTCAAACACTCCCAGGACAGGTGCAGCACGGGGTTAGATGCAAAGTAAATCTCCCTCTACACTGTCCCCATCAAAATCTCCCAGGGCAGGTACAACATGGGGTTAGATGTACATTTCCCTCTATGCCTGCCAATCTGCAGCCTCTTATAAATGACCAACATCCTATACTTGTGGTGACATCACTTCCCCAGTCATCCTGTATCCTCCATTAAATGGCAGGTTGAAAGCAACTCTGCATCATGGCAGCATGTCTGATACAAAATGGATCGAAGCCACTCTAACCCATGTCGACTTGAACCCGTGCAGCCTCTACACAAAGCGAACTTGGGCAGGATTTAATCACGGAGTTTAGAGGTTAAAGGTCAGTCACTTACACCACGCCCACTACGCACATTCCCTCATTTTAATACTTGAGCTTGTTATTTACTCTTCCGACCTTTATGGGTGGTTGGGTTTCATGCTCCATGGCAACGCTGATCCTCTTAGCTGCCACGCGCTTCCTCCTCCGTCTCAGCATGGCATAGATCTGGACGTAAACTAACAGCGTCACGATGAAGGGAATGTAGAAGGAGACAATAGAGGAATATAAGATGAAAGAAGTGTTCATGATGGCACAGATGGTCTCGTCCCTTTTATCTGGAAGAGGACAGAGCACATTCCTGGTCTCCATAATTGCAAAAACTGTCATTGAGTCACTGGGGAAGATGTAACTAAAGGTTCACAAAGATGGCACTCGAATTACGAGCTTATAACTACCAGGCAAGACTGAACAGGCTGGGGCTCTTTCCTCTAGAAAAGAAGGCTGATGGGTGACCTGATAGAAGCCTTTAAAACTATAGAAGAGTTTTGACAGGGTGAACATAGAGAAGCTGTTTCCACTTTTGGGGTGGGGTGGGGTGGGGGAGGGTAGGGCTGGTGGGAGACCAGAACTAGACGGCCATCAATATAAGATAATCACTAGTGTTGTATGTGCCTGCATGCCACTGTAATGTAAAGGTGCACGGCAGAGTAAGGGTTAGAGAGGGACTGGAGAATAGCACCACCCACGGTATGATGTATAAGGTCACATGGTAACAGACTGAGAGAACAGTCTAGATAGAACGCTTTGGAACCAGCCTGTATGGAGGTAGCAGCGCCATGCATGACAGTAACCTGAGATCTGTAAATAGATAAAGAGTTCATGTTTAAATCTACAAGTCTCAAGGTCGCATTGTTGAGACACCACCGCGCACCATAATACAACATGGTTGGCAGTGGTGGGATACCAGCACTATCAGCATAGTGCAACAACTAGTAAATCCAATGGGGAATTCAGGAGAAACTTCTTCATCCAGAGAGTGGGGAGAATGTGGAACTCATTCCCACAGGGAGTGGTTGAGGTGAATATTATCGATGTATTTAATGGGGAAGCTGGATAAACACATGAGGGAGAAAGGAATAGAAGGAAATGGTGATGGGGGAGATAAAGAGGTGGTGGGAGTGGGCTCGTGTGGAGTATAAATTTTCCTCCTCCCCCCCTCTGCTTCTTTTCCCGATTCTCTTCCATCTGTGGCCCTCTGGTTACCGGCCCTCCTGCCACTGGAAACACTTTCTCCTTATTTACTCTGTCAAAACCTCTCATGATTTTGCATGCCTCAATTAAATCTCCCCACGAACCTTCTCTGCTCTAAGGAGAACAATCCCAGCTGATCCGGTCTCTCCATATAACTGAAGTCCCCAATCCTTGGGATTGCTGTGAGAATTCTCATGCCCCTCCCTTACCATAAAAGGAGACAATAGAGGAATAAAAGATGAAAGAAGGGTTCTTGATGGGCACAGTTTACCAGGGTGTTTTTTTAGCTCGAAGAGCAGCGGGCATGAGATGGCGAAGGACAGCATCCAGACCATGGTTATCATCAACGTGACTCTCTGCTTGGAGCTGCAACGGGTATTGTATAGCATTGGCATGGCAACCGCTGTATACCTGCAAGGGGTGGACAAGAAACAGGTTAGAGCTGTTGATGAACCGGATGGTCTTTAAAAAGCTCCAAAATAGGTGGTGAGTGAAGCAGGGAAGTAAGTTCAAAAGGCCAAATGGCCTACTCCTGTAGCCATGGCAACCAAGGGAGGTTGAGGATGAGGATCCATTGATCAAATCGGAAAAAGATACACATTATTCCCAAGATCTAGCAAACAACAAGACAAATAGGAGCAGGAGGAGGCCATTCGGCCTCTCGAGCCTGCCCCACCCATTCATTAAGATCATGGATGATGTTCTACTTCAACTCCACTTTCCCACCTTCAGTGCCCAAAAATCTATCAATCTGAGTCTTGAGTATACCCAATGATGGAACATCCATTGCTCTCTGGGGTAGATAATTCCAAAGATTCCCAACCCTCTGAGTGAAGAAATTTCTCCTCATCTCAGTCCAAAATGGCTGATCTCTTATCCTAAGACTGTGACCCCCACCATTGTTCCAGACTCCCCAGCCAGGGGAGGGGGTGGGGGTGCGGGGCGGGGGGGGGGGGGGGGGGGTGGGGGGGTGCGGGGGGAGTTGGGGGGGGGTGGTTAACAGCCTCCCAGAATCGACCCTGTTAAACCCCCGAAGAATTTTATATATTTCAATTAGATCACCTCTCATTCTTCTAAACTCCAGAGAATATGGGGCCATTCTACTCAATCTCCCCTCATAGGACATCCCTCTCATCCCAGGAATCAGTTTAGTTAGAGTTATGGATGGGCTTAGGGAGTTAAGGATAGGGTTAGGGAGCTAGGGTTAGGAGTAGGGAGTTAAGGATGGGGTTAGGGTTAGGGGTAGTGAGCTAGGGGTGGGGTTTGGGGAGTTAGGGATGAGGTAGGAAGTTGGGGATGGGGTTATGGCTGGAGTTGGGAGTTAGGGATGGGGTTGAAGAGTTAGGGATGGGGTTAGGGAGTTAAGATTAGGGATAGGGAGTTAGGGATGGGGTTAGGGAGTTAGGGTTGGGTTTAAGATTAGGGGTAGGGTTAGGGATCCAGAATTGTGCACAATATTCGGGTGTAGTCTCACCAAAGATCTATATAATTATTATAAGACTTCTTTACTTTTATATGCCAATCCGTTTGCAATAAAAGAGAACATGCCATTTACCTTTCGATTTCCTTGCTGTACCTATATGCTGTAATTTCTTTAATTCGTGTAGAAGGACACCCAGGTCCCTCTGCATCCCAATATTTCCCAGTTTCCCACCATTTCCAACCAGGATCACAAGCGGGACAGCCTCTCTCATGGGAGGGTCCCATTCTCTATCGAGCTTCAGGGAGGAGGGGGGGAACCTTGTCAATGCACATCTGGAGAACCTGGAGCCATGAAAGGACCTCTCGCTGGCCGTTGGGTCTCGCTGGCCCCACTCATCCCAAAACTAGGGGGCCCAGGGAAAGTAATAGAGGAAGTAGGGAGGGTGGTGTGTAAAGGCCTGAGGAGGTAGGTGGGGTGGGGGGTGCGGCAGTGAAGAGTGGGAGGAAGAGTCTAGCTACCCTTGTGCAGCCCAGAGGGCACTCCACTAACAATGGCAAACGTGTGTCATGTACCCCACTGGAACCCTGATGTGTATGAATTCAGATGGACACATTGCAAATTATGAATTAGGAGCAGGAGTCGGCCACTCGGCCACTTGAGCCTGTTCTGCCATTCAATAAGATCATGGCTGACCTGATTGTCACCTCAACCCCACATTCCTGCCTACCCCCGATAACCTTTCAACCTCTTGTTAACCAAGAATCTATCTAGCTCTGCCTTAGAAATATTCAAAGACTCTGCATCTACCGCCTTTTGAGGAAGAGAGTTCCACAGACTCACGACCCTCTGAGAGAAAAAAATTCTCCCCATCTCTGCCTTAAATGAGCGAACCCTTATTTTTAAAACAGTGACCCCTCGTTCTAGATTCTCCCACAAGAGGAAACATCCTCTCCACATCCACCCTGTCAAGACCCCTCAGGATCTTAAATGTTTCAATCAAGTCACCTCTTACTCATCCAAATTCCAGTGGATACGAGCCTAACCTGTCCAACCTTTTCTCATAAGACAACCCACATATTCTTGATATTAGCCTGGTAAACATCCTCTGAACTGCTTCTAACGCATTGACATCTTTCCTTAAATAAGGTGACCAATACTGTACACAGTACTCCAGATACGGTCTCACCAGTGCCCCACAGAACTGAAGCATAACCTCCCTACAAACAACCCCCCTCGCAATAAACGATAACATTCTATTAGCCTTCCTAATTACTTGATGTAAAAGCTATTAGCCTTTTCTGATTCATGCACTAGGACACCAAGATCCCTCTTCATCTCAGAGCTCTGCAATCTCTCACCATTTAGATAATATGCCTCTTTTTTATTCTTCCTGTCACAGCCCAAAGGGCTGGAGAAGCAAGTTGCCCGCTACCATTTTAAGTCTGTTGCTGTGCAGTTTCCGCTAGGTGGAGTGAAATTAAACCCCTTTTCCCGATCTTCTCAGGACTTGAAAGCACCGAAGGAGGCTATTCTTCATCTATTCTGCATTTCCTACACTACCAAAATCCGAGAGGTTATAGCTCTCAGGAAAGATTGAACAGGCTGGGGCTCTTTTCTCTAGAAATGAAGAGGCTGAGGGGTGACCTGATTAAGACGATGAAAGGGGTTTTTCGATAGGATAGAGAAAGTCTTTCTATTTGTGTGGAGTGAGACCAGAACTAAGGGCTATCAATATTTGATTGTCACTAAAAGATGGGATAGTGGCATAGCATTAATGTCTGGACTACTAATCCAGAGGCCTAGCTAATGCTCTGGGGGCCATGGGTTCAATTCCCACCACAGTGGAAGTTGGAATTTAAATTCAATGAATAAATCTGGAATTGAAAGCTAGTCTCAGTAATGGTGACCATCAATTGTCATAAAAACCCTGTTTGTTTCACTGATATACTTTCGGGAAGAAAGTGTGATAGAGTTGATTTTCTAGGCAGCTTTGCTTGGTGGAAACGTTGAACTTTATTTACAAGACGGCAGCAGCAGTTACATGTGTGCATCTAACTCTATAATTAAAGATGAATTCTCTCCTCGAGGGTCCCCGTGCTGCTAACTCATTGGTCCGTACAGATCATGTGATCTTACAACACAGGGGTATTCTTAAAGCTACAGTCCTACGTTTATCAGAACTATAATTACTGTAGCCACCACCCACCCCCCCCCCCACCACAACCTTAAACTTTTCTATCTTTTGTATTTATCTCATGCCATCACAATATTTACACAGGCCATTAAATTACAAATTCAGTTTTTAAGATGGTTTCCTGATCTGTGTGGAACATCGAAGCTCCACGACTTCCGATTCTTTTGCAGGAACCATATTCTCTGGAACCGCATTGACATCAGTTACCTCATTAGGCACAGGCAGTTCAGTGTCTTCCACTCTGACAGAGACATCGGGCATGTCTGTCCTTGGTTGAGCAACTTCAACAGGAACCATAGGTTCAGCAATGGTTAGAGGTGGAACATCATTTTCTTGGGATATCTCTCTTCCTCAATGATCCACATGCTTACGGGTGATCCGGCCCTCCACTTCCATACGGTACGACAATGGTCCGGCCACAGAGCTTACTTTACCAGCTAACCACTTCAGTCCTTACATACACTGTTTCTCCAACAGTAAATTGTTGCTGATGACTATGCAAATCAGGAGTCGCTTTTTGGTTCCCTTGACGTTTCTCCATCTTATCCTCCAAATTTGGATTGTGTCTGTAGTGAAGTAGGAAACGAGCAAGTTTAGTTTCCGATGATCACCTGTTAACTTTTTCATTCTCGCCTTTTATTGTCTTTTCAGGACCTTCATCCTTTTTGTCTTCTGCTTTCTACCACAGAGTATAGTCTTGGCCTTCATCTTGACTTCACTGTCGGCCAGACTTCTCTCAGGTGATTTCTCAACTTGTCTTAATTCAGTATTTGAGTTACCCATGACTTCATTATCTACTCGCATCTTGGAATGTTCTACGACCTTTCCTTTCAAGGTCTCTTTCGCTTCATTCAGCTGATTCTTCAGCTCTTCTGTCTCCTTCGTGCATCTGTTGACTTCCTCCCGGAACTTTGAACATTGCTGCGTCTTCTGTGCCAATTCGTTCTTCAGTTTGCTCAGAGTGATGTTAAATTCTTTCTGCTTCTCTTCGTAATTTTGACCTGTAGGATCCTTGTAGTGTGTGAGGATATTTCAACAGGGTTTTTCTTTTCTTTGCGAAACTCACTCGCTTCAACTTGAACTCTGTAATTCAGCAGAGTCGCCTTGAGTTTCTTCTGCTGTTCTTCCATGTCGTTGTTTAAGACAGTCTTCATTTATTCAGGTTGCTGAATAGCTACACATTCCATTTGCATCCAGGTGCGGTCCTTGGACTCTCCAGGCACTTTCTGAAGGACCTTACCTTGTTCCTTTTCCAACTCAGGAACTCTTCCTGCTTCCTTTTGAAATCTTATTGGCCAATCAAGGTTAGTTTATCTCAACCAATTTCGACGTAGAAGGCTTGGTCCTGTACCTTCTAATACCATCATTGGTAGTTGTGCTGTTTGGTGTCTCTAATAAGCAGGTACTCTGGTGATACCTTATACCTGGATTTCTCCGACTGTGTACGTTTTCAACTTGGTAGACGTTTGTTCCAAATTTAATTGTTGAGCACCTTTATTTAAATATTTGAAATTGTGTTCTCCTACTACAGTGGTAGAAGCACCAGTGCCCACTTCCATTATTAAGAGTTTCCCATTCACCTGTAAAGTGACAGTGACTGGCTCTGTCTTCCCAACTCTCATGTTGAATAAGGATTAAATGTCAGAATTGGTTGTTTCTGGCTCTTCCACACTATATACTTCATTGGGCTTTGTTTGTTGCCCGGAAGCCTGTTTTAATGTTGTGTTGCAATGTTTCAATATGTGTCCTCTTTTGCGACAAAAATAACACTTCACCTTTTTAAATTGCCAATCGTTAGGAGTGTGATTGTTTCCACGTCGATAAAACTTAGTTTTCGAATTTGCTAATAAACTGGTTCCTCAATTTTCGGTTAGCGGGGGCTGTTTCCCGCTTCACGGCGGAGTCCTGGATTTTCGCGCCACTTTCAGTTGACCGTTCCCGCCCAACTAGGAAAATGGCGCCATTTTGTGCACCTTGAATCGCTTGTGAATCCCTTCCAGCGCTTTCCATCGCACGTACTATTTCTAACGCTTTCTTAAAATCAAGATCCACTTCAGTCAGCAATCTTCGCTGAATAGCATCCTCTTGCACGCCAGAGACCAAAATAATCTCTGAGCATTTCATTCAGGCTTTCACCAAAATCACAATATTCTATGAGTTGTTTTAATTTCGCCACATAGGTAGCAATGGTCTCTCTTGGGGCTGTATTCAATGAATTGAACCTGAACGTCTGCATTGTGACTGAGGGTTTGTGTTGAGAATGCTCCTTATTGTTACTAATTTGCTGAGAGTCTTCAAGTCAGGGGCACTGTGGGCCGTCAAGCTTCGAATTAAACTGTAGGTTTTGCGCCCACAAATACTCAGGAGAATCGCTCTCCTCTTTTCCTCCCCTGTGGTTAAAGGTACAGTCCTACGTTTATCAGAACTATAATTACTACAGAAAACCCTTTTATAGACCCACAGAGATGTGGTTGACTCTAACCCTAACACTGACGGGTCATTCAGTTGAACGGTGATATTGACCTTGCCAGCGGATGCCCACATTCCTAAAAATAAATCCAATGGTGAATTCAGGAGATACTTCTTTACCCAAAGATTGGGGAGAATGTGGAACTCGCATCCAGGGAATGGTTGAGGTGAATAGCATCAATGAACTTAAGGGGGAAGCAAGATAAACACACGAGGGAGAAAGAAATAGAAGGATATGGTGAACGGGGTGAGGTGAAGAGGGGGTGGGAGGGGGCTTGTGTGGAGGAGAAACACCGGCACAGAGCAGATGGGCCGAATGGCCTGTTTCCGCACTGGCGAACGCCACTGAAAGCCCTCCGGTTACCTGTCGATGCTGATGGCACACAGGCTGAGGATGCTGGCTGTGCACAGCATCACGTCCAGTGTCACAAAGATGTCACAGTGAACCCAGCTGAAACGCCACTCACCAACCACCTTTAACCAGAGCAAAGTACAAACAGCATCAGCAACAGTTCACAGCCAGGGTAGCATCCCTTCAAGCAAACCCTTCCACAAGATCACAGAACACCTCCAGCCATCCGGACGTCTGTTCACTGACTGGAGCTCTATATCCAGCCTTAAATCCAGATAAAAGATCTGCATTCCTACAATGCCTTGCCCTTTGGTTCTGACCTGAAACGTTAACTCTTTTCCTCTCCGCAGATGCTGTCAGACCTGCTGAATTTTTCCAGGTATTTTTATTTTTGTTTTGGATTTCCAGCATCCGCAGTTTTTTGCTTTTACATTAATTCTGTTTCTCTCTCCACAGGTGCTGGTTGTTTCCAGCATTTTCTGTTCTTATTTCGGATTTCCAGCGCCCTCAGTATTTTGTTCTTCTACTGCCTTTGGGCACAAGACACCTAAGAGCAGTGCTTCTAAAATACTTCCGTTAGTCGACCACTTTTGCAGGCGGCGTGGGAGGGGCGGGGGGGGTTGGGGGGGGGGCGGCTGCAGGGAACAGAGCCCAAGGGCCACCAACCGATTCTACCCCACCCACTTTCAATTGTCTTCCCCAAATAAGCTCATCAGAATTAACGGGAAGAATGGCTCCAAGGAATATGTTTATGGAAACTGAAGCTCATCCAAACTCAATTTTAGAATTCTCATCCCTGTTTTCAAATCTTTCCTTGTGCCCCATCCCTATCTCTGTAACCTCCTCTAGTCCCTACAACCCTCCCTATCTCTGTAACCTCCTCTAGTCCCTACAACCCTCCCTATCTCTGTAACCTCCTCTAGTCCCTACAACCAACCCCATCTCTGTAACCCCCCCTACAGTCCCTATAACCCTCCCTATCTCTGTAACCTCCTCCAGTCCCTACAATCATCCCCATCTCTGTAACTCACTCCAGTCCCTACAACCCTCCCTATCTCTGGAACCTCCTCCAGCCCCTATCTCTCTCTTTCTTTATATATCTCTCTCTCTCTCTCTTTCTTTCTATCTCTCTCTCTCTCTGGCTTTAAGACGTTACTTAAAACCTCACTCTGTGAATGAGCTTTTGGTCACCGGTCCCTCATATCTCCTGATGTGGCTCGAGGTCAAATATTGTTTGATAATCACTCCTCTGAGGCACCTTGGAGACACTTCATTAAATTGAAGGTGCTGTAGAATCATAAGTTGTTGTTGAAATTATAAACTTTCTGCTGCTGTTTTGCTGTTGACAGATTTGCACTCACTGACATTCTCATTAAATAATACATAAATTATTAACTCATGCCAGAGAAAAAGCCTAGACATTTTCATATTCTATACATGAATATGCCAAGAGAACGTGTTGATTTTAATCATTTGAATATGTGCTCTAACATCATCTTAACAATCTTCTGTTGAGAAACTAACACTTATTCTGCACCTACGTTAATCAAACTTGGACAACATTAGCTTAACACTTGGGTCGTTTTATGCATTTGTCACTGATGTGGTGTCTTTGATGAACAGACCACAGGAGACTCAGGTACAGGTTATGATCGTTTATTCGAGCAATTGCAAGGAGGGCACCATCTCAATTCAGCTTGAGACAGTATTCTGCTAAGCTACAAGTGTTCACCATATTTATACATTATTTGTCACATACAAGAACATCCTCCAGATTCCGATCTTGTCAACATATAGCTTTACATTAAACAGACAAGTCTCTGGTACAAAGGTACATGCATCATCTGACTCTATTTTCACCCAGGCAGAGACCTGCCTTCCTATCTAAACTGGGACCATCTGTCCTTCCCCTATCTGTTGAAGAGCACACTTAATATATGTTCTTGCCATCCTCTGACTCCAATCTAACTCCCAGGACCTTGCTGGTGATTGCAAACTTGCTGGTGTACAAAGTTTGA
The DNA here is from genome assembly GCF_964194155.1 of Cetorhinus maximus. Lineage (NCBI taxonomy): Eukaryota > Metazoa > Chordata > Chondrichthyes > Lamniformes > Cetorhinidae > Cetorhinus > Cetorhinus maximus. The sequence continues at coordinate 7,742,911 of NC_135901.1, forward strand.
GAGTGCAAAAGGTTCATTTGGTTTAACTGTTTAATTGTTGATTTACTGATTTGCGCTGGCCTGCCTATAGATTCTAATTTAAGTAATTCATTCCCTTATAATGAATTCTCCCTTCCCATAAATTTGCATTTACTTTCTTCCCCCTAAAAGTCACTGAGGTCCATAGAGATACTACATCTCCATTGAAAAGAATATAAAAGGCGAAAATAGTAATTCGGGTAATTTCAAGATGAAGAATGTTCCAAGAGATTAAACGCTTGTGGACAATCTAGATAGTACAAAGTATAAATGAGTTTGACAAGCACTGCAGCAAATAATATTTACAGTAATTCTCATTTCCTATAAAACTAATTTTGCTCCAGATTTAATTTTGTGAGAATAGTGCGATTAGATATCCAGCGGAGACATTATACAAAATTAATTATCTAGCAGTTGGATGATAATGAATGAATATTTTATTATCTGTGCACTGTAGTTTCATTGTTTCATAGTTTCATCACAATAGTTTCATTGCGCCGGCTGATCTTATGTTTGCTTTTTCTTTATTTGAAGTGGTAATGAAAGCGATTGAGAGATGGGATTGCGAGATTCGCTCTTTGGAGGATCACAACACTCAGAAGAGTGCCCGACGGCTGTAATACTAACCCCCATCCATGACGATCGTTCAGCTGCCGAGGGTTGGCCACGACAATGTGGGAACGGCTTTTGCTAAGGCGGATAAGCCTTCGGTGCAAGTGAGCGTCACCAGCAGGGGGCGAGGTGAGGAAGAGCGACTTTTAATCACACAGCAAGTTGTTCTGATCTGGAAGGCGCTGCCTGAAAGGGCGGTGGAAGCAGATTCAATAGGAACTTTCAAAAGGGATGAATCGGATAAATACTGGAAGGGGAGAAATTTTCAGGGCGACGGGGGAAAGAACAGCGGGGGCTGGGCGAGAGTGGGGCCTAATTGGATTGATCTTTCAAAAAACTGCAGCAGACTCAATTTTCTTTTTATCTTTTTCATGGGATGTGGGAGTCGCTGGCAAGGCCAGCATTTGTTGCCCATCCCTAATTGCCCCTGAACTGAGTGGCTTGCTCGGCCATTTCAGAGGACAATTAAAAGTCAACCACATTGCTGTGGGCCTGGAGTGACATGTAGGCCAGACCGGGTAAGGACGGCAGATTTCCTTCCCTAAAGGGCATTAATGAACCAGATGGGTTTTTACGACAATTGATGATAGTTTCATGGTCACCATGACTGAGACTGGCTTTCAGTTCCTGATTTATTAATTGAATTTAAATTCTACCAGCTGCCTTGTAGGGATTTGAACCCATGTCCCCAGAGTGTTAGACTGGGCCTTCAGATTACTAGTCCAGTGACATTGCTATTACGCCACTGTCTCTCCATTTGATGGGCCAAATGGTCTCTTTCTGTGCTGGACCATTCCAATGATGACCCAATCGAATGGTGAAAGAGGCTCGATGGACTGAATGGCCTGCTCCTGTCCCTATTGTGCACAGTTTTGGTCTCCTTACCTAAGATCTTGCCATAGAGGAAGTGCAATGAAGGTTCACTAGGCTGATTCCTGGGGTGGCAGGATTGTCATATGAGGAGAGATTGGGCTGACTAGGCCTGTATTCACTGGAGTTTAGAAGAATGTGAGGGGATCTCATTGAAACGTATAAAATTCTGACAGGGCTGGACAGCCTGCATACAGGGACGATGTTTCCTCTGGCTGGTGGGGCGGTCTAGAACAAGGGGTCATAGTCTCAGGAAATGGGGTAGGCCATTTAGGGCTGAGATGAGGAGAAACTTCTTCACTCAGAAGGTGGTGAACCTGTGGAATTCTGTACCACAGAGAAGTCACTGAGTATATTTAAGAAGGAAATAGATGGATTTCTAGACTCCAAAGGCATCAAGGGGTATGGGGAGAGTACGGGAGTGTGGCGTTGAGATAGAGGGTCAGCAATGACCATATTGAATGGCGGAACAGACTCCAAGGGCCGAATGACCTACTCCTGCTCCTATTTTCTGTAGCCAGGATTTTATGGCCCCACCGCGGCGTGTCTCTCCCCCAGCGGACGCGGCGAGCCATTTAAATCTCCATTTAGTTCGGCGGGACCGTAATATCCCGCCGGGCAAGAGGGGCCATAAAATCCTGGCCTACGTTTCTATACGGTCAAGTTCAGTCTTGTGTTGTTCACCAATCGCCTGGTATCTAAATGGATGACCAGAAGAGAGACCTTGTTCTGGCCGTGACTGATGCGCAAGTGACTGTCTCCAGGAAGGGAAGTGGGAAAAGGACTTAGGACCTCATTGACGGGGGGTGGGATCGCTGAGGCGTGATGTCGGTAGCTGCGAGGCCCAACGCCCTTCGGGGCCCTCCCGCCTTTCGATAAGCGGGACCGAACTAACGCTTTAACCTCCAGATAGACAACCCAGGGTATCACCAGCGTGGCCACCAGTAGATCTGCCACAGCCAGGCTGACGATGAGGTAGTTGGTGGTGGTCTACAGTGCCCTCTCCCTGGACACTGCCATGCATATCAACACATTGCCAAACACCACCACGAAGATCAGGAGGCTGAGCAATGCCGCGTAGAAATTGTAGCGATGCCTCCATTGCTCACCGGCCCCTCCATCCATCCGGAGGTCATCCAAAACTCTGCTGCCCGTGTGCTTACTCACACCAAGTCTTGTTCACCCATCACCCCTGTGCTCGCTGACATACAAAGGTTTCTGTTCAAGAAGCATCTAAATTTTAAACTTCCCATCCTTATTTTCAATTATATCCATGGCCCCGCCCTACCTCTGTAATCTCCTCCAGCCTCACAACCCTCTGAGATCTTTGTGCTCATCTAATTCCTCAGCATTCCTGATTTTAACTGTTCCACTATTAATTGGCTGCACCTTCAGTTTCCCAAGGCCATAAACTGTGGAATATCATCCCTGAAGCTCTCTACCTCACTTTCCTCCTCAAGATATTCCTTAAAACCTACGCCTTTGCCCAACCTTTTGGTCACCTGCCCTAATATCTCCTTATGTGGCTCATTGTCAAATGTTGTTTTGTAACATTCCTCAGAAATGCTTTGGAACGTTTTATTACATTAAGGTGTTATATAAAAACAAATTAAGTGTCATTGACTTGGACATATATCACTGTTCTGACATCATCACTGGGTGAAAATCCTGTAATTCCTTATCTAACAGCATTGTGGGAGCACCTTCACCACATGGACTGCAGCTGTTCAAGAAGGTCAAACATCATCTTCTCCACAGGTAACTGGGGATTGGCAATATATGCTACAGGTCTTGTTAATGACACCCAAATCCCAAGAATAAATTTTAAAAACTTGTATGTAAATATGGATATGTAAAATACATTAAAAACACCTACAAAAATAATTGTTCTTTAAACAATATTCTTTTACATTGTCTGGACAGTGTCCGTTTAGCAACCTGATCCCCCCTAGAATCTACCTCCCTTGACAATTTCACATTGGAAATTTCTGGGCCTGACTGGGTTCCATAGTCCTCAGGGTTAAACCCAGCAGCTTCTCCTCCATCTCCACTCCAGCTCAAACTGATGCAACAAAGGCTTCCAAAAGGGAATTGGATAAATTGCTGGGCTATGAGGAAAGGACAGGGGAGTGGGACCAGCTGATTTGCTGTTCTGGAGAGCCAGCACGAGCATGACGGTGAAATGTCACCTTCTGAATTGCAATCACTCAATGATCCTCAGATTCAATGAAAAAGGACCAACACTGGAGGCCAGGGACCAACTTCTGCAACCAACACGCAGCCCATTACAAATCAGTTATTAAATGGTCCATCTCTGTTTCTAGACTCAGTTCTGTGAGCAACAGCTGCAATAAAACAAATGCAAAATACTGCGTTTGCTGTAAATCTGAAAGAAAAAGAGCAAATGCTGGAAATGCTCCAGGTCAGACAGTAACTGTAGAAAAAGAATGAGAGTTAACATTTCAGGATGTGCAGAATCAATTACAGGGAATAAAAATTCAGCAGAATTTTATGGTCAATCTAAGCTCAGAAGCAGAAGAGAATGATCTCTAGTGCAGGAAAAACAATTCCTGATCACGGGAAGATAAAGCTGGTAAATCAGCGGTGTATAGACGGGAGACAGGCAGCAGGGGACACCTCATTTAGACACAGCTGGCAGAAATAACAGGGAAATACCAAACATGGTTAAAATACACCCATTGTTCGACAATCCGGTTAGACAATGGAAGAGAGGTGATCAGGGAGGCAGAGGTGAAACAGAGCAATGGATGGACATAGATTCAGATCCACAGTAAAGAAGCCACACCAGCCCCAAAGCTATGGAAACCAGAGCACAGCACTAAAAGCTCTAAATTGTAGATGAATGTTCAATAATACTCACCTCTGAAACAATTTCACTGTTTTCAAATTTAAAATCTCCTGCTAGAGCCTGCAGCTGGAAAGATATTACAAGCAGTGAAAGCACCTGTAAAAGGATATTACAGAAGTCATATGTGTCAGTCCAGGTTTGAAATTCAGAAGAGACAAACGTTTATCTTGGTTTGAGTTTCCTGTGTGTTGATCGTCCCCTTCTAACCCTCTGTAAAAGGAGTTTCCAAAATTCATCACTGTTTGTCCAGGATAGAAATTCACAACATTCCCTCCTCCTGGCCTAGGATTACTTGAGCAGTGACAATTTCCATTGGAAGCAGGTCAGAGAAGGTTTACTAGGCCAATTCCTGGAGTGAGGGGGGTTGTCTTATGAGGAAAGGTTGAGCAGGTTGGGACTATACTCATGGGAATTTATAAGAATGAAATGTGATCTTATTGAAACATGTTAGATTCTGAGGGCTCTTGACAGATGCTGAGAGGGTGTTTCCTCTCATGGGGGAATCTAGAACAAGGGTAGGGGGCACAGTTTACAAATAAGGGTGTCTCTCATTTTACACAGAGGAGGGGAAATTTCTTATCTCAGAGGGTCATGAGTCTGTGGAATTCATTTCTCCAGAGAGCAGTGGAGTCTGGGTCATTGAATATATTCAAGGTTGAGTTAAGCAGATTTTTGATCTACAAGGGACACAAGCGTTATGTTGGGGGTGGTGGGGGGGGGGGGGGGGGTGGGGGGGAGGGAGGGGGCGCAGACAGGAGAGTAGAGTTAAGGCCACAAGCAGACCAGCTATGACCTTATTGAATGGCAGAACAGGCTCGATGGGCTGAATGGTCTCCTGATGTTCTTATTCTGGCGCTTGGGAAGACCGCGCATGCGCCCTGCAGCAAATTGCCCCTTCGGAAGATGGCGGCCGTTAACCAGGGTCTGTTAACAGAAATAGAAACACCTGGAAAAACTCAGCAGGTCTGGCAGCATCGGCGGAGAAGAACAAAGTTGACGTTTCGAGTCCTCATGACCCTTCAACAGAACATCCTCTTCTCCGCCGATGCTGCCGGACCTGCTGAGTTTTTGCAGGTGTTTCTGTTTCTGTTTTGGTTTTGCATTTCCAGCATCCGCCGTTTTTTTGTTTTTAACCAGGGTCTGTTCCCCGGAGCTGCAAACGCCATTCCCATTCCTGCACAGTCTGATTCTGGGCTTGCGGCCTACATCGGGTGTTTATGAAGCCTCCTTTCCCTCCCCTCACCTCCCGGCTAAATTCCTCCCTCACCCATTTCCAAAAGCCTCTCCCGCACTCACTGGGCTCCGATCAAAGTGACATTGCGCATGCTCCCAACTGATCAGCACGGCGCCTGCGCACTGGGCTCCTGTACAGTGACTAGAGCACATTCACCTCCGCACGAAATGTTGGGTAACAGCAGCGCCATTGACACTCGAAATACAAAATAGAAAATCTTTCTGTTAACCAATTGGGATAAATTAATTTTAAAAAAAGACACGTAAATGTTTGTGAATTTGTGTGCTGCTAGGTTCCATCTCCCAACGTGATTTAAATCTCTGCTCCATTCGGAATACACTGAGTTTTTAAAGCTTTTTCCAACGGTTCCCCTCTCTCTCCTCCCATGCAGGTGCTGACCCTGGCTGGGTTCAATCCCACAGTCACTGGTTCCTCTCTTTCTCTCTCTATCTTATGTTACTGAATATTCACTCTTTGATATAATGTTACAGCACAGATGGAAACTATTCAGCCCATCATCCCTGTGCTGACTTTTTGGACGATCTATCCAAGTAATTCCACAGCCCGGCTGGTACAGTCAAAATTATGCATATCTGCTGTAGTAATGCAGGAGGTGAATGGGAAATGATCTCCCAGACTCTGGGAATATTGATTGACCAGTGTTCTGAGCTGAAATAAAACCGCAAGTGCCACAAAAACTCAGCAGGTCTGGCAACTCCTCTGGAGAGAGGAACAGTGTTAGTGTTTTGATTCCAATATGATTCTTTATTTTATTCAATCATGGGATGTAGGTGTCCTTTCCCTAGTTGCCCTAGCTCAGAGGGCATTTAGAGTTAACCACATTGCTGTCACATGTAGTTACCATTTCACTAAATGACATTTGTGAACCAGATGGGTAGTCATCATTCGACTTTTAATTCCAGATTTTTATTCACACTGTGGTGGGATTATCCAGCGCATTGCCCTGGGTCTCTGGATTACTAGTTTAGCAATTACCGCTCTGCCGTCTACTCCCCTCCTTCAAAACTGAAATGGACAGCCATTTTTGCTGTATTCTGACTTTAAAACTTACCGTGCTTTTTATTTTATACTACAAACATAACCACTCCCTTTGCCTTTTGTTCAATCACATCTTTGTTTAATCTCTCCCGTCCTCCTGACCTTCTCTTTTGTTGTACCTGACCCTCCCCACTTTTCAATGCCAGAAAACCCATCCTATTTCTCCATCTCTTCAGTTCTGAAGAAGAGTCACATTGCAGTCGAAACATTAAATCTGCTTCTCTTTCCACAGATGCTGTTAGACCTGCTGAATTTTTCCAACACCTTCCGATTTTTTTTCAGATCTCCAGCATCCGCAGTATATTGCTTTTATTTAAGGGTTCACTGGTTAGTTAAGTACAGAGTACTTGGTCGAGTTTAATTCGATAATTCTGCACACCCCACATACCACAGTGACATTATTAATAAAGGGCCAAGTGAAGGGAATATCCCTGATGTGATAGAGTCGATGAATTATAGAGTTACGAATCAAGGATATTAATATGCTGTAACCTCACAAATGCCAATTAGCTGGGATGTTGCAGTTTGAAAGAACCCCACATAATTGTCCAGTGAAAGAGGCCGTGTCCATTGGACATATTAGGGCCACACCACGGTCCAATTTCACTGGTGTTCATGTGGATGGATCTCAACTTTATGAACAAGGACTGTATCCGACTGGTGCTGCATCTTATGTCCCTCATGACAGCTGTAATATCCTTATTAAATACGCAACATAATATTTAACCCAGAAATCTGAGCTTATTGTGATCACAGCCCTTCAAACTGCCACTGATGGAAACTCCAACTATTCAGAAACTATCCATTGGTTGTAACTCCCTCAGGGAAAACCTACCTCTCTGGCAAAAAAAAACACAACTTCTCCACAACAGAAAGGAAACCACTCACCCACCACTCCAAATGCCGAATGATTTGGTATATTGCTGGTAAGTGACGGGAACAATTTGCTATTTGTAATGTGAATGTACATCAGCAGCAAGAGTTAGTGAAGAGGGTGATGGTAATAACCAGGCAGACTGACTCACCAGGAAAGTTACTCCAGAGGGAATTCCATGGGATCCACCCAGAACACTGGTACTGGTACGACAGACTCCAGTTAAACGTGATTTAAAAACTTGTCAGGACCATGACCCTGATGTGACTGTGGCCAAAGAGGCCGTACACCATAGCAAAGACTTTCCCTCATCCTTTCTCAGCAAGGACTCATTCATCCAACAAGGGTGGCTCTAATTTGACTTGGGTCACACTTTGATGCCTCAGAAAAGAATTATTTTTGTTCATGGATCAAATTTGGGACATGTTTCTCTTTTTCCAGTCCTCGATATGTTGCATAATTACTATTGACAACACAGGATGCACCAGGATGTCCATCACTACCTGAACCTGTGACCAAATTAACCCGGACTCGTGAACGGACATGTCTCATCTGAATGACGTTCCGTGGGAAACATTGCAGATTGATTATACAGGCCCACTACCCACAGTAACAGGAAGGGACCGGTATATCCAGGTAGTTATAGTTATGCTTACCTGGTGGATTGAATCTTTCCCTGCCTGTAAAAAATGATGCAGCCACTACAGCTAAAATCTTGTGGGAACAGATCTTTATCAGATGGGACTTTCTGAAAAGGATAGAGAGTGATGTTGTTTCTCATTTCACAGCTGAATTAATGCAGCAGTTCCGTCATCTTGTGGTTGTGGAACAACATTTCCACATCACCTACCACCGAGCACTTAGCGGGATAGTCGAGGGCTGTACTTTTCTATAAAAACAGTACTGAGAAGAGCTGTCATGAAGGGAGCTGATGATCTGGTCAAGGTCAACTGCCTTGCCTGGTGTGTTAATGACCATTCACTCCCATCCTGTGCACTGCTCCAATTGCAGCCCAATTCAGCTCATGACAGGGCAGAAAATGCAGATTGTGCATCGCCCTGGGATCCCACTCCCCATTGCTACTCGACAGACTCAAGATCTGTTTCTCCAGAACCTCCAACAAACCTCAGCATCCTCCCTCAGTGGGACTACAGGCAGTGGAGAAGATGGTGCTGCCCATCTCAACACCTCCTGGGAGTACAACCCTACCCGTTACATTAACTGTTCAATGGGAGATGAAGTCAGGTTAAAAACCTTGTGAAAAGGGGTCGGGTCGGGTTGCTAATTGGGAAGGTCCATATGATGTTCTAGATAGACTTGTGGGAAACAAATCTTATATTAGCGAAATGGAAATGAAGGATGGAAATGCAATATTTGTGTTATCATGAAGATCCGTGTGAACTGTATATAATGAAAATGTCAGATAACCAGATGGAGAATAAACGCTGTGTTTGATTTTATCCAACAGGGACAAGATGTGGATGGTCATCATGCTCCTGGACTGTGTCCAGGCTGAAGTTCTGTTCCTGCCGTATGATCCTCCCCCAGATTGTCCTTTCTGAGCTCCAGCCAAGTGATGTTAAACACTCAGGTGGGAAAGAAAGAAATCTTCGACAATGTGTTTAAAACAATGCTGATTTATTTGCTATATAACCAGAATACTAAACTTCAGTTCAATTATTAACATCAGCAGAAACAAACTCCAACTGTCAGAATGAATATAGTTGGGGGAATTAATTTCTGGCATGTTGAGTTGTAATCCGATTTGGTGTCTGGCTTATTGTGAGAGAACATCAAGCTGTCAGGGAGAGGGATGATGTTGAGGAGAGCAGGTTTCTGATGGTGCGTGTGTGTGTGTGTATGTGTATGTAAGGGAGAGACAGGTTGTGCTGAGAGTTCGGTACAGGCAGCACCAGTGCAGCCCTGAATGATCGAGAACATCTCTCTCTGCCGGAGTGAGACTCTCCGCTATGTGGTTGCTGCAGGGAAGGAAGAGCGGAAGGAGACTCGCAAGGAGTCTCGGGACGGAGCAGAAGTGAGTGTGCTACCAAATTTTCAACACCAAATTATCAAGGGGAGCAAACAGGAATGTAACGCCAGTGGCGAAAAGTTGGTGATGAAGGATGATAGAGACATTTAAAAGAGCAATAAGCAATTGGTTTCATTTCTAGAGGGTGAGCGTTGAAAAATTTTGTTCTACCCTATATCGAGCAATGGGAGCATTGTGCACGGTTCTGGCCTCCGTATTATAAAAAAGGATATAGAGGCACCGGAGAAGATGCAAAACAAAAAAAGATTTACAAGGACGATTCCAGATCTGAGAGGTTATAACCATCAGGAAAGACTGAACAGGCTGGGGCTCTTTTCTCCAGAAAAGAGAAGGCTGAGGGGGTGACCTGATCGAGGTCCTCAAAATGATGGAAGGGTTTCGAGCGGGTAGACGTAGAGAAGATGTGGAGGAGACCAGAACTGGGCGGTGGGGGTAGGGGTGGTTAGTAGTTATCAATATCAGATAGTCATTAATAAATCCAATGGGGAATTCAGGAGAATTTACCCAAAGAGTGGGGAGAATGTGGAACTCGCTCCCATAGGGAGTGGTCGAGGTGAATAGCATTTAAGGGAAAGAGTTAGGGTGGGGGTTGTGGTAGTGAGACTAACCCGATCGCTCGTCAGAAGTGCTGGCACGGACTCAATGGGCTCAATGGTCTCCTTCAGTGCTGCACAAATTTGGTGAATGGGAGCAACATTTCTGCCAAGTTTTCTTTCTATATCCAAACTGGTTGGGATCAGTCCTGTCAACACATATTTGTACCGCCCTGTGGTAACCCATTCCCTCTCGAAGGTGCCGCACTGCCTCACTCGTGGGGAATGGGGGACAGCTCTGGAGCACCGGAAGTTTGTTTCTCAGGCAGTGGGTTCAACAACCTCGGTCGTTGGTAAGGTTTTAGAGTCCATTATTAAGGATGAGATTTCAGAATACTAGAAAGTGCATGATAAAATAGGGCAAAGTCAGCATGGTTTCATCAAGGGGAGGTCATGCCTGACAAATCTGTTAGAATTCTTTAAGGAGGTAACGAGTAGGTTAGACAAAGGAGAGCCAATTGATGTTATCTACTTGGACTTCCAGAAGGCCTTAGACCAGGTGCCGCACAGGAAGCTGCTCAGTAAGATAAGAGCCCATGGTGTTAGAGGCAAGGTACTAGCATGGATAGAAGATTGGCTATCTGGCAGGAGGCAGAGAGTGGGGATAAGTGAGTCTTTCTCAGAATGGCGGCCGGTGATTAGTGGAGTTCTGCAGGGGTCAGTATTTGGACCACAACTTTTCACTTTATACATTAATGATCGAGATGAAGGAACTGAGGGCATTCTGGCTAAGTTTGCAGATGATACAAAGATAGGTGGAGGGACACGTAGTATTGAGGAGGCGGGGAGGCTGCAGAAGGAGTTGGACAGGTTAGGAGAATGGGCGAATAAGTGGCAGATGGAATACAACGTGGGGAAATGTGAGGTCATGCACTTTGGTAGGAAGAATAGAGGCATAGACTATTTTCTAAATGGGGAGAGAATTCAGCAATCTGGAGTGCAAAGGGATTTGGGAGTTCTAGTCCAGGATTCTCTTAAGGTTAACTTGCAGGTTGAATCGGTAGTTAGGAAGTCAAATGCAATGTTGGCATTTATTTCGAGAGGACTAGAATATAAAAGCAGGGATGTGCTGCTGAGGCTTTACAAGGCTCTGGTCAGACCACATTTAGAATATTGTGAGCAATTTCGGGCCCCATACCTCAGGAAGAATGTTCTGGCCCTGGAGAGGTTCCAGAGGATGTTCACGAGAACGATCCAAGGAATGAAAGGCTTAACATATGAGGAACGTTTGAGGACTCTGGGTCTATACTCGATGGAGTTTAGAAGGATGAGGGGGGATTTAATTGAAACTTGCAGAATACTGAAAGGCCTGGATAGAGTGGACATGGGGAAGATGTTTCCATTAGTAAGAGAGACTAGGACCCGAGGGCACAGCCTCAGAGTAAAGGGAAGACCTTTTAGAACAGAGATGAGGAGAAACTTCTTTAGCCAGAGAGTGGTGAATCTATGGAATTCATTGCCACAGAAGGCTGTGGAGGCCAGGTCATTGAGTGTATTTAAGACCGAGATAGATAAGTTCTTGATTGGTAAGGGGATCAAAGGTTACGGGGCAAAGGCGGGAGATTGGGGTTGAGAAACTTATCAGCCATGATTTAATGGCAGAGGAGACTCGATGGGCCGAATGGCCTAATTTCTGCTCCTATGTCTTATGGTCTTATGGTCTTATGGGTTCGGCACAGCTCCGGGGAAATCAGTACGGAGCCAGGAAAAGGCTGCTGGTGCACTCCTGCCACACCTGGTAAAGCCTGGCACCTTCACAGTCAGCTATTTGAGCTGTAAATGATTGGGCATTGATATCGTGACACCTTCCCTACGACCATCAGGGTTTTCGCTGGAGTAAACAAGGAGAAATTGTTTCCAGTGGCAGGAGGGTCGGTGAACAGAGGGACACAGATTGAAGAGAATCGGGAAAAGAACCAGAGGGGGAGATAAGGGGGATTTCTTTTTTTTACACAGCGAGTTGTTGTGATATGGGAGGTGCTGCCTGAAAGGGTGGTGGAAGCAGATTCAACAGGAACTTTCAAAAGGGGAATTGAATAGATACTTGAAGGGGAAATGTTTTCAGGGCTATGGGGGAAAGAGCAACGTGGGGGAAGTGGGACTAATTGGATAGATCTTTCAGAGAGCTGGCACAGGCACAATGGGCTGAATGGCCTCTTCCTGTGTTGTAAGATTTTATGATTCATTTCTTTCTGCCCACACACTGGATTGTGCACTCTCCACAGTCACTAACACGTTTGCTTGTTTTTGTCACTGTTTTATTCTGGTTCTCTGTCATGTCCGCCTTCCTCTCCTTCTTCTGTTTTCCCTCTCCTCCTCTCCCGCTCTCCCACTCTCCCCAGTGTCTCTCTCTCCTTCCCTCAGACTCTCCCATTCTCCCCACTCTCCCTCTCGTTCTCTCCCGCTCTCCCACTTCCCCTGGTCTTCCTCTCCTTCTCTCCCACTCCTCCTGGTCTCCCTCTCCTTCCCACCCGCTCTCCCATTCTCACCAGTCTCTCCTTCTCTTCCGCTCTCCCACTCCCCAGTCTCTATCTCTCTCTTTCTCTCCCACTCTCCCACTCCCTGGTCTCCCTCCCTTTCCTTCCTGCTCTCCCACTCCCCCTGGTCTCCCTCCCTTTCTTTCCTGCTCTCCCACTCCCCCTGGTCTTCCTCTCCTCGCCTGCTCTCCCGCTCCTCCCAGTCTCTGTCTCCTTCTCTCCCGTTCTCCCACTCTCCTCAGTCTCTGTCTCCTTCTCTCCCACTCCTCCTAGTCTCTGTCTCCTTCCCTCCTAGTCTCCCTCTCCTTCCCTCCTACTGTCCCACTCCACCAGTCTCCCTCTCCTTTTTTCCCGCTCTACCACTCTCCCTGTTCTCTCTCTCCTTCTCTCCCACACCCCCGGTGTCTCCTTCTCTCCCGCTCTCCCATTTTCCCTGGTCTCTCTCTCTCGCTTTCCCGTTCTCCCCGGTCTCTCCTTCCCTCCCACTCTCCCACACCCCGGTCTCTCCTTCTATCCCACTCTCCCACTCCCCATGGTCTCTCTCTCCTCCCCCGCTCTCCCATTCTCTCCAGTCTCTCTCTCCCGCTCTCCCGTTCTCTCCGGTCTCTCTCTACCACTCTCCCATTCTCTAGGGTCTCTCTCTCCTTCTCTCCAGCTCTCCCACTCCCCCCAGTCTCTCTCCCACCCTTCCATTCTCCCAGGTCTCTCTCTCCTTCTCTCCTGCTCTGCCATTCTCTCCAGTTTCTCTCTCCTTCTCTCCCACTCTCCCATTCTCCCCGGTCTCTCTCTCTCCTTCTCTTCCGCTCTCCCACTTCCCAGTTAGGGGAGGCGATGGCGTAGTGGTATTGTCGCTGGACTAGTAGTCCAGAGACCCAGGGTAATGCTCTGGGGGCCTGGGTTCGAACGGTGGTGGGTTCAGATGGTGGAATTTGAATTCAGTAAAAACCTGGAATGAAAAGTCTTACGATAACCATGAAACCGTTGTTGATTGTTGTGAAAACCCATCTGGTTCACTAATGCCCCTTTAAGGAGGTCATCCTTACCTGGTCTGGCCTACATGTGACCCCAGACCCACAGCAATGTGGTTGACTCCTAAATGCCCTCTGAAATGGCCGAGCTGGCACTCAGTTGTATCAAAACCGCTACAAAGTCTCGAAAAAGGAACGAAACAGGATGGGCCATCTGGCATTGACATAGGCACCGGAAACAACAACAGCAATCTCAGCCCCGTCGACCCTAAGTCCTCCTTACCAACATCTGGAGGAGCCATTTAAATACTGTGGCTACAAGAGCAGGTCAAAGGCTAGGAATCCTGCGACGAGTAACCCACCTCCTGACTCCCCAAAGCATGTCCACCATCTACAAGGCACAAGTCAGGAGTGTGATGGAATAATCCCCGCTTGTCTGGATGAGTGCAGCTCACTCAACACTCAAGGAGCTGGACACCATCCAGGACAAAGCAGCCCCGCTTGATTGGCACCACATCCACAAACATTCACTCCCTCCACTACTGACGCACAGTAGCAGCAGTGTGTACCATCTACAAGATACACAGCAGGAATTCACCAAGACTCCTTTGACAGCATCTTCCAAACCCACGACCACTACCATCTAGAAGGACAAGGGCAGCAGATAGATGGGAACACCATCACTTGGAAGTTCCCCTCCAAGTCACTCACCATCCTGACTTGGAAATATATCGGCCGTTCCTTCACTGTCACTGGGTCAAAATTCAGGAACGCCCTCCCTAACAGCACTTTGGGTGTACCTACACCACGTGGACTGCAGCGGTTCAAGAAGGCAGCTCACCACCATCTTCTCAAGGGCAATTAGGGATGGGCAATAAATGCTGGTCCAGCCAGCGAAGCCCAAATCCCATGAATGAATTTTTAAATAAGTCTCTCTCTCCTTCTCTCCTGCTCTCTCATTCCCCAAGGTCTCTCTCTCTCCTACTCTCCCACTCCCCCGGTCTCCCTCTCCGTCTCTCCCGCTCTCTCATTTCCCCTGGTCCCCTCTCCTTCTCTCCCTCTCCCACTACACCCGTCTCCCGCTCTGTCTCTCTCCCTTTCCCTTTCTTCCATCCCCATTCATCATCTCCCTTTCTCGCTCTCTCTCTCTCCCTTCTTTTCCTCTAATCTGTTCTTCCTCCCTACCTCAACCTCTGTCTTCACTCCTCACCCCCCCCCCCCCCCACCTTCCACCCGCTCTCTCCCTTCGCTCTCTTCCACACCCGCCTTTGGAAAATTGAAGGTTTGAATCCCAACTCTGTTTCTTTCTCTCCCAATCTCCCATTTCTCCCAGTCTCTCTCCATCTCTCCCGTTCCCCTCGTCTCCCAGTCCTTCTCTCCCTCTCCCTGTTTATACAGACGAGAGAGTGTCAGGATGAAATCCAGTGTGTTATTAGAGAGGAGAGAGGGTCAGGGTGGAATCCAGTGGGTTATACAGGGGAGAAAGGGTCGGATGGAATCCAGTGGTTTATTCTTTCCTTCCCTCATATTTTTTCCTCCCACCATCCCTTCCTTCCTTCCTCCCGTACAACCAATTTCCCCAATTTATTCCGTCCATTCCTCCATCCTTCCTTCCCTTCCATTCTCCCTCGTTCCTTCCTCACGCATTTCCTCTCTCACCTGCTTTTAACCTCGGAAGAGAGAGGAGGGTACCCGAGGGTTGGCCTGAGGGACAGGATTGGCTGGTTGATATCCGGTGAGATTGGCCCATGTGGTTTACATTGGGATTGGAGGTCCACTTAGCAGGAAGAGAGGAGAGGATTATGCAGTCTTCAAAGAAGTAAGTAGAGAGGACGAGGCGGATTTATGTAGGGAAAGAATCTAGAGAGAGAGAGGGGAGGGGGCATAGCAGACCGGTGGGTTTTTTTCCCTGAGTATAATCATACCACTGCAGATCATTATCTATTGAGTAATTTAATTTTGTGTGTAGACCAGTCGACATACAATGAATGAGTTAGCAATAGTTTGGGGACCACAATTGTGCAGTTCATATCATGGCTGCTGATAGATTTCATATAATTATCTTCTCAAAGTATTGTGAACACACATCCGTCATGTGAACTGATTAGTGCTTATAAATGGTCTGTGCACAATGCTTGACATACAAGAGGTTTTATTGATTTAATAAATGTTTTGATAAGGCAGTTTTAATGGAATCAGATTAAGTTACAGTTGAACATCCGGAGATGACACCTTCGCCGACCATAATCTTTACTGTTGGTCAAAGCCAACTAGATTGGATTGAGGCACCGTTTAAGGGGTGTTTATGTGAACATTTTAGAGAACTATTGTTCGCATTTTGGACCTGCCCATGTCCCAAAGCCTTTTTGAACAAATGACTGAAGTATCAAAGGCGAGTGCCAAATTGAACACAGCAAGATCCCGCCAACTTCAAGGCGGCTAATGACCAGATCATCTGATTTAATCCTCCTTGCGTTCCTCAATCCTGCCCTCTTGAGCATCCTCCGATTCCCATTGCTCCACCATTGGCAGCCGTGTCTTTAGCTGCCAGGGGCCCTAAGCTCTGGATTTCCTTCGCTAAACCTCTCTGACTCTCTCTCTCTCTCTCTCCTCCTTTAAGATACCCCTTATAAACTGACTTCTTTGACCGAATTATTGGCCGCAATATCTCCTTATGTGGCTCGGTGTCAAATGTAATAATGCTCCTATGAAGCACCTTGGGACGCTTTGCCATGCTAAAAGCGCTAGATAAATATAAGTTGTTGTTGCCGCAATTGCTTCCTTTTTACCCTTGGTGCCTGGATCGCCGGTATTGTTGCACCATTTTCCCACTTGGTTGGGGTTAAATCTTTGCCTTCTTTCCTCTGCAGGCTACTGAGGAGGCTGGAGTTCGGAGGTTGCTGCCAATGGCTGCTCCAAACATGGCCGCCCTGAATGACTCGCAGATGAGGGAGCTGGGGCCCTGGAGCAACGGGGCCGGTGAGCAATGGAGGCATCGCTACAATTTCTACGCGGCATTGCTCAGCCTCCTGATCTTCGTGGTGGTGTTTGGCAATGTGTTGATATGCATGGCAGTGTCCAGGGAGAGGGCACTGTAGACCACCACCAACTACCTCATCGTCAGCCTGGCTGTGGCAGATCTACTGGTGGCCACGCTGGTGATACCCTGGGTTGTCTATCTGGAGGTTAAAGCGTTAGTTCGGTCCCGCTTATCGAAAGGCGGGAGGGCCCCGAAGGGCGTTGGGCCTCGCAGCTACCGACATCACGCCTCAGCGATCCCACCCCCCGTCAATGAGGTCCTAAGTCCTTTTCCCACTTCCCTTCCTGGAGACAGTCACTTGCGCATCAGTCACGGCCAGAACAAGGTCTCTCTTCTGGTCATCCATTTAGATACCAGGCGATTGGTGAACAACACAAGACTGAACTTGACCGTATAGAAACGTAGGCCAGGATTTTATGGCCCCTCTTGCCCGGCGGGATATTACGGTCCCGCCGAACTAAATGGAGATTTAAATGGCTCGCCGCGTCCGCTGGGGGAGAGACACGCCGCGGTGGGGCCATAAAATCCTGGCTACAGAAAATAGGAGCAGGAGTAGGTCATTCGGCCCTTGGAGTCTGTTCCGCCATTCAATATGGTCATTGCTGACCCTCTATCTCAACGCCACACTCCCGTACTCTCCCCATACCCCTTGATGCCTTTGGAGTCTAGAAATCCATCTATTTCCTTCTTAAATATACTCAGTGACTTCTCTGTGGTACAGAATTCCACAGGTTCACCACCTTCTGAGTGAAGAAGTTTCTCCTCATCTCAGCCCTAAATGGCCTACCCCATTTCCTGAGACTATGACCCCTTGTTCTAGACCGCCCCACCAGCCAGAGGAAACATCGTCCCTGTATGCAGGCTGTCCAGCCCTGTCAGAATTTTATACGTTTCAATGAGATCCCCTCACATTCTTCTAAACTCCAGTGAATACAGGCCTAGTCAGCCCAATCTCTCCTCATATGACAATCCTGCCACCCCAGGAATCAGCCTAGTGAACCTTCATTGCACTTCCTCTATGGCAAGATCTTAGGTAAGGAGACCAAAACTGTGCACAATAGGGACAGGAGCAGGCCATTCAGTCCATCGAGCCTCTTTCACCATTCGATTGGGTCATCATTGGAATGGTCCAGCACAGAAAGAGACCATTTGGCCCATCAAATGGAGAGACAGTGGCGTAATAGCAATGTCACTGGACTAGTAATCTGAAGGCCCAGTCTAACACTCTGGGGACATGGGTTCAAATCCCTACAAGGCAGCTGGTAGAATTTAAATTCAATTAATAAATCAGGAACTGAAAGCCAGTCTCAGTCATGGTGACCATGAAACTATCATCAATTGTCGTAAAAACCCATCTGGTTCATTAATGCCCTTTAGGGAAGGAAATCTGCCGTCCTTACCCGGTCTGGCCTACATGTCACTCCAGGCCCACAGCAATGTGGTTGACTTTTAATTGTCCTCTGAAATGGCCGAGCAAGCCACTCAGTTCAGGGGCAATTAGGGATGGGCAACAAATGCTGGCCTTGCCAGCGACTCCCACATCCCATGAAAAAGATAAAAAGAAAATTGAGTCTGCTGCAGTTTTTTGAAAGATCAATCCAATTAGGCCCCACTCTCGCCCAGCCCCCGCTGTTCTTTCCCCCGTCGCCCTGAAAATTTCTCCCCTTCCAGTATTTATCCGATTCATCCCTTTTGAAAGTTCCTATTGAATCTGCTTCCACCGCCCTTTCAGGCAGCGCCTTCCAGATCAGAACAACTTGCTGTGTGATTAAAAGTCGCTCTTCCTCACCTCGCCCCCTGCTGGTGACGCTCACTTGCACCGAAGGCTTATCCGCCTTAGCAAAAGCCGTTCCCACATTGTCGTGGCCAACCCTCGGCAGCTGAACGATCGTCATGGATGGGGGTTAGTATTACAGCCGTCGGGCACTCTTCTGAGTGTTGTGATCCTCCAAAGAGCGAATCTCGCAATCCCATCTCTCAATCGCTTTCATTACCACTTCAAATAAAGAAAAAGCAAACATAAGATCAGCCGGCGCAATGAAACTATTGTGATGAAACTATGAAACAATGAAACTACAGTGCACAGATAATAAAATATTCATTCATTATCATCCAACTGCTAGATAATTAATTTTGTATAATGTCTCCGCTGGATATCTAATCGCACTATTCTCACAAAATTAAATCTGGAGCAAAATTAGTTTTATAGGAAATGAGAATTACTGTAAATATTATTTGCTGCAGTGCTTGTCAAACTCATTTATACTTTGTACTATCTAGATTGTCCACAAGCGTTTAATCTCTTGGAACATTCTTCATCTTGAAATTACCCGAATTACTATTTTCGCCTTTTATATTCTTTTCAATGGAGATGTAGTATCTCTATGGACCTCAGTGACTTTTAGGGGGAAGAAAGTAAATGCAAATTTATGGGAAGGGAGAATTCATTATAAGGGAATGAATTACTTAAATTAGAATCTATAGGCAGGCCAGCGCAAATCAGTAAATCAACAATTAAACAGTTAAACCAAATGAACCTTTTGCACTCTCAAACTTTGTACACCAGCAAGTTTGCAATCACCAGCAAGGTCCTGGGAGTTAGATTGGAGTCAGAGGATGGCAAGAACATATATTAAGTGTGCTCTTCAACAGATAGGGGAAGGACAGATGGTCCCAGTTTAGATAGGAAGGCAGGTCTCTGCCTGGGTGAAAATAGAGTCAGATGATGCATGTACCTTTGTACCAGAGACTTGTCTGTTTAATGTAAAGCTATATGTTGACAAGATCGGAATCTGGAGGATGTTCTTGTATGTGACAAATAATGTATAAATATGGTGAACACTTGTAGCTTAGCAGAATACTGTCTCAAGCTGAATTGAGATGGTGCCCTCCTTGCAATTGCTCGAATAAACGATCATAACCTGTACCTGAGTCTCCTGTGGTCTGTTCATCAAAGACACCACATCAGTGACAAATGCATAAAACGACCCAAGTGTTAAGCTAATGTTGTCCAAGTTTGATTAACGTAGGTGCAGAATAAGTGTTAGTTTCTCAACAGAAGATTGTTAAGATGATGTTAGAGCACATATTCAAATGATTAAAATCAACACGTTCTCTTGGCATATTCATGTATAGAATATGAAAATGTCTAGGCTTTTTCTCTGGCATGAGTTAATAATTTATGTATTATTTAATGAGAATGTCAGTGAGTGCAAATCTGTCAACAGCAAAACAGCAGCAGAAAGTTTATAATTTCAACAACAACTTATGATTCTACAGCACCTTCAATTTAATGAAGTGTCTCCAAGGTGCCTCAGAGGAGTGATTATCAAACAATATTTGACCTCGAGCCACATCAGGAGATATGAGGGACCGGTGACCAAAAGCTCAGTCACAGAGTGAGGTTTTATGGAACGTCTTAAAGCCAGAGAGAGAGAGAGATAGAAAGAAAGAAAGAGAGAGAGAGAGATATAAAGAAAGAGAGAGATAGGGGCTGGAGGAGGTTCCAGAGATAGGGAGGATTGTAGGGACAGGAGTGAGTTACAGAGATGGGGATGATTGTAGGGACTGGAGGAGGTTACAGAGATAGGGAGGGTTATAGGGACTGTAGGGGGGGTTACAGAGATGGGGTTGGTTGTAGGGACTAGAGGAGGTTACAGAGATAGGGAGGGTTGTAGGGACTGGAGGAGGTTACAGAGATGGGGATGATTGTAGGGACTGGAGGAGGTTACAGAGATAGGGAGGGTTATGGAGACTGGAGGGGGTTACAGAGATGGGGATGGTTGTAGGGACTAGAGGAGGTTACAGAGATAGAGAGGGTTGTAGGGACTGGAGGAGGTTACAGAGAGAGGGATGGGGCACAAGGAAAGATTTGAAAACAGGGATGAGAATTCTAAAATTGAGTTTGGATGAGCTTCAGTTTCCATAAACATATTCCTTGGAGCCATTCTTCCCGTTAATTCTGATGAGCTTATTTGGGGAAGACAATTGAAAGTGGGTGGGGTAGAATCGGTTGGTGGCCCTTGGGCTCTGTTCCCTGCAGCCACCCCCCTCCCCCTCCCCGCCCCTCCCACGCCGCCTGCAAAAGTGGTCGACTAACGGAAGTATTTTAGAAGCACTGCTCTTAGGTGTCTTGTGCCCAAAGGCAGTAGAAGAACAAAATACTGAGGGCGCTGGAAATCCGAAATAAGAACAGAAAATGCTGGAAACAACCAGCACCTGTGGAGAGAGAAACAGAATTAATGTAAAAGCAAAAAACTGCGGATGCTGGAAATCCAAAACAAAAATAAAAATACCTGGAAAAATTCAGCAGGTCTGACAGCATCTGCGGAGAAGAAAAGAGTTAACGTTTCAGGTCAGAACCAAAGGGCAAGGCACTGTAGGAATGCAGATCTTTTATCTGGATTTAAGGCTGGATATAGAGCTCCAGTCAGTGAACAGACGTCCGGATGGCTGGAGGTGTTCTGTGATCTTGTGGAAGGGTTTGCTTGAAGGGATGCTACCCTGGCTGTGAACTGTTGCTGATGCTGTTTGTACTTTGCTCTGGTTAAAGGTGGTTGGTGAGTGGCGTTTCAGCTGGGTTCACTGTGACATCTTTGTGACACTGGACGTGATGCTGCGCACAGCCAGCATCCTCAGCCTGTGTGCCATCAGCATCGACAGGTAACTGGAGGGCTTTCAGTGGCGTTCGCCAGTGCGGAAACAGACCATTCGGCCCATCTGCTCTGTGCCAGTGTTTCTCCTCCACACGGGCCCCCTTCCACCCCCTCTTCACCTCACCCCGTTCACCATATCCTTCTATTTCTTTCTCCCTCGTGTATTTATCCTGCTTCCCCCTTAAATTCATCGATGCTTTTCACCTCAACCATTCCCTGGATGCGAGTTCCACGTTCTCCCCAATCTTTGGGTAAAGAAGTATCTCCTAAATTCACCATTGGATTTATTTTTAGGAATCTGGGCATCCGCTGGCTAGGTCAATATCACCCTTCAACTGAATGACCCGTCAGAGTTAGGGTTAGAGTCAACCACATCTCTGTGGGTCTATAAAAGGGTTTTCTGTAGTAATTATAGTTCTGATAAACATAGGACTGTACCTTTAACCACAGGGGAGGAAAAGAGGAGAGCGATTCTCCTGAGTATTTATGGGGGCAAAACCTAAAGTTTAATTTGAAGCTTGACGACCCCCAGTGCCCCTGACTTGAAGACCCTCAGTAAATTAGTAACAATAAGGAATATTTTCAACCCAAACCCTCAGTCACAATGCAGAGGTTCACGTTCAGTTCACTGAATACAGCCCCAAGAGAGACCATTGCTACCTATGTGGCGAAATTAAAACAACTCATGGAATATTGTGATTTTGGTGAAAGCCTGAATGATATGCTCAGAGATTATTTTGGTCTCTGGCGTGCAAGAGGATGCTATTCAGCGAAGATTGCTGACTGAAGTGGATCTTGATTTTAAGAAAGCATTAGAAATAGTACGTGCGATGGAAAGCGCTGTAAGGGATTCACAAGCGATTCAAGGTGCACAAAATGGCGCCATTTTCCTAGTTGGGCGGGAACGGTCAACTGAAAGTGGCGCGAAAATCCAGGACTCCGCCGTGAAGCGGGAAACAGCCCCCGCTAACCGAAAATTGAGGAACCAGTTTATTAGCAAATTCGAAAACTAAGTTTTATCGACGTGGAAACAATCACACTCCTAACGATTGGCAATTTAAAAGGTGGAGTGTTATTTTTGTCACAAAAAAGGACACATATTGAAACATTGCAACACAACATTAAAACAGGCTTCCGGGCAACAAACAAAGCCCAATGAAGTATATAGTGTGGAAGAGCCAGAAACAACCAATTCTGACATTTAATCCTTATTCAACATGAGAGTTGGGAAGACAGAGCCAGTCACTGTCACTTTACAGGTGAATGGGAAACTCTTAATAATGGAAGTAGGCACTGGTGCTTCTACCACTGTAGTAGGAGAACACAATTTCAAATATTTAAATAAAGGTGCTCAACAATTAAATTTGGAACAAACGTCTACCAAGTTGAAAACGTACACAGTCGAAGAAATCCAGGTATAAGGTATCACCAGAGTACCTGCTTATTATAGACACCAAACAGCACAACTACCAGTGATGGTATTAGAAGGTACAGGACCAAGCCTTCTACGTCGAAATTGGTTGAGGGAAACTAACCTTGATTGGCCAATGAGATTTCAAAAGGAAGCAGGAAGAGTTCCTGAGTTGGAAAAGGAACAAGGTAAGGTCCTTCAGAAAGAGCCTAGAGAGTCCAAGGACCGCATCTGGATGCAAATGGAATGTGTAGCTATTCAGCAACCTGAAGAAATGAAGACTGTCTTAAACAACGACATGGAAGAACAGCAGAAGAAACTCAAGGCGACTCTGCTG
Organism: Cetorhinus maximus; assembly: GCF_964194155.1. NCBI lineage: Eukaryota > Metazoa > Chordata > Chondrichthyes > Lamniformes > Cetorhinidae > Cetorhinus > Cetorhinus maximus. The sequence continues at coordinate 7,765,978 of NC_135901.1, forward strand.
AATTACAGAGTTCAAGTTGAAGCGAGTGAGTTTCGCAAAGAAAAGAAAAACCCTGTTGAAAGACCCTCACACACCACAAGGATCCCTCAGGTCAAAATTTGTACCTCTGGAAAATTAAGAAGAGAAGCAGGAAGAATTTAACGTCAGTCTGAGCAAACTGAAGAACGAATTGGCACAGAAGACGCAGCAATGTTCAAGGTTCCAGGAGGAAGCCAACAGATACACGAAGGAGACAGAAGAGCTGAAGAATCAGCTGAATGAAGCTAAAGAGACCTTGAAAGTAAAGGTCGTAGAACTTTCCAAGATGCAAGTAGATAATGAAGTCATGGGTAACTCAATTACTGAACTAAGACAAGTTGAGAAATCACCTGAGAGAAGTCTGGCCGACAGTGAAGTCAAGATGAAGGCCAAGACTATACTCTGTGGTAGAAAGCAGAAGACAAAAAGGAGGAAGATCCTGAAAAGACAATAAAAGGCGAGAATGAAAAAGTTAACAGGTGAATCATCGGAAAATAAACTTCTTCGTTTCCTATTTCACTACAGAACAATCCCAATTAGGAGGGTAAGATGGAGAAAAGTCAAGGGAACCAAAAAGCGACTCCTGATTTGCATAGTCATGAGCAACAATTTACTGTTGAAGAAACAGTGTATGTAAGGACTGAAGTCGTTAGCTGGTAAAGTAAGCTCTGTGACCGGACCATTGTCGTACCGCATGGAAGTGGAGGGCCGGATCACCCGTAAGCATGTGGATCATTGAGGAAGAGAGATATCCCAAGAAAATGATGTTCCACCTCTAACCATTGCTGAACCTATGGTTCCTGTTGAAGTTGCTCAACCAAGGACAGACATGCCCGATGTCTCTGTCGGAGTGGAAGACACTGAACTGCCTGTGCCTAATGAGGTAACTGATGTTAATGCGGTTCCAGAGAATATGGTTCCTGCAAAAGAATCGGAAGTCGTGGAGCTTCGACGTTCCACACAGATCAGGAAACCATCTTAAAGACTGAATTTGTAATTTCATGACCTGCGTAACTATTGTGATGGCATGAGATAAATACAAAAGGTAGAGAAAAGTTTAAGGTTGGGGGGTGGGGGGCGGGTGGCTACAGTAATTATAGTTCAGATAAACGTAGGACTGTAGCTTTAAGAATACTCCTGTGTTGTAAGATCACACGACCTGTACGGACCAATGAGTTAGCAGCAGGGGGACCCTCGAGGAGAGAATTCATCTTTAGTTATAGAGTTAGATGCACACATGTAACTGCTGCTGCCGTCTTGTAAATAAAGTTCAACGTTTCCACCAAGCAAAGCTGCCTAGAAAATCAACTCTATCACACTTTCCTTCCCGAAAGTACATCAGTGAAACAAACAGGGTATTTATGACAATGGATGGTCACCATTACTGAGACTAGCTTTCAATTCCAGATTTATTAATTGAATTTAAATTCCACCTACCACTGTGGTGGGAATTGAACCCATGTCTCCCAGAGCATTAGCCTAGGCCTCTGGATTAATAGTCCAGACATTAATGCTATGCCGCCATCTCACCTTTTAGTGACAATCAAATATTGATAGCCCTTAGTTCTGGTCTCACCCCACAAAAATAGAAAGACTTTCGCTGCCCTATCGAAAAACCCCTTTCATCGTCTTAATCAGGTCACCCCTCAGCTTTCTCATTTCTAGAGAAAAGAGCCCCAGCCTGTTCAGTTTTTCCCGAGAGTTATAACCTCTCGGATTTTGGCAGTGTAGGAAATGCAGAATAGATGAAGAATAGCCTCCTTCGGTGCTGTGAAGTCCTGAGAAGATCGGAAAAAGGGGTTTAATTTCACTCCACCTGGCGGAAACTGCACAGCAACAGACTTAAAATGGTAGCGGACAACCTGCTTCTCCAGCCCTTTTGGCACCGGGTGGTGGGGCTGTGCCAGGAAGAATAAAAAAGAGGCATATTATCTAAATGGTGAGAGATTGCAGAGCTCTGAGATGCAGAGGGATCTGGGTATCCTAGTGCATGAATCACAAAAGGCTAATAGCCTTTACATCAAGTAATTAGGAAGGCTAATAGAATGTTATCGTTTATTGTGAGGGGAATTGATTGTAGGGAGGTTATGCTTCAGTTCTACGGGGCACTGGTGAGACCGTATCTGGAGTACTGTGTACAGTATTGGTCACCTTATTTAAGGAAAGGTGTCAATGCGTTAGAAGCAGTTCAGAGGATGTTTACCAGGCTAATACCAAGAATGTGTGGGTTGTCTTATGAGGAAAGGTTGGACAGGTTAGGCTTGTATCCACTGGAATTTAGATGAGTAAGAGGTGACTTGATTGAAACATTTAAGATCCCGAGCGGTCTTGACAGGGTGGATGTGGAGAGGATGTTTCCTCTTGTGGGAGAATCTAGAACGAGGGGTCACTGTTTAAAAATAAGAGGTCGCTCATTTAAGACAGAGATGAGGAGAACTTTTTTCTCTCAGAGGTTCGTGAGCCTATGGAACTCTCTTCCTCAAAAGGCGGAAGATGCAGTCTTTGAATATTTCTAAGGCAGAGCTGGATAGATTCTTGCTTAACAAAGGATTGAAAGGTTAACGGGATGTGGGGTTGAGGTTACAATCAGATCAGCCATGATCTTATTGAATGACGGAACAGGCTCAAGGGGCCGAGTGGCCGACTCCTGCTCCTAATTCATAATTTGTGATGTGTCCATCTGAATTCATACACATCAGGGTTCCAGTGGGGTACATGACACGCGTGTGCCATTGTCAGTGGAGTTCCCTCTGGGCTGCACAAGGGTAGCTAGACTCTTCCTCCCTCTCTTCACTGCACTCCACCCCCCACCTCCCTCCTCAGGCCTTTACCCACCACCCTCCCTTCTTCCTCCATTACTTTCCCTGGGCTCCCTAGTTTTGGGAGGAGTGGGGCCACCGAGAACCAACGGCCAGCGAGTGGCCCTTTCATGACTCCAGGTTCTTCAGATGTGCATTGACAAGGTTCCCCCCCTCCTCCCTGAAGCTCGATAGAGAATGGGACCCTCCCATGAGAGAGGCTGTCCCGCTTGTGATCCTGGTTGGAAATGGTGGGAAACTGGGAAATATTGGGATGCAGAGGGACCTGGGTGTCCTTGTACACGAATCACAGAAAGACAGCAGGTAGGTACAGAAAGGAACTCGAAAGGTAAATGGCATGTTCGCCTTTATTGCAAACGGATTGGCATATAAAAGTAAAGATGTCTTAAAATAATTATATAGATCTTTGGTGAGACTACACCCGAATATTGTGCACAGTTCTGGATCCCTAACCCTACCCCTTACCCCAAACCCAACCCTAACTCCCTAACCCCATCCCCAACTCCCTATCACTAATCGTAACTCCCTAACCCCATCCCTAACTCTCCAACCCCATCTGTAACTCCCAACTCCAGCCCTAACCCCATCCCTAACTCCGTACCTCATCCCTAACTCCCCAAACCCCACCCCTAACTGACTACCCCTAACCCTAACCCCATCCCTAACTCCCTACTCCTAACCCTAACTCCCTAACCCCATCCTTAACTCCCTAACCCCATCCATAACTCTAACTAAACTGATTCCTGGGATGAGAGGGATGTCCTATGAGGGGAGATTGAGTAGAATGGCCCCATATTCTCTGGAGTTTAGAAGAATGAGAGGTGATCTAATTGAAATGTACAAAATTCTTCGGGGGTTTGACAGGGTCGATTCTGGGAGGCTGTTAACCCCCCACCCCCACCCCCTCCCCTGGCTGGGGAGTCTGGAACAATGGTGGGGGTCACAGTCTTAGGATAAGAGGTCAGCCATTTTGGACTGAGATGAGGAGAAATTTCTTCACTCAGAGGGTTGTGAATCTTTGGAATTATCTACCCCAGAGAGCTATGGATGCTCCATCATTGGGTATACTCAAGACTCAGATTGATAGATTTTTGGGCACTGAGGTGGGAAAGTGGATTTGAAGTAGAACATCAGCCATGATCTTAATGAATGGGTGAGGCAGGCTTGAGAGGCCGAATGGCCTCCTCCTGCTCCTATTTGTCTGGCTGTTTGCTAGTTCTTGGGAGTATTGTGTACCTTTTTCCGATTGGATCAATGGATCCTCATCCTCAACCTCCCTTGGTTGTCATGGCTACAGGAGTACGCCATTTGACCTATTGAACTTACTTCCCTGCTTCACTCACCACCTATTTTGGAGCTTTTTAAAGACCATCCGGTTCATTAACAGCTCTAACCTGTTTCTTGTACACCCCTTGCAGGTATACAGCGGGTGCCATGCCAATGCTCTACAATATCCAAGCGGAGAGTCACGTTGATGATAACCATGGTCTGGATGCTGTCCTTCGCCATCTCATGCCCGCTGCTCTTCGGGCTAAAAAAACACCCTGGTAAGCTGTGCCCATAAAGAACCCTTCTTTTATTCCTCTATTGTCTCCTTCTATGGTAAGGGAGCGGCATGAGAATTCTCACAGCAGTCCCAAGGATTGGGGAATTCAGTTATATGGAGAGACCAGATCAGCTGGGATTGTTCTCCTTAGAGCAGAGAAGGTTCAGGGGGAGATTTAATTGAGGCATGCAAAATCATGAGAGGTTTTGACAGAGTAAGGAAAAAGTGTTTCCAGTGGCAGGAGGGTCGGTAACCAGAGGACCACAGATTGAAGAGAATCGGGAAAACAACCAGAGGTGGGGAGGAGGAGAATTTATACTCCACATGAGCCCAGTCCCACCCCCTCTTTATCTCCCCTATCACCACTTCCTTCTATACCTTTCTCCCTCATGTGTTTATCCAACTTCCCCATTAAATACATCGATATTATTAACCTCAACCACTCCCTGTGGGAGAGTGTTCCACATTTTCCCCACTCTCTGGGTGAAGAAGTTTCTCCTGAATTCCCCATTGGATTTACTAGTTGTTGCCCTATACTGATAGTGCTGGTATCCCACCACTGCCAACCATATTGTATTATGGTGCGCAGTGGTGTCTCAATGATGCAACCTTGAGACTTGTAGATTTAAACATGAACTCTTTATCTACTTACAGAACTCAGGTTACTGTCATGCATGGCGCTGCTACCTCCATGCAGGCTGGTTCCAAAGCGTTCTCTCTAGACTGTTCTCTCAGTCTGTTACCATGTGACTTTATACATCATACCGTGGGTGGTGCTATTCTCCAGTCCCTCTCTGACCCTTACTCTGCCGTGTACCTTTACATTACAGTGGCATGCAGGCACATACAACACTAGTGACTATCTTATATTGATGGCTGTCTAGTTCTGGTCTCCCACCAGCCCTACCCTCCCCCACCCCACCCCACCCCACCCCAAAAATGGAAACAACTTCTCTAGGTTCACCCTGTCAAAACTCTTTCATAGTTTTAAAGGCTTCTATCAGGTCACCCCTCAGCCTTCTCTTTTCTAGAGGAAAGAGTCCCAGCCTGTTCAGTCTTGCCTGATAGTTATAAGCTCGTAATTCGAGTGCCATCTTTGTGAACCTTTAGTTACACCTTCCCCAGTGCTCAATGACAGTTTTTGCAATTATGGAGACCAGGAATGTGCTCTGTCCTCTTCCAGATAAAAGGGAAGAGACCATCTGTGCCATCATGAAAACTTCTTTCATCTTATATTCTTCTATTGTCTCCTTCTACGTTCCCTTCATCGTGACGCTGTTAGTTTACGTCCAGATCTATGCCATGCTGAGATGGAGGAGGAAGCGCATGGCAGCTAAGAGGATCAGCGTTGCCATGGAGCATGAAACCCAACCGCCCATAAAGGCCGAAAGAGTAAATAACAAGCTCAAATATTAAAATGAGGGGATGTGCGTACTGGGCGTGGTGTAAGTGACTGACCTTTAACCTCTAGACACTGCAATTAAATCCTGCCCAAGTTTGCTTTGTGTAGAGGCTGCACGGGTTCAGTTCGACATGGGTTAGAGTGGCTTCGATCTATTTTGTATCAGACACGCTGCCATGATGCAGAGTTGCTTTCAACCTGCCATTTAAGGGAGGATACAGGATGACAGCGGAAGTGAGGTCACCACAAGTATAGGATGTTGGTCAGTTGTAAGAGGCTGCAGATTGGCAGGTATAGAGGGAAATGTACATCTAACCCCATGTAGTACCTGCCCTGGGAGTGTTTGATGGGGACAGTGTAGAGGGAGCTTTACTCTGTATCTAACCCCGTGCTGTACCTGTCCTGGGAGTGTTTGGTGGGGACAGTGTGGAGGGAGCTTTACTCTGTATCTAACCCCGTGCTGTACCTGTCCTGGGAGTGTTTGAAGGGGACAGTATCTTGCTTTACTATTTAAAAAACATGCTTTTTAGAGTGAAATTTCCTTGTGCAATATTACTGCACGTTTCACACAATCATATTCCACCTGAAACATTCACTCAATCCACCACCGACGCACAGTGGCAGCACAGAGTACCATCTACAAGACGCACTGCAGCAACTCACCAAGCCTCCTTAGACCGTACCTCCCAGACCAATGACCATGACCATCTAGAAGGACAAGGGTAGCAGATAGATGGGAACACCACCACCTGGAGGTTCCTCACCAAGTCACTCACTATCCTGACTTGGAAATACATCGGCTGTTCCTTCACTGTCACTGGGTCAAAATCCTGGAGCTCCCTCCCTAACAGCAATGTGGGTGTACTTATACCACATGGACTGCAACGGTTCAAGAAGGCAGCTTACCCCCACCTTCTCAAGGGGCAATTAGGGATGGGCAACAAATGCTGGCCCAGCCGGCGAAGCCCACATCCCATGAACGAATAATTTTTTTAAAATGCAGTACTTAAGTCAGTAATTTTGAAAGGATTTTTGCCTTATTTAATGGATAATCTCTCAATTCAAGTTGTAAACAAAGGGTTTTCTTTATGGCCAATATGAAGTATTTGTATCCATGTTCGTGCCTACACTGTTGCCAGGGTCGATAATTCCATTTTTTGTTTTATTTAGTTTCAGAATAATTGCACACACCCGGAAGATGTCAAACTTTGCACTTTAATGGTCCAATGAAACGGGAGCACCAGTGTGAGTAAGAAGAAATTGGTGAGGCCTCATCTGGAGACATCAGAATCCTCGGAGCTGATTGACAAATTCCCAGTTCAATTTGAGTGGCCGAAATTCCCACTTGTCACTAAGGTCACCAATCATTCCAAAGGTCATTGATCAACTCTCTTCCCATTCACTGCCATCGCACGGAATCTCAATGGACCCAAACCTCTTCCCACTCACTCCCATTGTACACAATCCCAATGGAACAAGCCCCTTCTCCTTCACTCCTATTGCGCAGAATGTCAATAGATTCATCCATTCCCATCGCACAGAACCCCAATTCCTTTCACTTCCACGGGGAGATTGGAGAAGTTGGGATTGTTCTCCTTAGAGCAGAGAAGGTTAAGAGAGAGATTTAATCGAGATGGGTGAAATCATGAGGGGTTTGGATAGAGTAAATAAGGAGAAACTGTTTCCTGTGTCAGGAGGGTCGGAAACCAGAGGGACACAGATTGAAGAGAACCAGTGAAAGAAAGAGGGGGAGATGAGGAGAATTTTTTTTCTTTTTTACACAGTGAGTTTCTGTGATCTGGAAGGCGCTGCCTGAAAGGGCGGTGGAAGCAGATTCAGTAGTAACTTTCAAAAGAGAAACTGGATAAATAGTTGAAGGGGAAAAATTTGCTGGGCTGTTAGGCAAAGAGTGGGCGGATGTGTGGGACTAATTGGAAAGCTCTTTCAAAGAGCCAGCAGAGGCTTGATGGGCTTAATGGCCTTCTCCTGTGCAGTATGATTCTGTGAACAAGTTGACTGCCCACACCCCATGTACAAAATGGTGACTTGGAACCAAGGGCCTTTTGTTATTCCCTTCCTTGTCCTCCCCTGTGATTTGTGTGTGTTCTGGTCTGTGCTGTTGGGTGTTGGTAACACCCATTTTCTCTTCTTTTTGGCATCCTAGACAATGGTACGAGAAGCAATCCCTTACTCTGAAGAATCTGAGGGAGCCCGCTTTGTGGGGCATCCCGAGAGGTCAAGGCCAACAGGAACTCTGCTGGCTTTCCAGCTCGGGATCACTTCCGGATCCTGCCTGATGGCTGGTAAATGGAAGGCCCCTTCCTCCATCGAGGCATCCGGGGACCCCGAGTGCAATGGCCAAGCAAAGGTCTTCAGGCGGAGCGCTTTGGAAGAGTAGAGGGTGTCGGACGAGAAACAGGTGCCAGTGGCCAAATCAGCAGCGAAAGCAAACTGTCCCACCAGAAGGAGAAGAAAGCAACACGGTTGGCGGTTGTCTTAGGTGAGTCTAGAACAAACTAGAACAATAGACTATGTTCCACTGAGACACAATGATTTAGAACAATAGCCCAAGATCCACAGCCTCGGTGGTCTCGAACAATGTTTTAGGTGCCATTGTGTCAACATGATCTAGAATAGGCAAATTCTATCGGTTCTTATAATGATCTAGAACAACAGACCGAGTTCTATGTCGTTGCAACCATCTAGAACAATAGACGAGATTCCATTGTGTCTCAATGATTTATAAGAACAGGATAGATCCATGGATCTTGAAATGATCTAGGGCTGTAGGATAAATTTCATGCTCTATAACTGTGGACTAACTTCCATAGTCTGGAAATGATCTAGCAAAATAGTCAAAGGTTCGTTGTGGCACAATGATCTAGAACCATAGATTAAGTTGCATTGTAGCACAATGACTTAAATCAACAGCCCAAGTTCATAGGTTTTGCTGCGATCTAGAACAATAGGCTGCATTCCACTAGACCACAACGTTCTAGAGCAATAGGTCAAGCTGCACGGAAATGTAATGATCTAGACTAATTGGCTGTGTATAGTGTTACCATACTCCCAGTAGATTAGTCAGAGTCCTATAGTGTTACAATGATCTAGAACAATAGGCTAAGTTGTATGAAATCGCTATGTTCTAGGATTGGATTCTATACCGATGATACCAAATTTGTAAGCTTGTGTGCCAGAGATGTAATGTGAATTTTAGCAAAGAACTAGCAACTATAAGTAATTAATGGATGCCCTGTTGCCATGTGGTTGAGGAGCTGAGTGGGGTAGGAACCCTTTCGTGAGTCACTGTGTTGCGATGACAAATGGCCCACACGTGCATTGATGACTCTTTTCCTCTCTCTCTCTGTCGGATTGGCAGGCGTCTTCATCATCTGCTGGCTGCCGTTTTTCATCACTCAGATCCTGAACGTCCACTGCCAGACGTGCTACATCCCGCCAGCGCTCTACAGCGCCTCCGCCTGGCTGGGTTACGTCATCAACCCCATCATCTACACGACCTTCAACGTGGAGTTCCGCAAAGCCATCATGAAGATCTTGCATTGCTGAAGCTGGAACAGGGACTGACTCTGGAACAGGGACTGAGAGCCAAGCGGACCAGACCATGAAACTTGCAACTGATGTCTCCACACGAAAGACACGGGCTTTTAAGGATCCCAGACTATAAACACCTTGTCTCTGCTGTCTTCACCACACCATAACAGGAAGCCAGAATGATCCCTTCCTGCCAAAGACGGAGGAACATGAGTCCACCACACACTGGCACCTTCTGAACACGACAATAAATGGATGAGTGCTCACACCACAATGTTATGTAGTTTACATACAGTCTCTCTACACCTAAACACCTTCCATCGCCACCTCCTCTGAGTTCAGTTGTTGTGTTCCTTACTGAAGTTCCCACTTCCTGGCACCCAAGCTAGTATCCTCAGAATTAAACGCAAACCTTGATCATTGTGCCACCACGAAATGTAACGTATGGGTCATGTGGAGATGAGCAGAGAGACATTAGCCCAAACCTAAAGGTGGCAGGTCCCTTATTTTCCGTTCACTCATGGCTGGCATTTATTGCCCCTTCCTCATTTTCCCTTGAGAAGATGATGGGGATTTGCTTTCTTGAATTCCACTGAGTGGCTTGCTGGGCCATTGCAGAGGGCAGCTAGGAGTCAACCACATTGCTGTGGTTCTGGAATCACATGCAGGCCAGACCGGGTAAGGATGACAGATTTCCTTCCCTAAAGGACATTAGTGAACCAGATGGTTTTTTACAACAGGAATTATAGTATCATGATCACTGTTACTCACTTTTAATTCCAGATTCATTTAATGAACCTAATTTAAATTCCTTCCGGCCACGGTGGGATTTGAACTCACGTTTCCTGATTATTAGTCCAGTAACATGACCACAAGGCTACTGTTCAACTCAACAGAGTTGATAAGGTGATAATAAAAGCAAATGGGTTCCTTGAGTTTATAAATGGAGGCACAGAATATAAAAGCAATGTGATTGTACCAGTACTTGCATGACTGTTCTTTCAGAGAGCCAGCAGTCACAATGGGCCAAATGGCCATCTTCTGTGCTCTAATTTAATGGCAACGCAAGCCTTTTCTTCTCCTTAATCCACTCTTGGACAGAGATAATGCCTCGAAGCAGTGAATATACTGAGAAATATACGCAATTATCCTGATTCCCGTTTGGGTAGAGATGTGACCTCTGTCCTTGTCTCACTTTACAGATTGTGATGGAAAGCTCAAATCTTTATCGATCTCTAGTCAGGCACACTGTGCTAGATGATTCAGCAAAGCTGTCCCAGAAACGAGATGGTGCCTGAAAAAAATACCATATGCCAATCTGTCCACCATCAAGTTAGAATTTGAGACAATAAGCGAACACTTTATTTTAAAAAACCGTTCACAGGATGTGGGCTTCGTTGGCTGGGACAGCATTTATTGTCCATCCCTAATCGCCCCTTGAGAAGGTGGTGTTGAGCTGCCTATTTGAACCGCTGCAGTCCATGTGGTGTAGGTACACCCACGGTGCTGTTGGGGAGGGAGTTCCAGGATTTTGACCCAGCGACAGTGAAGGAACGGCGATATATTTCCAAGTCCGGATTTCCACCTTGGCTGGAGAGGCAGAACGGGGGCGGGGGCGGGGGTGGGATGGTGGGGTGGTGGGTGGGTGATGGTGGGGTGGTGGGTGGGTGGGCGGGCCGGCGCAGCCTCAGGATAAAGGGTTGGCAATTCCGGACTGAGATGAGGAGAAACTTCTTCGCTCAGTGCATTGTGAACCTTTGGAATTCCCTGCCCTAAAAAATTGTGGATGCTCAGTCGTTGAGTATATTCAAGACTGAGATTGATACGTTTTTGGATATTAAGGGATATGGGGCTATGTCAGGCGAGGAAGTGGAGTGAGGTAGAAGATCAGCTACGATCTTAATGAATGGCGGAGCAGGCCCTTCTGCTCCATGATGGCCCCTTCTTGCCTAATAATCTATTGTCTGACTGATTAAACTTCGCCATTCAGTATAACCTTAGCAGTGCACTCAGCTAAATTGTACAGTGACACACTAAACTCAGGAGCATCTTGGGGGATGAACAATTTGAACCATTTCTTTAAGTAACATTCGTGAATCGTTAAGTGCCAGGCAATGACAATTGCCAACAAGAGAGAATCTAACCATCTCCCCCTGATGTTCAATGACATTACCATCACTGAAACCCCCACTATCAACACCCTGGGAGGGTACCATTGGCCAGAAACTGAACTGGACGAGCCATATAAAATACTATAGCTACAAGAGCTACAGACTGGGAATTCTGAGGTGAGTAACTCATCTCCTGACTTCCCAAAGCCTGTCCACCATCTACAAGGCACAAGTCAGGAGTGTGATGGAATACTCTTCACTTGCCTATATGAGTGTAGCTCCCACAACACACAAGAAGCTCGACACAATCCAGGACAAAGCAGCCCGCTTGATTGGCACCACATCCACAAACATTCACTCCCTCCACCACCGACGCACAATGGCAGCAGTGTGCCCCATCTGCAAGATGCACTGCAGCAACTCACCAAGGATCCTTTGAAAGTACGTCCCAAACCTGTAACCTGCACCACCATGAAGGACAAGGGCAGCAGATAAATGGGAACACCACCACCTGGAAGTTCTCCTCCACGTCACATACTATCCTGACTTGGAAGGAAATCGCTGTTCCTTCACTATCGCTGGAACTCCTTCCCTAACAGCACTGTGGGTGTACCTGCACCACAGGGACTGCAGCTGTTCAAGAAGGCAGCTCACCACCACCTTCTCATGGGGCAATTAGGAATGGGCAATAAATGAAAGAATGAAAAAACAATTTTACAACAGGACAAACTATCTTTAAGTTTTAAAAAAAAGTTTTTAATTTTAACCATACCAATTCCTAGCCCTGTGTAAGCATATCAAGAGGATTGGGGTATTAAACGTCATATATTGATAGAGACAACTAGAATATGGCCAGTAATCATTGATCCATCCCAATAATTTCTTAGTTCCACAGGAAGGTGGGTTGCATGGAGCACATCAAAGGTAACAAGCAATTCAGTTGAAGAGAATTAGCTGCTAAATGCCAACTGGAGAAGACAGGGCCTCAGTTTAATGTGTCATCCGAATGTCGTCCCTCCGACAGTGCAGCATTCCCTCAGGACTCATCCTCTGACAGTGCAGCACTCCCTCAATACTGATCCTCCATCAGTGCAGTGCTCCCTCAGTACTGACCCTTCGACAGGGCAGCGCTCCCTCAGTACTGACCCTTCGACAGGGCAGCACCTATCCTCTGACAATGCACCACTCCCTCAGCACTGACACTCCAACAGGCCTGCACTCCCTCAGTACTGACCCAACCCCCTCCCTCAACAGTGCAGCACTCCCTCTGCACTGACCCTCCAACAGTACAACGCTCCCTTAGTACTCACCCTCTGACAGTGTAGTGCTCCCTGAGTACTGACCCTTCGACAGGGCAGCGCTCCCTCAGTACTGACCCTCCGACAGAGCTGCACTCCCTCAGTACTCACCCTCCAACATTGCAGCATTCCCTCAGTACTCACCCTCTGACAGTGCAGCACTTCCTCAGTACTGAATCTCCAACAGTGCCAAACTCCCTCAGTATTCACCCTCCGTCAGTGCAGCGCTCCCTCAGTACTGACCCTCTGACCGGGCATCGCTCCCTCAGTACTGACCCTCCGACAGGGCGACGCTGCCTCAGTACTCACCCTCCCCACCCCTAACAGTGCAGCACACCCTCAGTACATCTTGCCTTCAGTGCTGACCCTCTAAGAGGAAGCGCTCCCTCTGTTCTGACCCCCGCTCCAACACTGCAGCACTCTCTCAGTACTGACCCTCCAACAATACAGCGCTCCTCATTTCTGAGCCTCTGACATTGCAGCGCTCCCTCAGTACTGACCCTCTGACAGTGCAGATCATCCTCAGTACTGACCCTCTGGCAGAGCAGCACTCTCTCAATACTGGCCCTCTGACAGGGCAGCACACCCTCAGTACTGGCACTGAGGAGTGTGAGACTTGATGTTGTGCTCATGTCTTTGGAATGGGACTACAAATCTACAACCTTTTGATTCGGGGGTGAGATTGCTACCCCTTGCACCCTGACTACTATTTAACTGTCGTGTCCCAAGGGGGTGGCCTTTTCACTTGACCATGATCATGTCTAAGTGGATGCAACATTTCACAGCTGGTTTCTGAGTCATGTTAGTCACTTTGGATGCCCCTTTGCTTCCATTAACCAATAATTGGCTCAATGAGATGGTGGAGATGTTACATAATAAATATTCTGAGAGGCGACAATGAGTCAATGGAAACTGGGCTGCACCATTTTCAAATTGACATAGGTGCTTCAGTTAAGTAGTCAGAAGAGATCAATTAGCATTATATAAAAGCTGTGTGAGCATTTAGCAGAGTTGAATGATTGGGTGGTTAGTGAAGGATATTCACCCAGGTAAGTGGATGATGGACTTTCAGTTAAAGACAAATCGGAAATGTTGGGAGCAATCAGCATGTTGGGCACTATCTGTGGGGCGAAAGGAGAAAAACAAGTAGAGTTAATGTTTCAGGTTGATGACCTTTTATCAGAACTGAGTAAAGATAGAAATGGAATAGATTTTCAGCAAGTGGAGACGATTGTTTTCAAAATTGAAATGTAAGTGATTGAAGGATGAGAGGTTTCATGGTGTGGTGTCAAGGGAATTAGATTTAGGATAAGTAAAGAAACAAAATGTGTCTATAGGTGTGAATGGCAGAATTTTTAAGAGCCGCTGTTGTCTGAATGCTTTTTTAAAAAAAAAAGTAAAAGTGAAACTGGCAAAAGAAACAAAATGGGGGCAGAGATTAGTCTGAAATTGTTGAACTTTGAAGGCTGTAGGCAGTGTCTGATTTGAGATGATGTGTTGTTCCTTGGGCTTCACTGGAATAGTGGAGCAAGCTGAGGACAGGTTGGAGTGAGAGCAAGGTAGAGAATTAAAATGGCTGGTAACAGTTTTTGTGAACTATTGAGGAAAAAATCCATTGTTCCCCTCATCTCTTGGTCATGGCACTACTATCCGTTTTTAGCATGCTTGTTACTTTGGTGAGTGAGGAACCTAAAGCTCTTGAAGTAACGTTCCCTTTGCGTTTTTGACAATTTGAATTGCTGAGCAGCTCCTTGTCTGTCCTTCCACTAAACAAATTAGGGAGGCTCTGATTGTTTCCAGTGAGCTCAGAGACTTTTCCAAAACCATCTTAGTGAATGAAATGGAATAACATGTCTAAGATGAAGAAGTCTATTTGTGTTGGTTTATTTGAAAGAGCTACCTCTTTGTCCTGTGATAGTGACTGGTAGTGCAGAGCCGATCCTCCTTTTAATATGGCTAATGTTCGTTGGAGCTGTTGGCCTCCAGCCTAAACCAGAAAACTGATTTGAAATTGAGTTAGAAATAGTTTGTGGGAGAGGGAAGGTGATGTTGGGTGTCTAATTTCCAGCCCCTTTTTTATGTAATCTCAGTTGAATAATGCTGTCTTGGTGAGATATATGTTAAATCTAAATGTGCTAAGCACTGCAGTTATAGATTAACCAGGCCATTGAGCAGCTTTGCACAATTAATTTGATTTGAAATGCTATTGATTTTCCTGACAAATAATGATGCTCATTAATTTGTTACTAGTCTAGAGTTCTGACTGAGTTGTAATGTTACATTATTTTACAGTGAAAAATCTGGATATTCTGGCTTTTATTTTTTGAGAATCACCCAATCATGTTCCCTAGTACCTAGCTGTTAGATGCTGACTGGGGTCTTTAAACATATAAATGTGATTATAATAGGTTTCCACTTGTGGGGGAGACCAGATTTAGGGATCATAAATATAAGATTGTCACTAATAAATCCAGTGGGGAATTCAGGAGGAACTTCTTCTCCCAGAGAGTGCGGGAGAATGTGGAACTCACTCCCACAGGGAGTGGTTGAGGTGAATAGTGTAGGTGTATTTATCCATCTCCACCAACCCCCCCCCCCCCCCCCCCCGCCCCTTAAATACATTAGGGAAATGGGAATAGAGAGGTATACTGAGTTAGGTGGGAGGAGGCTTGACTGGAACATTACCACTGGTGTGGGCAGGAGGGGTTGTATGAGGTTTCCCAATGTTCCAAAGAAAATATTGATTGATATATTCTCTAGATTCACAATGATTCCTGGGATGAGGAACTGTAGCTATAAAGATAAGCTGGGACTCTCTTGGAGAAAATAAGGCTGAGAAGAGACTAGATAAGAGAGATTCAAGATCCTGAGGGCTATGGACAGGTAAATAGTGAGAAACTGTTCCCACTCAAGAGAACATCAAGAACTAAAGGGCACAGATTCAAAATAATTGTGGGAAAAGGAGTAAATGTGATGTGAGGAAAATTTTTTCACCCAGAGGGTGGTTGGAGTCTGGAACGAACTTCCTGAAAGGGTGGTGGAGGTAGGTTCAACCGAGATATTCAAAGGGAAATTGGATTGCTCCCTGAAAAGTGTGCGAGGTTACAGGGATAAGGCAGAGGAGTGGGACTAGGCAGAATGCTCTTTCAGAGAGCCAGTGCAGACACAACGGGCCAAGTGTTGTCCTCTTGCACTGTAAAGATACTTTTGGCATTGTATCATAGTATTTCTTGGATTGATGTGCAAATCAAAAGGTTGAATTTGAGTGGATTGTTTAGTTATATGCTGTCAGAATTGACTTCCCCTGGTCAGTGACCCTGATAGCCTGCTTGAGATCATTTGAAGAAATGATTTACCCGCACACTAACATAGACAACTGGTCATTGAGGGCCCTGTGCCTTGTGGTTGTCCTCTCTACATCTGAATAGAAATGGGTTTGGTTGACTTCTTACATATGGGACTTGCCTCCATTAGATGTAATTAATCCTGCATTTATTTACACTGCCGTCCAGTTGAATGGTCGACCATCACCGATGACCATCTGCAGGCTAAACAGTTTCTGCATTTGTACAGCACGGGGAGGCCGTTCAGCCCATCCTGCATGTACTGACTCTTATCTGATTAGTTCCGCTCTTGTGGTGTTCCCTGTAGCCTTAAAGTTCCACAAATAGGAATATTCACTTTAGAATCTGCTGCTGCCGTCGTTTCACAACCGTTTTTTTAAAAAAAAGTTTCTCGTGTTGCTACGGTTTGTTCAGCAATCCCCCGTTTAAAATCTAACTCTGCTGTCATTGAATGGTTTGTGATATTTTTTTCAGAACCTCAATGTCCTCTTAAGCTTTTCCATTCTCAAAGCAATCCCAGCTTCTCCACGTTTTACCTGTACGAGGAAAAGCTGATGATACCATGGACTAGGAACACAGATTTTAGTTAAGAGACGGGGTGTGGGGCGGGGAGAGGGTGGAGGAGAAGTGTGAAGAACATTTTTATTTTTTAACACTGCGCGTGTGATGCCCGCGAGGGGTGGTGGAAGTGGGGGGATGAATGATTTCAAAAGTGGTATTTTTTTCCCCAAGCCTCAGTTTTGATGTGATCCAATTTTTATTAACCACTCCACAGCAAACTCGAGGGTAGAATCGGAGGAGTAGTTTATTTTACACATACAAAGCAAACACGTACCACACCTCCCACACACTTTTACGTTCATACAAAAGAGGGATAAAGGAAGCATTACAGGGCAAAGACCACAGAAAATAAAAATTATTTCACTGGACTCCAGAATCAAAGGTCCAATGATGTATTCCTTTCAGAGTCAGCAGTTGAAGACTAATCCTGGATAATTCACTTTTCCAGTGCGCAGAACTTCTATGATGAGATGAATTAGTCTTGTAGGCGCTGGTGCAGTAAGTTCCAGTAGAAACAGTGCAGATGGGGGCTAGGGCCTTTTAAACTTGGACAGAGTCCTGGCTCTGCTGCCACTTGCTCTATGGAAGATAGCAATCTGCTTCGCAGCTCCACAAGGCAGGGTAACTGGTTCTCCCAGCTAGGATGGTGGGGAAATCATGTGATATGACTCCCATTTCTCCACTTTGGTTCGGACAAAGGATTTATTTATATTCCTTAGTCTGGATTCTTGATGGTTAATGTTTCAACCATTAATCATTTCCAAGAGGTTTTGGGGTCCTTTGAACTCTGACTGGTCTTCTCTGTTGGCCAGGCCTTGGCCTTAGAAATGTAATTGGTCTTTGTACAATTTCCTTGGATTTGATCTTTGCAGTCACAACAATCATTGGCGTCTCTTCAGAGATAACGAAGTGGCAGTTGTTCTGAGTGCCAGGAAGTTACTTTTGTTTGAGTCAGCCAGCAATGGCTCCAGTCATTTGAAAGCCTTCATCCAGGTTTTTTTAAACATGTAATTTAGCCACTTAAGTTTTATAAAAATAGTGATCTTGGCTACAGGACAGCAGAATATGCAGGACTACAGGGAAATGGCACTAGCTGAATTGCTCAGTTGACAGATCGAATGGCCTCCTTGTGTGACAAATCTTGTTGTTGTATCTAGCAGACTAGCACGCAAGAGATTAAAATCAGGCGTCCATCTATACGAAGTGGCCTGTCTGTTTCCTCAAGGCCTGAGAAAAAGGTGACTTCCCTCAGTTGGCATTGAGTTAAATTTTTTATTCATTCATGGGGCGTGGGTGTCAGAATTAACCGCATGTAGGCCAGACCAGATAAGGACAGCAGCAGATTTCCTTCCCGAAAGGGCATTAGTGAACCAGATGGGTTCGTGGCCGTCACTAGATTTTTAGTACCAGATTTTTATGGAATTCTAATTCCACCATCTGCCATGGCAGGATTTGAACCCGGGCCCATACAGCATTGCCCTGTGTCTCTGGATTACTAGTGCCATCCATTATGTGGCACCTCCACTCCCTCTCTTCTCCCACGTGTTGTTTGTGGGTCTTAGAAACGGAAGGAGGACTCTTGGAGCTCATCGGTGTGTTCATTCTTTCTTCTACGCTGTAGATTAGATTCTAACTATGGTTTATTTTTCTCTCAGTTTACGAGCATGGATTTGGAAATTGAGGGGATTATAGGAAGATTTTCAGATGCCATGAGCCGTGGCGGGATATCCGAAGTGGCATCTTTGGTGAAAGCTGAGAGGACCAGATTGGAAAGCGTGACGGTTCATGTGGCGGTCACCGGGACCCCGAGAGCGGGGAAGTCTGCTTTCATTAATTCAGTCATGGGTTTCAAGGATGGCGAAGATGGCGCGGCACCCACCGGCCCCGCCCAACAGGTGACAAAGCCGGCGCCTTACAGCCGGCCGGGGAACCCCAGTTCTGTGTTCTGGGAGCTGCCCAGCGTTCGGGGATCCGGCTTCTCGTCGGGCAACTACCTGAAGGCGGTGGAGGTCGACAAGTACGTCGGCTTCTTCATCCTGTCATCGACGTGGTTCACGTGGGAGGTCGCAGCCCTTGTCAGCGAGCTCAGGCGGGTTGGCAAGCAGTTCTACCTCATTCGCACCAAGATTGACTTGGGCCCTCCTGGCTACAGGGAGAAGGAGTTCATTGAGGACGTCCTGAATGTTTTCACCGCTGGCTACTTTGAAAACCTGGACATTGAATACGCGATTGCTCACTTCTTCTGTGTCTCCTGCCACCAGGTTGACAGGTTCGACTTTCTGGAGTGCGTCCAGGCTCTGCAGAGAAATTCCTCTCCTCCACTCCAGAAACACGCCCTGCTGCTCTCCCTGCACTACTTGGCCAACAAGATGGAGCTGAAGGACTCCCTGAGGGAGTTCATTCCGGTGTCGGCGATCTACAGCTGCCTCATCGACCCCATCCCCATCGAGCAGCTGCCTTACCAGGCCAATGTCCACTTTCTGTACAACGAGATCCGGCTTTACCGCGTCCTGTTAGGGCTGGACTACCCGGCCTTGAGCAAAAGGGCCAAGCTGATTCGCCAGCCGACCTTTGTCCTCTCGGATGAGATCCAGACCACGATGGCAAAGATGCTGACGGAGAAGGGCGTCTCGGAGGAGCTGCTGAAGTGGACGGAGATAAACGCGTCGGTCTCCCACAGCTACGTGAAGTGGATTCCCTTTCTCGAGACCCTGCCTGGAGGGAAGCTGTCTGGGGCTTCCACCATCCGCTTGTTGGATACCATGCTGCAGAAGTTTACGGACGATGCCTGCCGTGTTCAGAGGAAAATGGAGGATGTACTGAAGGGTGAATAACACTGTTTGAGGCCCAACAATCTAATGGTGTTTGGTACACATGAAGGGAGAGCAAAGCTCAACTTCAGTATCAAAGGCCAACGTTGGTATCCTCTGGTAGGTGACGTGGCTTAATTCCCTATTCTTTTCCTCCATAGTCTGCAACGTAACCTTTGTTGCAGAGGCATTCCATGCTCTGCCAGTCCAAGATTGTTAATGCACAATGCCTTCTCTTCTGAAAGTACAAAACATATCCATTTCATCCCAAGACCTTCAGATGAAATTCTACTTGGCAGTTCACATGGGCATGGGCCAAAATTGAAGGCTAGGCACTACAAGACTCGTATTTCACTGCAGCCGGTAGCTACCATGCTAGGTGGGTGTGAAGTTTTGCCTAAGCACATTACTGCAACCCTCCAGCTGTTGTCAATGCAACATATTGACTGACCCTCTTTGTCTGAATGAGCAACATAACCCAGATGTGTTTTCTTTTGTAAGTTTAAGCTGTATTGTACATCCAAGTGTTGATGCAATATTGGGGATAATTTCTTCTATCCTTCCCATGTTAAACGTAGCAATAGCTCTTGTAGATGTTGTAATAGTAAACACCATCATTAAACAGCTAATGACGGTCTTTGTAAGCCCTAGTGTAGATTGAATTGCTGACTCTCCACTTTTAAAGGTGATGGGCGTGATATTTTTGACTTTAACCTGAGTCCAGTGTGGTTGTCGAGCAGTTGGGGATATGATGCAACACTTCAATTTTTTTTTTAAAAAAATGAACCTTTGTTTCAAGCACATCAACACTAATTAAGCCCAATATTTTGTCAGAATGGCTGACTATTGACGGCAATGCTTTGTTTTCCTCTCCTCCCAACAGGAGGAGATATTAGAAACTTGTCACTGCAGGGGGAGTTGGTGGGTGAAAGGCCAGGATTCAATAAGGAAATGCCAAATGTGTGCAAAAGAAATGGAAGATGTGATTTCTGAGCAATGCAAGTAAACTCACTTTTTTTGCTGAAAATGTAAACAAAGCTGTTTCTTGTACAGATTACAGCTGAGTGAGTCTCATTTTATTTCACGAAAGGAATGCTATTGGGAGTGTCAAAATTCGCACAACTTAACGTTTCAGTCTATTTCCAGTTGATAACTGAACCCACTACGGTTATTTGAGAAACTTCAGAATTTAAATAAAATTATTAATGTGTACAGTGACTGATCTGACTTTTCAAAGTAGCTTTAGTGAAGGGTTTAACTGCAGTTGACTTAAAAATAAAAAAAAAAATTTTTTAAAGGCTTCAACATTTTTTGTTAACTGCATGTAACCTGTTTGTCATCCACTTTTTCATTTTCCAGTTCTGTTCAAGAATTTCCTGTAAATACTGTTTTCATAAATGCAGGTTTGTATGTGGGTCATCAAAGACTTTTTGTGTTGGAGCTGCCTGTCACTCGTGAGGAATTGATTTATTAAAATGAATAACTTATGCAATTTATCCTGGAGTCAGCTACCTTGGAATTTTTTCTCTATGATAACTGTGTAGTTATGTTTCTGAAACTGGATTAGGTATACACACGTTCCCAAACCCTGGATAACTTTAAAAGCAATTTTTGTTTTGATTTGCAGCATAGTGAAGCCATTTAGCCCATGTCTGTGCCAACTGGGATTGGTCCCTAGCCTTGTGGGTTACAGCATGACACGCATATTTCCAAGTGCACTTTTTGGGGAAGTGGTGGCGTAGTGGTATTGTCACCAGGCTGGTATTCCAGAGACCCAGGGTAATGCTCAGGGACCTAGGTCCAAATCCCAATGGTGAAATTTGAATTAAATTTATATTTAAAAAAAAAAAAATAGACCCCACGTCTGACCATTTTTCTTGTTGTAAAGTCCCATCTGGTTCACTGACCTTCAGATGTTCTTGTCCTTATCTGGCCTACATGTGACAACAGATCTACAGCAATGTGGTTGACTCTTAATGTCTGAACAAGGTCAATTAGGGATGGGCAATACATGCTGACCAAGCCAGCGATGTCCACATACAATAAATGTGTATAAAGTTGCTGCCTGTACCCCATCACATATGAATTTCTAAAAATTCATTCATGGGATGTGGGCTATGCTGGCTGGGCCAGCATTAATTATCCATCCCTAGTCGCCCTTGAGGGTGGTAGTGAGCTGCCTTGAACAGCTGCAGTACATGTGGTACAGATACACCCACAGTGCTGTTGGGGAGGGAGTTCCAGGAGTTTGACCCAATGACAATGAAGAAATGGCTGATATATTTCCAACTCTGGATGGTGAGTGACAATGATGGCAACTTCCAGGTGGTGGTGTTCCCATGTGTCTGCTGCCCTTGTCCTTCTCGATGGTGGTGGTTGTGGGTTTGGAAGGTGCTTGGAAGGGGATTTGGTGAATTCCTGCAGTGTCTTGTAGATGGTGTACACTGCTGCTACTGTCACTGATGGAGGGAGTGAATGTTTGTGGATGGGGTGCCAATCAAATGGGGCTGCTTTGTCCTGGTTGGTGTCGAGCTTCTTGAGTGTTGTGGGAGCTGCACTCATCCAGACAAGTGGAGTTTTCCATCAC
The DNA here is from genome assembly GCF_964194155.1 of Cetorhinus maximus. Lineage (NCBI taxonomy): Eukaryota > Metazoa > Chordata > Chondrichthyes > Lamniformes > Cetorhinidae > Cetorhinus > Cetorhinus maximus. The sequence continues at coordinate 7,788,026 of NC_135901.1, forward strand.
ACTCCTGACTTGTGCTTTGCAGATGGTGGACAGGCTTTGGAGTGAGGAGATGAGTTACTTGTCACATGGTTCCTGGCCTCTGACCTCTCGTAGCCACAATATTTATATGGCAGTTCAGTTTCTATGCCCATCTAATCCTTCTGCCAATGACATTAAATTTGTCTCCTGGTTGTTGAAGGATACCAACATTCCCCTTGGTGAGGTCAATCTGTGGGCAATGGTGGGCAGGTAGCAAATGATCCATTCAGAGGGGTGTCTTCCCTTGGTGTACCTTTCTCTTTGAAGGCCAAGTGACAGGTTCTGTCTCAGGCACTGCACCATGAAGCTGCCAAGTGACATTGGGGATTGTTGCCACTGACCATTTGTGGCATAGCATGCCAACCCATAAGAATTGATTCCCAGGTGCAATTGTCGATGCTTAGGGTCTTCGTGTCATGGCTACAAGCATCCTTGAACCATTCCTTTGGTTGTCCACTAGTAATTTGTCTCCATGTACCTTGCTACACGGATGGTCCTTGGGAGTGTGACCATCTTCCATTGTTATAACCACAGCCAGTGTTAATTGTTGTGCAAACCAAATCTCAGGGAAACTTGTCTTATGGACTATACCCTTGTTTACATAATACAAAAAAAAGGCGATGTACCGATCTTAGTAAGAAGTCCAGTAATGCTTTTACTTTCTTAAAATCGCAAGAGTTTTATTAGCAACAATAAAGGGAAATGTAAACACACAAGATTAGTTACACCATTGATGTTAGGTTTTTTTTTTAAAACATTCCCCCAAAAAAAAGGAAAATTCTACTTGGTCAAACCAACAAGTAAACACCTCCCAGGCAACAGTCCCTTTTATAGATGGTTAGCTATAAAATCCAGTAATATTACACAAGGCCAAGTGTTGTAGCTTTAATAAAAGCATAGCACATGACCTCTACCCTCTTCCACTCTGTTGGAATCCACTTCAGAATAAAACTGCTTGTTGCAGCCCAGGACTTTTCTGTTGACTGAATGGCCGGTTCAAATGGCATCCTCTCCGGGCCCAGGGCTCCAGCTATCTCTAATCCTAAACTCTTTCCCCTTCCATCCCAGTCCCATTGTTCTCACACCTCTTTGAAACTCAAACCCTTCCACATATAAAATCTTTTTCTGTTTCTGTCTTGTCTTTGCTTTTTGGGTCAATAAAATATAGTAACCCCACTACTCTACCTATGGAACTCATGCGAAATGTAAAGATGGTTTTTGGTACCGCTGACTCCCCTTTGATATTCAAACAAACTCTCAACTTCTCTAAAAATGCAAATTTTAGATCTAACCTAGTTACTTATACCTCAAGCTTAACACCCCTATCCTTTCCATCTTTCAAAACCAACAAGACAACCTGACTCCTATTAATCTCCTGCACGCACACGTGCGCACACACTGCCTCTGTTTGAGTACCGACACACTTAGGCAGTCCTCTCAAATACAGAGCTCCTGAGGTAAATGGGTACTTCATATCCACTCTGCATCATGGCCCTCCCCATTACAGATAAAATGCCTAACTTTGTACACCACTTATATCTGTTCCTCGGTCTCTGTGCCAAAGAAAGCGAAATCGGGAACATTTTCTTCAGGGAAGCCCCTTTGGAAGGGCCAGATTTAAGGTAAGACAGCAGCCATTAAATTGGGTTCCATTTTAGATAGGAAGCCTGCGAGTTTGAAGTGGGCCTGGAGGATTCTGACGACTAAACCTCAAATTTTTCCATATCGGCAAACAAAGAATATCATTACCAAGTTGATGAGTCCCTCTAGGTAGCATCTATGCTAGCAGAATGATTTAATATGCTACAACATCAGCACATTTGGCACCTTGACTTCCCAATATATGGTGTGTTTGGGGGGAAAAAAATCTTAAAAATGAGTCAAATGTCCAACCACCTCTATGCAGAGTCCCTCAAAAGCATAATTATGCGTAATCATTCCTGCAGTTTATTTTCTTTAAACTAGAAAGGCCATCCAACACCAGCTTCCTCTTCCCAAGCCAGTATGCCCAGTGGCGAGGCGCAAATCACTCCAAACCTACTCTGGTGCACAGGACAGTTCTTTCATATGCCTGATACCAGACTCTGGAAGCAACTGCTGTACTCAGAATTCAGTGGAGGCAGGAGACCCTTCATTGACGCTTCTTCCTCCCCACCCCCCTTCCCCTCCCCCCGCCCCAAGTAACACCGACTCATGGGAGTCCCTGGCTTGTGACCGACCAAAATGGATGGAGGAGGTTCTTTTGTGAAGGTGAAGCCCAGGCGTCCGAAAGAGCATGCAAACCCGTGGAGAAGCCATCTGCCCCACCCTTCAATCTCCAGCTGTCGCTGCATGTGGCACAGTCTGCAGATGGTACGCTGGGCTTCTCAGCCACCATAGAACCCATTGGACTGGAGTGGAAGCAAGTCATCCTCGACCCTGAAGGGCTGCCCAAGTAGGTGATGTTAAATCACTGCACAAATTATCACCTCCTTTCAAAATATTAAACAGGAATTTTATCCAAATAAACATTTTAAAGTTTTCCTCTCTAGCATTTCATTTACATAGTTTTGAAAAGTAATGCACGCACTGATGAGGGTTGAACCAGGACATTCAGTGACTCGTCTGTCTCAGTGCCCTTATATTCCAGCTACGAGGGAGCCTTTGATATATATTTAGACAGTGAAAATACAGCTGTAAGTGAATGGATATTGAGTCTTAAACCCAAAGTGCTGGAAGAGGTTGAGACCTTTTGAATGGAAACTCCGATGGGGAATTCGGGAGAAACTTCATTTCCCAGCGAGTGGTGAGAATGTGGAAATCGCTACCACAGGGAGGGGTTGAGGTGGATAGCACAGATATGTTTAAAGGGAAGTTGGAGAGACATTAGAGAGAAAGGAACAGAAGGGTGTGGTAAGCGGGTGGGAGGAGGCTCATGTGGAGCATAAATACTGGCATGCAGCAGATGGGCCAAATGGTCTGTTTCTGTGCTGCTGTCGTGTAGAAAAGTCGGCCCTTTCAAATAAAAACCCTATGGATAAATTTAATCATGTGAAATGTGTAATTTTTTTAAAGTCTCAATTTGTGTGCTAGAAGTTTTATTGAGTTGAAAAAGCAAATGGAAATTTGTGTAGAATTTTTTTGGCTATATGTAGGAAAAGAGACTTTAACATTTTGTTCAATAGTAGGGTATAAGGCCACAGATGATAGTCAATGAGCCATTACCGCTTAGAAGGGAGGCCATTTGGCCCATCGAGTCCATACTGGTCCTCTGTAGAGCAATCCAGTCAGTCCCATTCCCTCCACTCTATCCCCGTACCCCTGCAAGTTTATTTCCATCAGGTTTCCACCCAATTTCCTTTTGAAATCATTCATTGTCTCTGCTTCCACCACCCTCGTGGGCAGCGAGTTCATTACCACTCGCTGTGTAAAAAAGTTCTTCCTCACATCACCCCCGCATCCCCTGTGCAAAACCTTAAATCTGTGTCTCCTGTACCTCGCTAATGGGAACATGTTTACTTTGTCTACTTTATCTAAACCTGCCCTAATCTTATTCACCTCTAACAGTGGAGATGTTAACATTTTTCCCCATAGGAAATATTGACATGATTGGAACATTAGAACATAAGAAATAGGAACAAGAGTGGACCATTCAGCCCCTCGAGCCTGCTCCGCCATTCAATAAGATCATGACTGATCCTCTTGTGTTTCGATTTCTACATTCCCATCTAACCCTGGTAACCTTTGATTCCCTTGCCTCATAAGAATCTGTCCACCTCCTCCTTAAATATATTCAATTACTCCGGCTCCACCATCTTCTGAGGCAGAGAATTTGAAAGTCGCACAGCCCTCTGAGAGAAAAAAAAATTTCCTCATCTCTGTCCTAAAAGGGCGACCTCTAATTTTAAAACAGTGCCCCCTAGTTCTGGACTCACCCATAAGAGGGAACATCCTTTCGACATCCACCTTGTCAAGGCCGTTCCGGATCTTGTATACACTTCAATCAAATTACCCTGATTTTTGAATACAAAGCCTGACTGTATACCCAGCATAGCTTGTTGGCTAGCAGCCTGGCCGCAGGGTCATAGGCTGTAGATTCAAGGCCCAGTCCAGTGACTCGAGCCCACAAGCTGGGCTGACACTCCTGATGCAGTGCTGAGGGAATGCTGCACTGCCATATGAGGCTTTTAACCGAGGACCCCCCGTCTTCCCTCTCGGGTGGATGTAAAGGATTGCAAGGGTACTATTCCGAAGAAGAGCAGGGGAATTATCCCTACTGTGCCATGAGCATTTATCTCTTGGCCAATGACACTGAAAAAAGCAGTAATCACATTGGTAATCCGACAATGCGACAGTGCTTACACTTCAAAAGTACTTCATTGACTTGTAAAGTGCTTTGGGATGTCATGAAAGGTGCTTTATAAAGGCAACATATCTACCAAATTGTTTAGAATAGATAAGAGTTGTGTATTGCTGAGGCACATGCTGCAAAGATTTTCGTCTTGCACTTAGCAGATTGGTCAAGGTGTTACTTTGGACAATGCACCAAGGGAACTGTTTCCCCTCAGGCTTTTGTTTAATTCAAAAAAAGGCGTAATGCCTGGACATGTTCCTTTTGCCTGCAGAGGACAGGTTCCTCTTTCTGAATATATGTCGCTTCTGCTAAATCTTCTTGATCGGAACCCGTGTCCCCTGAGCATTAGCCTGGACCACTGGATTACTAGCCCAGTGACAGTACCACTACACCGCCATCTCCCCCGAAACTCTTTGGGCTACATTTAAGTTTTTAGTGGGTGGTTGCACCTCAAGAAAGTTTAGTGACTCTTGATGGCTTGTGTTAACAACTCTTGTTTGGACATGGAGACAATTATTTGGCCTTGATCAATCATCCTGGCGTTGACCGTTGATTAACTTGCCTTCGATATTTCCTCCCAAGTTTTCAGCAATTAGATGAGGTTATGTTCTTTTTTAGCCATCTTAATGCCTTTTAAGGAAATATGTCCTCTTTTTCAATCCTATTAATGCTTCTTAAGAATATATTTTCCCTTTTTCCGTATCTTAATGCCTTTTAAAGAAGATATTTTCCTTTGTTCAATTATCTTAATGCCTTTTGAGAAATGCTCTCTTTTTCAGTCATCTTAATGCCTTATAATATGCCGCCTCCATGCATTTGAGGAGATATTTGATCATCTTAATGCCTTTTAAGAAGCTTTTCAAAATTCTCCAGATTTTGGGAAGGTTCCATTAGATAGGCATATAGCAAATGTGATTCCTTTATTCAAGAAGGGAGGGAGACAGGAAGCAGGAAACTACAGGCTCGTTAGCTTAACATCTGTCATCGGGAAAATGTTAGAAGCTATTATTAAAGATGTTATAGCAAGGCATTTAGAAAAACTCAAAGCAATCAGGCAGAGTCAACATGGTGTTTTGAAAGGGGAATCATGTTTAACCAATTTATTGGCGTTCTTTGAAGGAGCCACATGTGCTATGGATAAAGGGGAACCAGGAGATGTACTGTAATTAGATTTTCAGATGGCATTTGATAAAGTTTCACACAAACGGTATTGTGGAAAATAAAAGCTCATAGGTGTAGGGGTATATTGGCATGGATTGGCTGGCTAACAGGAAACAGAGGGTAGCCATAAATGGATCTTTCTCTGGTTGGCAGGATGTGACGAGTGGTGTACCGCAAGGATCAATGCTGGGACCTCAACTTTTTACAATTTATGTAAATGACTTGGATGAAGGGGCAGATGGTTTGGTGGCTATATTTTCTGCCGACACAAAGATAGGTAGGAAAGTAAGCTGTGAAGAGGACATAAAGAGGTAGACATAGATAGGTTAAGTGAGTGGACAAAGACCAGGCAAATGGAGTACAATGTGGGCAAATGTGAAATTGTCCATTCTGGCAGGAAGAATAAAAAAGAAGCATATTATCTAAATGGTGAGAGATTGAAGAGATCTAAGATTCTGGATGATCTGGGTGTCCTAGTGCATGAATCACAAAAGGTTAGTATGCAGTAATTAGGAAAGCTAATAGAATGTAATAGTTTATGCGAGGTGAATTGAATACAAAAGTAGGGAGGTTATGCTTCAGTTGTACAAGGCACTGGTGAGACCACACCTGGAGAACTGTGTACAGTATTGGTCACCTTATTTAAGGAAGGTTGTAAGTGCGTTGGAAGCAGCTCAGTGAAGGTTTACTAGACTAATACCAGGAATGGGTGGGTGTCTTATGAGGAAACATTGGATAGGTTAGGTTTGTATCCGCTGGAGTTTAGAAGAGTAAGAGGTGACTTGATCGAAACATTTATGATCCTGAGGGGTGAGTGGATGTGGAGAGGCTGTTTTCTCTTGTGGGAGAATCTAGACTAGGGGTCACTATTTAAAAATAAGGGGTCACTCATTTAAGACAGAGATGAGGAGAAAATTTTTCTCTCGGAGGGTGGTGGGTCATGAAACTCTCTTACTTGAAAGGCGGTGGAAGCAAGGTCTTTTAATCTTTTTAAGGCAGAGCTACATAGATTCTTGATTGACAAGGGGGTGACAGGTTATCAGGGGTAGGAGGAGGTTACAATCAGATCAGCCATGATTTTATTGAATGGCGGAGCAGACTTGAAGGGTCTTTTGGCCTACTCCTTCTCCTAGTTCATATGTTTGTTTATGTCCTCATTTTGGTTATCTTAATGCATTTAAGAAGTTATGTTCTCTTTTTCAGTCATCTTAATGCCTTCTGAGAAGACATGTTCTGTATCTTAATGCATTTTAGAACATTTGTCCTCTTTTCCAGTCATTTGGGGAGATGTGTTCTATTTATCAATCATCTTAATGCCGTTTGAGAAAATATGTCCTTTTTAGTCATCTCATGGCCTTTTAAGAAGATGTGCTCTCCTTTTGCGAATGCCTTTTAAGATGTTCTATTTTTCAGTCATCTTAATGTCTTCATCTTCATGTCTTTTGAGAAGATAGGTCCCCATATCCTTCAACATGTTAATGCCTTTTTGCGACGCATTTTTGGGGAAAGGGGCTTGTAATGGCTGTAGGGGCCGAATAACCACCCCAACCACGTGGTCCTCATTTTGAATTCCGACCGTTGGCGGGAAAGCTCGAGCCGCCCGCCGCCCGCCGCCCGCGCGGGTTCTGGAGGTGGTGGGGATCTGATTGGACGGCGGGCCGCCGCCGCGCGATGGGCGATGCAGAAGCGCCCGCCGTGATTGGACGCGGGGGCGTGGCGATGGCTGTCCCTGCCCCCTCCCTGCGGCCGCCCCGGTATTTAAGCCGTTGGATGGAGGGGGAAGCGACGCCATTTGAGGATGTGAGGTGGAGGGGCTGGTCATGGAATAAAGTAGAAATAAAACATTATAAGAGGGAACACTGTTTTTGAAATAAGGTTACTATAATCAGGAGAGGCACCCCTTTGTTTTAAAAAGTGAAATAAAAGGCACACAGGACCTCATTGGGTTGCCAGTTTTGGCAGGGTCAAAGGTCGCCCAAACATTGGCCAACTAATGTGGCTCTGACTGCATGTCAGAACTGTTGGACCTAAATGAAAAGTTTCCCTCTTAAGAGGGAAGATAGGCTTTAAGAGATAGGAAAGGTTGCGACATAGTCCTAGAGCAAGTCAGTGAAGCTTATCAGGTTGGAGGTAGGCAAGTGACCAGTGGCGGGCTGAAGAGTTGAAATAAGGCAGTAAAGGGTCTCAGAGCACCAAAGGTCCAGGTAAGACGAAATGGCAGGAATTACGTGCACACACACACCATCATTATCATCATCACACCATCATCATTGCATGTGGGCAAAAGGGAGAACGGCGCCAATTTCACTTGGGATTCGCCGAGTGCCCCTCGCTCAAACGGAGCCAGGGCGACGCCCCGGAGCGAATTGCTTTGGCGTTGCACCCTTCAGCCACCTTGCGGAGCCCTGGCCAATGTTGACGCGTGGGAGGATTTGGGTGCCCCACACCCGAAACGCTGCAAGCTGCCCCGCTGGCGGCAGCAAGCAATAAAGGGCGGCGAATGGCATGTCGGCTCTCCCCTTGCGAGGGAGGTGCTGTTTTAAGAGTAAGGAAGTTTTGCCCCCATTATACAAGGCCTTGGCGAGACCACGCCTGGAGCACATGTGCACAAGTTTCAGTCTCCTTAGCTAAGGAGACTTGCCTTTGGTGGGGATGCAGTGAGGGTTCACGAGACTGATCCCTGGGATGCTGGCATGGAGGTGAAGCGCAGAATGGCCTCCTTACTCATTCCGTGAATCCCTACGAGAGGGCCGACCTACGAGGTGAGATTGAAGTAGGGGAGCCTGTTACCGCTGGAGTTTGGAAGAATGGGAGGTGATCTGATTGAAACTTTGAACATTCTTCGAGGGTTTGACGGGGTCGGTACCGACAGATTATTTCCCTCCTGCGGCTGTAAAGTCTAGAATGGGGGGCGGCGGGGGCGTCACATTCTCAGGGTGAGGGGTCGTCGATTTTGGACTGAGATGAGGGGAAATTCCTTCACTCGGAGGGTTGTGAATCTTTGGAATTCTAACCCCCCCCCCCCCCCTCCCCGAGAGCTGTGGATGCTCCGTCACTAAGTCTATTCAAGTCTGAGACTGATAGGATTTTGGGCGCGAAGGGATAGGGCAGGAAGGTGGAGTCGAGACAGAAGATCAGCCGCCATCCTAATGAATGGGGGAAGGGGGCAGGCCCGAGGAGCTGAATGGCCTCTCCCTGTGCTGCCGAATGGCCTGTTTCTGTGCCCTATATCCTGTGTGGTTTCCGACAAGTGCCCCAGTTCCTTCTGCTAACACCCCTCATGCGAAAAACCGACAGATTTGTAATAGCAGGCAAACCTTTAAACTGTGAATAAAAACGGGGCTCATGAAATAATTCATTATTTAGGAAGTAAATAGGAAGGGAATCCCCCGTTTAAAAATCGTACCATTGTAACTTATATTGACTTTCATCATTCTCTCAACCAAAATACAGCGGCTGACTCCCTCCCAAACCGGAGCTCAAATTCAGTGGTATTGTGGTCACCCTTTGCAATGCAGTCATTGACTGCTGGATGATTAACAAACCCCCCCACCACCCCCCCCCCCACCCCTCCCCCGGTTGTCCCTCCTCTCTAACTCTCGCCTGGCCTGTTCCCGAGCCATTTTGAAAATATACTGTTCTAGAAAAACTGTCCTGGCTGTGTTCTAGAAATTTGAGACCGCGAGTAGAGTGCTGGTGTAGTGTTGTGGGTTTAAACTGCCCACCCGTGTATGTGACGGTGATGAGGAAAGCTCGCAGGTGGCTCCTGAATTATTTCATGAGCCCCATTTTTATTCACTACTGTTTAAATCTCTGCCTACTCTTACAAATGTGTTGGCTTTTGGCATGAAGGATGTTAGCAGAAGGAACTGAGACACTGATCGGAAACTACACAGGATTATACAGCACAGAAACAGACCAGTCGGCCCAACCAGCCCATGCTGCTGTTTATGCTCGACTCGAACCTCCTCCGATATTCCTCATCCAAATCTCTCATTGTAACCCCTCTATTCCGTTCTCCCTCATGTGTTCATCCAGCTTCCCCCTTAAATACATCTACACTATTCACCTCAACCACTCCCTGTGGGAATGAGTTCCACATTCTCTCCCACTCTCTGGGTAAAGGAGTTTCTCCTGAATTTCCCATTGGATTTCTTGGTGACTGTCTTATATTGACAGCCTCTGGTTCTGCACTTCCCCACAAGAGGAAACGTTCTCTCTGTATCCACTCTTATCGAAACCTTTCATCATTTTAAAGACTTCTACTAGGTCACCCCTCAGCCTTCCAATTTTTCCAAAAGAGACCCAGCCTGCCAACCCCTGCCTGATATATATACCCACGCATTTCTGGGATCACCCTTGTAAATCTTCCCTGCGCCCTCTCCAGTGCCCCTGTATCCTTTTTATAATATGGTGAACAGTTCTGCACACAGTACCGTAAGTCTGGTCTAATCTCGGTTTGGTGCTGGTTGAGCAGAACTTCCCTACTTTTCAATTCTAGCCCTCTAGAGATAAAGCCTGGTGTTTGTTTGCTTATTTCTACGGCCTCGCTAACCTGTGGCACGGTTTTCAATGATTGACGTATTCGTAACCGAGACCCCTTTGTTCCTCTACTACACCTAGACTACCATCTTCCAAGTAATTCGTGACCTCTCTGTTCTTCCCACTGAAATGAATTACCTCACATTTATCTGTGCTGAACTTTATTTGCCAATTATTTTCCCATCCTGCAAGTTTGTTGCTGTCCTCCTGTAATTTGTTGCAGACCTCCTCACTCTTTCCCCCAGCACCCCCTGCCAATTTGGCGTCAGAGGCAAATTTAGAGAATGCATTGTGAAACTATTCCGATACTCCCGAGACTGATACAGTGCCGGATATAGCAGAATATATATATTTCTGCTATTCCCCAAGACCTGCCCCAGTTTCAGTAGTATAATGCAGTCTTCCCTAGTTGAATATCTGATGAGAGATTGATCGCCTCCAAGCTTTTATTCTCATTCACGGGACTTGGGCACCGCTGGCAAAGTTAGGATTTAATGCCCTTCCCTAAATTGCTCCTTGAGAAAGTGGTGGCGAGCTGCTGCCTTGAGTATAACTGAGAGGCTTGCTAGGCCATTTCAGAGGGCAGTTAGGAGTCAACCATATTGTTGGGGCCTGGAGTCACACGTGGGCCAGACCAGGTAAGGTTGGCAGATTTCCTTCCCTAAAGGACATTAGTGACCCAGATGGGTTTTTACAACAATCAGATAGTCTCATGGTCACTGTCACTGAGACTAGCTTTCAATTCCAGATTTATTTAATGAACTGAATTTAAATTCCCTCATGCCATTTAAAGATCCAAACACACATCCAGGCCTCTGGATTGCTAGCCTAATAACATAACCGCCCAGGCAATCCAGTTTTATAAAAGTCTGAAGGAGTTCTTCCAAATGACCCTTGTGACACCAGATGTTGAACCACACATTCAACATTTTGATCTTGTCTACTCTATGCCAATTTACTGATGTATGAGAGAGTAATCTAGAGGTTATTACTTTTGTTTTTGCTTTTTAATTTAGGCCCTAGCTGCTCATGCTCCCTGAGCAGAACCTCTTACACGATAATACCTATGTAGCTGGTACCTACATGAACCACGATAACTGGGCCCTCTTCCTCCCTCTCCACGTTATTCTCCAGCCCAAGGTGATGTCCTTAAATCCATTACTGAGCAGGCTGCACAGCTTTCGGGACTCACACACTTGGCTACTGTCCCCGACTATTCCTACATTTTGTTCTCCCCGCCACCCCCCACCCCCAACTTGAATGGTCCCCTGTAACTCGGTACCATGGTCACTTTGCTCATACATCAAGCTGCTGTCCTCATGGCTCCAAGAACTTTGAATTTATTGGACAAGTGCAAAGGCTAATGCGCTTCCGTTGCTACCTTCTTGATACCCATACCTGTATCACCAGTAGTCACACCCTCCCACGCCTGACCACAGACTAAATCTGATATTATGTAACTTAAGGCGAGTGGCTGCTTGCTGAATCAAATTGTCCAGGCAACTTTCTCCCCATTGTCCAAAGTTCAGGCTCCAGCTTAACAACTCTGAACTGAAGTTCCATGAACTGCACTTACTGCAGCTGTGGTTGCTGTGGATCACATTCGTGCCTACCAATTTCCAAATGCTACGGCTGCAACACATCATATCAAGTCAATTCTGATCTGGAAGTTGCTCAATATCAGAGTATTTCCAATATTTTCTATTTTTATTGCATATTTTCAGCATCCACAGTATTTTTGCTTTTCTTTGACCAGGGGAATGTAAGAATATGGAAATCGTTATATTAAGAGTTTACGAAGCATGTCTGAGCTGGGAACTCATCGGTACAATCACACCACAAAAACACCGTCCACCAGCTGTATGTAGACAGGTATTCACTTGGTCATCCCATTTACTGACACAAGAACACAGTCACGTCAGAGGGAGACCATTCAGATACTTTATATGCGCAGAGGGATCTATTCAGTATTTCCACTAGTTAACACTTCAGCTTTAAAAGTTCAAAGCAATTGATATACAATCAATTTGTGATGAGGAGCTGTTTAAATGTTCTGTTTGCGAGAAAAGACACATTCGTTCACACCGCCTGCTAAGAATCCAGTGAGTTCACATTTGACATTGAGGGTTTTTTCCTGCTGTTAATCAAATCCAGTATAGAACCATAGATGCTGTGTCAACTGACTTAACCATTTTATATCCAGGGTTCAAATCGTAATCGGACCACAAAAGATGATGTTGTATTCGATGAAACAGGTTGTCAATGGCGGTGCGGGTTACCCAGCATTCACGGAGAGGCAGAATGTGCCCTATCTGCACAACAGGTGATTGTTGCGCAGGCGCAGTGCCGTTCTGACTGGAGCATGCGCAGTGCGGGTGTTGGGTCAGGTCGGTCGGGCTGGTGTCGGAGCCGCAGGGAGACAGAAACTGACTGGAGGCGGCGGGTGAATCGAGCCGGCGGGTCGTGGGAGAGGCTTCAGAAACACCCGCTGTAGGCCGCAATCCCGGATCATGGCCTCCATGTCCCGTGTTTGCAGCTCCGGGACTTCTTCCCGGTAACAGAGCCGGGTTCAGGGGAAGAGGCTCCGGAGCGGGAGATTCAGTAACTGCGGGGAGACCGCGGGCCGCCCGGGGGCTCAGAAACTGGGGGGACGGACTCAGGGTCCGGGTAAGACCCACCCGGGAGGGTCCCCCCTCCTGTGTCCCGCCCGACGGCAGCTGGTGTCCCGCCTGAGACCCTGAATCAGAGACACAGGAGCTGGAGAACTGAACCCAGGCAGAGGAGAGGGAGGGAGAAAACTGGGAGTGGAGGAAAGAAATGGTGGGGATGGTGAGATGGGTTTGGATTTCAGCCCAGGGAGGAGGGAGAGTGTGTGGGACGGGGATTTACAGCTTTGGGGGAACAAGAGAAAAAAGGATGTTCCATAGAAACTAGAATTGTCTGTTCAGAATTTCTGTCCAGGATTTAAAGTGATGACTTTTGTAAACTCGCTTTACAGGGTATTAAACGGGGATGACTGGCAGACAGAAAACGCAAAGCAAACATCACATCAAGATCTGTCAGAGGCACTGAATTCATCAGGACCTGAATATCATCAACTTTTGAATGTGGAAGGAGAAATATTTGTCTATTCTGTCTTTGGGAAAGGATTTCAAACATCGGTGTGACTGGAAAAGCCTCAACACACACACACACCCGAGTGAGAGTGTTCCAGTGAACTGACTTTGGAAAAAACTTTAAGCAGTTACACAGTCTGCAAAAAATATCACACCATTCACAGTGGGGAGAAATTGTACATGTGTTGTGGACAAGGCTTCAACTAATCGTCCAACCTGGAGAGAGACAAGGACCCCCACACCATGGAGAAACCATGGAAATGTATGGACTGTGGGAAGGGATTCAATTTCCCATCCCAACTAGAAGTTCATCGGCGCAGTCATACTGGGGAGTGACCGTTCACCTGCTCCATCTGTGGGAAGGGATTCACCCATTTGTACAACCTTCGGACACACCAGCGAGTTCACACTGAGGAGAGGCCATTCACCTGCCCTGTGTGTGGGAAGGACTTCACTCGGTCATCCCACATTGTGACACAGCAACTTGTTCACACTGATAAGAGACCGTTTACATGTTCTAACTGTGAGAAGAGTTTTAAATGCAGAAAAGATCTGCTGATACATCAACGTATTCACACTGGGGAGAGGCCGTTCACCTGCTCCGTGTGTGGGAAGGGATTCATTCAGTCATCCCATCTTCTGACACATCAACTTGTTCACTCTGATAACAAATTTTTTAATTGTTCTGACTGTGACAAGAGCTTTAAAAGCAAAAAGGATCTGCTAACACATCAATATACTCACACTGGAGAGAGGCCATTCACCTGTACCAACTGTGGGAAGGGATTCAGCCGTCCGTCTGCCCTACTGAATCACCAGCGAATTCACACTGGGGAGAGACCGTTCACCTGCTCTGACTGTGGGAAGGGATTCATTAATTCGTCCAACCTTCTGATACACCAGCAGGTTCACACTGAGGAGAGACCATTCACTTGCTCCGTATGTGGGAAGGGATTCACTCGGTCATCCAACCTATTGAATCACCAGCGAGTGCACACTGGAGAGAGGCCGTTCACCTGCTCTGTGTGTGGGAAGGGATTCACTCAGTTATCCAACCTGCTGACACACCAGCGAGTTCACAGTGGGGAGAGGCCGTTCACCTGTAATGCCTGTGGAAAGGCATTCACTCAGTCATCACACCTACGAACACACCAGTGGGTTCACAAGCGACTGCAAGGTTTGGATTCTACTCCTGTTGATGCTGTTAATCATACCAGGACTGAACCATGTTCATTCTGACTGTCCTGACCTGTTGATGAGGTTCAATATTCTGAATAAATGTGAAATAAATCAGCTTTGTTTGTAGATTTTTGTTTTTCCCCACCTGAGTGTTTAACATCGCCTGGCTGGAGACAGAAAGGACAATCTGGAGGAGGATCTTACGGTAGGAACAGAACTTCAGCCTGGACACAGTCCATCAGGTTCACACTGAGGGACCCCCAATCAACACTTTGGTCTTTCTCATCTTTCTTCACTGACGGCACAATCCCAATGTGGGTGAATCCTGAGGTGTGTAAGAAATGTGTCTCAGCTGTTCTCTTCCATGGTTCAGAGCTCCTTGACACAGAACAGAAGGCTCTTTTACAACTGGGCTTAGAGTCTGGAAGAACAACGGTGAATGCTGGAAACGTGCTGCCAAATCAAAGGTTGGTGTAAAATTGTGATATGTTCCTGACTGAAAGTGAAACAGCAGGTTTAAGTTTCCAGATGGAAAATGGTTCTTAATAAGTCTAAAATGTTTCAACGTGTTTGTGTGTCGGTCCCGAGTCGCTGAATCGAAACATGCTGAAATTTATTGGGTTAAAATCTGCATTAAACTAGAAGCTGGAGGAGTTCACAGGAGGCTGTTAACTGCTGGGACAATAATACAACAGTTTGATTCCCAGATAAAGAATGACCTGCAGCGTATGTCCAAGAATTCTCAGTTTTATTGTTGTGTGCTTCCCACACACTGTCCTTTTAAATATACCTCACTCCTACCAGTCTTTAACTATCAGAAAGGTAACAGAGAGAAGGCTGAAGCTGTGTCTGCCCCTTTAACTTCACAGTGTCAGGACCCCTTCTCTCCCTTTAAGAATGAGTGATGTGTTCAGCTGAAGATTCCTATTGGTAGTTTTCTGGGCGGTTTCATTATTCTGATCATTCAGAGCCTTGGGTGTATGAACCCGCCCTGTCCCTGGGCGCGCCACCCCGCGCCAAGCCACCCCACCCCCAGACCCACAAGCCCGCCCCGTCCATGGGTGCGCCAACCCACCCTGTCCCCAGGTGTGTGAACCTGCTCTATGTGGTACTCGCCTGTGGGCTCTCGTGTTTCTCTCCATCTCGTTTATTCTGCTTCTTCCGTTTGAAGTTGCTGTTTGTGATTTTATTATCTGGAAGTTTAACAGTAACGGTATTAACCAATGTTATGGTCAAACTGTTGATGTAAAATGTCACCTTAGCTCCTTAAACATTTTAGTAGCAGCTTGGTTACAGTGACAACACTGATTTCAGGATCTCTAAATTGTGGATTTCACCTTCAGAACCTGAGCATATTGACCAGGCTTCTAACCTCATGATGATATTCAAAATTTGCAATTGAGAGCTGGTCTCAGTGATAGTGTCCATGAAATTATCATTACTTGTTGTAAAAACCTATCTGCTTCACTAATGTCCTTTATGGAAGGAAATTTGCCATCCTCACCTGGTCCGGCCCACATGTGAGGCCAGACCCACAGCAATGTGGTTAACTCTTAACTGCCCTCTGAAATAACCGAGGAAGCCACTCTGTTCAAGGACAGTTAAGGTTGGGCAACAAATGTTGGCCTTGCCAGTGACACCCACGTCCCATCGAAGAATAAAACAAAATATATTTTGCATGTGAAGATTTAATCATTTCAAGCATAAATTTAATCTCATTGACAGCTATTAGCAGCTATTAACCCTGTTATGTTTTTGATCATTAAAGGCTGGTAGGAGTGAAGTATATTTAAAAGGACAGTGTGTGGGAAGCACACATCAATTTCTAATGACTCCAGTGTTATGTGGGTAATATTTGTGTCGAAAGGATGGGGTGAATCTAGTAACAATCTCCCAGAGATTGGGATAGAGGGGCAAGACTAAAGGTGAGCATTAGTGCACTGTACTTTACACTACTTAGTGACAAACTCTGTTGTGTTAAAGTTTACTAATTCACACTGGTGTAGTATTGAGTCAATTGCTCAGATTGATTTTTAATGTTAAGGATTATTTTTCCTGCAGGATTTTCTATTTAGCTTCCCCCTGACCTACTGATGGTGTCAGACAGAATCTAGAACTGTCTCCTCAGTCGAATGGACTGCTGCAGGATACTAATGGTATCCAATTAAAAATCTATCTTCTGGTTAACAGGCACAACTGAAACCAGCTCAACACAAAATGGTGTGTGTGAGTGTTTGCGCGCACACACTCGATGGTAGCAGTGGAAGGATGCTTTTCTGAATGGAGAGCTGTGACGAGTGGAGTTCCACAGCGATCAGTGCTGGGACCTTTGCTGTTTGTAGTATACGTAAATGATTTGGAGGAAAATGTAACTGGGCTAATTAGTAAGTTTGCAGACGACACTAAGGTTGGAGGAGTTGCAGATAGTGAAGAGGATTGTCAAAGGATACAACGGGATATAGATCGGTTGGAGACTTGGGCGGAGAAATGGCAGATGGAGTTATATCCGGACAAATGCGAGGTAATGCATTTTGGAAGGTCTAATACAGATAGGAATTATACAGTAAATGGCAGTTAAGTGCATCGACGGGCAGAGTGATCTTGGTGTACAGGTCCACAGGTCACTGAAAGTGGCAACGCAGGTGGATAAGGTAGTTAGGAAGGCACATGGCATGCTTGCCTTCATCAGCAGGTGTATTGAGTATAAAAGCTGGGAAGTCATGCTGCAGCTGTGTAGAACCTTGGTTAGGCCACACTTGGCAGTTTACCAGGATGCTGCCTGCTCTAGAGGTTATTAGCTATGAGGAGAGGTTGGAGAAACTCAGATTGTTCTCACTAGAGCGACGGAGATGGAGGGGCGACTTGATAGAAGTTTACAAAATTATGAATGGCATGGACAGAGTAGATAGTCAGAAGCTTTTTCCCAGGGTGGAAGAGTCAATTACTAGGGGCATAGATTTAAGGTGAGAGGAGAAAACTATAAAGGAGATGTGCAGGGCAAGTTTTTTACGCAGAGGGTAGTGAGTGTCTGGAATTCGCTGCCAGAGGAGGTGGTGGAAGCAGGTAAAATAATGGTGTTTAAGAGGCAGCTTGACAAATACATGAATAGGATGGGAATAGAGGGATACGGACCCCGGAAGTGCAAAATGTTTTAGTTTGACAGGCAATATGATCGGCGCAGGCTTGGAGGGCCGAAGGGCCTGTTCCTGTGCTGTACTTATCTTCTTTGTTCTTGTGTCTATGTATCTGATTGGGAATGCATCATTCTTCATGTTTGCAATGTATTTCCTGAAGTAATTATTCCCAGCAAGTATTTTAGTCCTTTATTTCCATTTATTCCAAATGTAATATCTTTGCAAATCTTTTAATAGCACTGACAATTATCTGGAACCCATTCTCTGGGGTGCTGCTGTTTAGAAAACAATCTCACACTGACCATTCAATTACTAAAATGAGCACATCTGTCCCCAAACTCACTTCACCTCTCGAGTCCGTATGACTCTTCTTCAGAGTGTATGGTCGTCTACAGTCATACGGACTCGAAACGTTAATTCTGCTTCCCTCTCCACAGATGCTGTTAGACCTGCTGAGTTTTTCCAACATTTTCTGTTTTTATTTCAGATTTTCAGCATCCACAATATTTTGCTTTTATTTCACTTAACCTCTCTCTCTCAGACACTAAGTCACATAATCTCTCTGTTTCAGAGAGCGCCTAAACTCACTTAATTTTTTTCTCTCTCTCTGAGAAAGAATCTAACACACTTAACCTCGTTTAGCCTCTCTTCTCTGTCTGAGGCAACGCTCAATGTACAGAGAGTCATTCCCCTCTCTGTTTCTCTCTCTCACTCTCAGACAGGCTTCGATTCACTTTAACTCTCCTATTTTCTGATAACTGTTTTTGGGCAAAATTATTTATTTTATATAATTTCCCCTTATTTCTCCCAAGGATAACCATCAGCTCATTTCCCCCTTCAGTGAATATGTTTAAACCCCAAATAAGCTCATATGTTTAAATCTTTAAATTGGGAATGGAGGTGAATGTAATGCTGAGACTGGCAGCAATCTGTGTGGTTCTTTTTGATGCTGTCAGAGTGAGTTCACCCTCACAGGCAGGAAGACTGTTCTCGGAGATAACATGAAACTAACACCTGCTGTTTCATTCTCAGGAAACACAACTTCCTGTTTCTCTGCTGCTGGTTCCTAACCACACATCTCACTTCTGAGCAGAAAATAAATCCAGGGGCTACAGTCGGCTGAGAACATCTGTCAAGACAGCCTATATCTGGCCACAGAGTCAGGGCAGAGTCACACAGATCACATTGCGGTGACATTTACAAATAAGCCTGTTGTTTCTGTTCAGAGTCTCCATTCCCGGACATATGTGGCCGTGTCTGTGGATCAGTCACAGAGTTCCCTCTGCTCTCCATAGCCAGGGACTGATAGCCTGCTCCTTTCCATTTTATATCATTCTCTCACATTCTGTATTCCTTGCTTCCTCTATTTCTCAGCTTTATCTCTCACCACCTCATCTTTCTGTTTTTCTAAGTGTCTCAGTTTTTCTCTCAGTTTTTGTCTCTCCTTTCCCCTATATCTCTCTCGATGTCAGTGTGTTCCTGTTTAATTGAGATGTTCAATATCATGAAGGGTTTTTGATTGATTAAAGAAGGAAAAATGGTGAAAGGCAGAAAATGCTGGAAAAATTCAGTAGGTCTGTTTCTGGACAGAGAAACAGATTTAAGGTTTCCAGTCCAACATCACTCTTCTTTTGAGCAGGAAAAACAGGGGTTGTCCTTCTTAGATCAGAAAGGTTTAGGGGGAAATTTAATGGAGGTGTTCAAAATGAGGAAGGATTT
Organism: Cetorhinus maximus; assembly: GCF_964194155.1. Taxonomy (NCBI): domain Eukaryota; kingdom Metazoa; phylum Chordata; class Chondrichthyes; order Lamniformes; family Cetorhinidae; genus Cetorhinus; species Cetorhinus maximus. The sequence goes on from NC_135901.1 coordinate 7,807,228, forward strand.
GTGATAGTGTTGATAGGGAGAAACTGTTTCCAGGAGCAGGAGGGTTTGTAACCAGAGGACTCAGAGATTTAAGATATTTGACAACAGAACCAGAGCGAGTGATAAAGAGAACATTTTTATGCAGTGATTTGATGTGACCTGGAATGCACATACTGACAGGGGGTTGGAAGCAGATATAATAGCAACTTTCAAAGTGAATTGGATCAGCACTTGAAGAGGGAATAATTGGCAGAGTTATAGTGAATGGGACTAATTGGATGGTTCACTCATCTTTGTGACATTCTGAATTTTCCTCTCCTGAGGTTTTAACATTTGATCTTTTCAATCATAATGTGTCTCAAACAGAAGATTTAAAACATTAGTTTCTACGAGCTGTCAGATCTGTTTCCTGTGTGTCTGTGTAACTCGGGAACTGCAGGCAAGGGTGAGAAGGAACCGATGCTTTTCAGTTCCTCTAACAGATGCACCATTGTCACCTCAGATACCAGAAATCTCTGGAGTTCCCCATGTCGTCATTGCCCTCCCCTTGGGTATAACAGCTCTCAGTCAGGTGGAGTCAGTCACACGTGTCTCTGTCATGATATTTCCACTCCTATTTTATTACACACCTCCCTGTGACACTCACCATAACACAGACACCCAAATATCATTGCTTCCTTACACCTTGTCCTCCTATTACAATCGAATCTTTACTCGGCCTCTTGTCTCCCTTAATGTAAGATTACCTGTAGTTAAAGCCACCTCTGTTATTAAGAACTGGAATTGGCCTTTGTGATTATTTTTACACCAGACTCTAGTCGGCCTCGCGTGCTGCAGTCATAACTCCCTTCACAAACCCAAAGAGGAAGAGGTTGTATTTTAATGAGTGGGCAGACACCTCAAACCTGCAATCATGTCCCAGAAATCCCTGCCTTGCTGGATGGAGCAACTGCCCAGAATTGTCCCGTCTGTCATTCACTTCACTCCTTCTGAGTCTAAGAAAATAGCCAGCAAAAGAACAGAGACTCCCATTTATAATGACACCAGGCGCATCAGTTTAGATGATGTGGTTGGGTCCCTGGAGAGGGCTTGAACCCACATCCTTCTGACTCGGGGTGAGAGTGCCACCAATTAGTCAATGTTGACGTCAGTTCATATTCCACTAGACCGTGTCTGTGTTATTACACTCAACCCATCCCATTCACATTGCATTGATCCTTGGCTCTGTTATTAGGGATTAGGCAACACATTGATATCATATTATATTAATAGACCATGACTCGCTCGCACTGCTAGATGAGACCTAATCTTTGGTTTTGGTGCACTAGATACTGACTGTATTATCATCACATTGGATCCAATGATGAATTCACTAACACACTGCAACCTGACTCTTATTATTGGAACAAACACTGTGTTTGTTACACTCAAAGTTAGCCAAACCTTTGCTGTTCTTCCTTCGGGCCCCATTTGCACTCTTACTGTATCAGACCATGTGTGTCATTGTTACACTTATACTCTTCCACTGTTATTATTAGAAAATAACCTGCCTTTTATTTCAGTTCTGGTGTCCGACTTTATTATTATCATTGGAAACATTTTCCCTGCCAGTTTTCAATTGGAACCTGTTTCTGGTATTTGATTGTCACATTTCCATGTTTTTAACTTTATTATTTAGTCTCTATGTGAATTTCTTCATGTAAGTCACACTGCAATTCAGCCTTCGGTCTGAAAACTTGTTTCTTGAATAAAATACCATTATTATAGCTCACAGTATAGGATCATAAGCTCAGAATTACCACTTGGCAGGGTACAGGAGGGTAAACAGTGACTGGGATTGAACCCCACCATCACACAGCACCTTCACAAAAGAAAGGGAGAAAAATCTGAGAGTTGCATCCCTGTTGATGGGCCATATTCTACCACCTGAAGCATTCTGGGTAGCATCATCTGCCATTGTCTTCAGATGGTACAGGGGCTAAAGGAAGGTGTTCAGCTCATCATGTTTGTATCAGCTCATTAGTGTAGTTATCGAATTAGTCCCACTCCCCTGCTCTTTACTCCTAGACTTGGATATTTCTTCTCTTCAAGTATTTATTCAATTCTCCCAAGAATGTTGCTATTGAATCTGCTTGCAGCACCATTTCAGACAGTGCATTCCAGATCACAAAAACACACTGCTTAAAAAAGATGTTCTGAAATCTGTGTCCTCTGATTAGCTATTTTTCTGCTACTGGAGACCCTTCCTGTTTCTTTAGTTTGTCAAAGCCGTTCATGATTTTGAAAACTGCTATTGCATCTTTTTACTTTCAGACTGCTGCAGTCCATGTGGTATCAGTTCTGGGCATTTTAAGAGTCAACCATATTGCTGTGGGTCTGGAGTCATATGCAGGCCAGACCAGGTGAGGATGGCAGATTTTCTTCTCTAAAGGACATTAGTGAACCAGATGGGTTTCTATGACATTTGATAAGGACTTCATGGTCATCATGAGATTTGGTGGGTTTCGAACCCAATCTCCACAGCATTTCCCTGGGTCTTTGGATTACTAGTCCAGTGATAATACCACGATGCCACCACCTCCATTTTTGACCCTTTGCTCCAAGGAAAACAATCCCAGTTTCTCCAGTCTCTCCATATAACTGAAGCCTCTTATCCTTGGTACCATTCTAGTAAATCACCTTCTCTAAGGCTTTGAAATCCTGTTTAAAGTGTGATGCCCAGAAATGAATATAGCACTCTAACTGAGGCCTAACAATTGGTTTATAAAATCAGTATTAACTCATTTAACATAAGCACACTCAAAATAAATTGTTGAAAATCTGCACTAAGATATCGCATGGAGGAGTTCACAGGAGGCTGTTAACTGCTGCTGCAATTGTGTAACCAACATTCGATCCGCAGATAAAGAAGATAACATTGTGGTTATCCATTGATAATCCCTCGTGTCAGGGATGATTCTTTCTTGTCGATGACTGGGTGGAAGTGAGATGTCAGTGTTAGCTGTGGGTTCACAAATGACTAATGAGCCCTATTTTAGCCTTGCAGGCTCTGCCAACAGTGAGGACATGGGGCTTGTCAGCCAGTGGAGTTGGTGGTGGATTGTTGACACGAGCAGCTGTCCTCTCTCTTTGTCTCTCTCAGTGGCTGCTCTTGTTGATTGAAACGTTTTTGGATGATGAATCACCATTTTGGAGGCAATTGGGAATCTGCTTTCCAAGTGTTTATGTTGATAGAGCAGAATGTCATGGAGGCCTTGAGATTGTCTTTGAAAAGTTTCCTTTGGCCCCATGTGAAGGGTCTCCCTGGTGTAACTCTGAGTACAGCTCCTGTTTGTCAATCTGAATTCAAGCATTCTGATGACATGCCCAGACATAGTGGTTACATTACTGGATTAGTAATTGAGAGGGAATAATGATCTGGAGATGTGAGTTCAAATCCCATCACAACAGTTAGAGATTTTAAATTCAGTTAATTCAATAAATCTGGAATAAAAATCCACTATAAAAGCTGTTATCAGTGATTATGAAACGAATGCATTGTTACAAAAGTCCAACTGGTCCCCTGACATCCTCGAGGAGCGGAAATCTGCCATCCCAGCCTCATCTGGTCTTCAGGTGACTCCAGACCAACAGCAATGTGCTTGACCCTTTGAAATGGTGCATAAGCCACTTGGTCATATCAAAACTGCTCAGAGAAAGTAAAATTCAATTGGATTGCAGCGGTTTGGGAAGGCAGGTCACCATCACATTCTCAAGGGCAATTAAGGATGGTAATAAATGCCTGCATTTCCAGTGACACCCACATCCTATGATGAATGAAAAAAAAGGAGCTGCAGCCTGTTTCTAGGTTTCTCTGTGTTATTGGTGTGTGACAGCATAACTAAAAATACACTACCAGGAATATCCACGAGACAACAATCCTGACAGTTACTCACTGAAAGGATTCACTCAGTCACCCCATCTGCTGACTTCGCATTTGACTGGAGGGATTGGATTCCGCGTTATTGCTGCTGTTTCAGTAAAACTTTGGGGGATTTGCAATTCACCATCAATTCCCTTTTTGGTGGATAATGGAGTTTCTGTGCACTTGGACTTCTGTATAATTTTGTTGCTAATTTTATTTACTGCCCAACACTCGCCGCAATCCCCACATCGTTGCAAAAAAAGATTCACGATTCATCAATTAGGCCACCCGATGGCGAGGACTTTACCCAGCATCCCCCGCTGTTGGGAATGTCCCCTATCACCACCACAGGAGAGCACTGCGCAAGTGCAGTCCCGCCCAGTGTTTGGAGCATGCGCCGTAATTGCGATGCCGAGACTTTTGTCTGTCTTATCTTCAAACTGGTAAGGAAATGAAAACACGGAGGGAGCGATGGAAGCGGCGGGAGGACGGGGAGGGTTTCTAAACACATCGTAAAGGTTCCAAACCTCGAATAAGACCCTGAGATACTCTCGTTTGCAGCCCGGTTCTTTTTTCCGAACAAGCTCAAGTTAACGGTCGTCATTTTGGTTGAGCGGGGAGCAGAGCGCATGCACGGACGTCCTGGTGACACAATAGGGAGTGGGCGGGGCTGCAAGGGGAATCTGTTCCCAACTGGGTCCCAGTGCCCTGGATTTTCTGTTAACAGGGCGACACGTTTTTAAACAGCTTCACCCACTCCCAGGCTGCAGGTGATGTTTGCAACCTACAGGAGTCCATGGGCCTTGGAAATATTCATTGTGAGAGGTTGCAGCCCCTGTATAATTACCTGAAGGTCTGCTCCTCAATGTCTGGACACACTTCAGACCCAGGCACCTAATCGTTGTCTGCCCAGTGTGGAGGGGACTGGGTACATAAGAGGATCTTGTCCTGGAGCTGCTCTTCAGCGTGGTTACAACTTGTAGATCTAGGGTGGGTGGGACCCTCTGGCTGCGGGTCAGTCTTCTATGGTCTTGCCTGTGCTCTGGTGGCCAGGGCCAGAGAGGATGCAGTGTCCATCCATATGGTTGATGCCTTTCACAAACAGTGGGCACCTCGGAGTGCAGAGTGTCTCATAGTCACTGGAATTAACATTGTGGTTTAATTGTGAAAATTCCAATTGCTTTTTTTGCTTTTTGCGGCTTCTTTTAGTTTGATTTAGATCACATGTTTGGAAGAACAGAGAGAGAGAAAAGTTGCATAGAAACTAGAATTGTCTGTTTTGAATTTCTAACATGGACTGATAGCGATACTGACACTGTCAACTCTTTCTGCAGAATATTAGAAGGAGATGATTTGCACAGGAAACTAAACAAACATCACATCAAGTCCTCTCAGAGTCAGTCGATTCATCAGGACCTGAATATCATCAGCCTTTGAATGTGGAAGGAGAAATGTTTCTCTAATCTGTCTGTGGGAAAAGATTACAAACATCAGTGTGACCAGAAAAGCACCGAGACACACACACACCCGAGTAACAGTGTTCTAGTGCACTGACTGTGGAAAGAGCTTTAACCAGTTACACAGCCTGAAAAAACATCACACCATTCACAGCGGGGAGAAACTGTCCATGTGTTCTGTGTGTGGACAAGTTTGCAACAGATCTTCCAACCTGGAGAGACACATGGACACCCACACCATTGAGAAACCGTGGAAATGTGGGGATTGTGGGAAGGGATTCAGTTTCCCATCCCAGCTGGAAACTCACCGACGCAGTCACACTGGGGAGAGACCGTTCACCTGCTCTATGTGTGGAAAGGAATTCACTAAGTCATCCAGCCTGGGGTCACACCAGAGAGTTCACAGTGACGAGAGGCCTTTTAAATGCTTTTACTGTGGAGATTGCTTTAAAACCTCTCCTGATCTAATTAAACACCAGCTTGTTCACACTGACAAGAGACCATTCAGTTGCTCTCACTGTGAGAAGAGATTCAGACAATCATCTCACCTTATTCAACATCAGCGAGTTCACACTGGGGAAAGGATATTCACCTGCTCCGTGTGTGGGAAGCGATTCACTCAGTCATCCAATCTCCAGACACACCAACGCACTCACAGTGGGGAGAGGCCATTCACCTGCTCCGAATGTGGGAAGGGATTCAATCGACCATCCAACTTGTTGAGACACCAGCGGGTTCATGTGTGACTGCAGGGGTTGGGTGCTGCTGTTAATCACATGCTTTATTTATTTCGGCTGAAGTTAATAACTCCTATCACTGGAGTTTAAAGTTCTTTGCAGGGCAGGTGCTGTGCCGGGACTGCAGCAAGTAGGAGTTTCTGGAGAATATTGTGATCCTGGACCATCATACCTGTGGTGAGTGTCTGCAGCTCAGGAAACCTGGGCTCAGGGTTATTGAGCTGGAGTCTGAGCTGCAGACATCAGGGGCTTCAGGGAGGGGGAGAGTCAGCTGGACACTTTCTTCCAGGAAGCAGTCACAGCCCCAAGGTTCAGTGGTTTAGTCAATGGTCAGGAAAAATCAGAATATGTCAAGGAAATCAGTTTTAGCATCTGTGGTCTTAATTTCTCCAGGGTAAGAGGAGAGAAATTGACATCTGGACTTAGTGTGTGTCAATCAAGGCACCTTTCCCTTCTTTATGACGCTGGAACATTGATTCTGATGTTATCAGTGAAATTAACTGATCTGAGACATTGAAAGGATTCTCATTACAGCACATCAGGGATTTCAACCTAATTTCGACTTTGGGACAATCAGAACACTTGGTAACAGGCAAGACACTGAAAGGCTTGAAGGGATGACTCTGAAGAAGAATCATATGGACTTGAAATGTTAACCTTTTTTTACTCTCCACGGATGCTGTTAGACCTGCTGATTTTTTCCAGCATTTTATGGTTTTGTTGCCCTTGAACTGAGTCGCTTGTCACACCATTTCATAAGAAGTTAAGAGTCAACCACATTGCTGTGGGTCTGGAATCACATGTAGGCCAGATCAGGTAAGGACAGCAGGTTTCCTTCCCTAAAGGGCACTGGTGAACCAGATGGGTTTTTACAACAATGGTTTCATAGTCATCATTATTGAGATTATCTTTTCAATTCCAGATTATTACTTGAATTCAAATTCCACTGGGATTTGAACCTTGTTCCCCAGATCATTAGCTTGGGATTCTGGATTACTAGTTTGGTGATATTTCCACTATGCCACCATATCCCCCTCCCTGCCCCATGCCACACACAAATGGATTATTGATTAATTTATTTCAAGTTTAATGAGAAAATGATTAGACCTACCCTGTACCTATATCTAACCCATTGGAAATCTGTGAAGTTATTGGATTCAAACAAACCCATTCGCTCCTCCTCAGCTCCACAGTGAGTGAGACCGGGAAAAGCAGAAAAGCAGCAATATTCCGCCCCACACTCTCCAATCGCCCACTGCCAGCAGAAAGCGGCGACTGCAGCTTCAATCAGTGGGTTAGTGCCAATCCCTGGGACGCAAGATACTCCAACCCAGGTCAAACCTCCCAATACACCCAGCACCAGCTCAGGGAAATGCAGGTAGATTATATCCCGGTCACTGAACCTCCAAGCAGCATTTACAGAATACCCGAGTGAGTGTGTCACAAATAAAAACAACTTTCTAAATATTTTCACTGCAAAATTCCTTCCTTTTATTTAAAAGTTGACTGTTGTGAATCTGAAAATGAGCACCATGGGATTTGTGTTACCGACTGACTTGTTTTCCATTGTTTGTCCGACAGGTTTGCAATTCAACTTGTGTTCGAGATTGAAGAGAATCTGATCTCAAAATGAGGTCACAAAGCAGGTAAATATTAAATCCAGGAACAAATCCTGAGGAAAATGGATCAGTGTTTGGAAGGAGGTGCAACTAAGAAAGGGAATCTGTGAATGATTGAATGGAAAGCATCAGTCCCTTGAGCTTCTGGCTAGCACAGTCAGTAGTGCATGAGGCCTGTAACCTCAGGTTTGTGGGTTCAAGCCCCACTTTGGGTGCCGTTGCTTTTTTTTAAAACTTTGCTGCTTTCATGGGTGAACCTCAGCTCTCCACTGTGTCACTGTGCTGCAACTGAGTCTTTCTCCATCCTGCTTTGTCTTTATCACAGTTGCTGGTTTATGAAAGCAAACTTCCTCCACTTCACTGGAAATGTGAGAGACCAGTTTGTTGGTGCGGCCTAATGTACAATGAATGATGACACTTTAAAAGTGGCAAGTTTCACTCAAGCCCCTGGACCAACAAAACTGCTCAGCGTCACCGAATTAGAATGGTCACTCCCTGGGTGCCCAATAGCAGCGGACCCATGTCAAGAATGATCTGATTCATAAGATTAAGGGAGAGAAATTAGTGAACTCCCACTCAACCTTATTCACATCAAAAACAGTTGGGAAGAGGAAGCATTTCATAGGCTGGGTTTTATTTTCTTTGGAAAGCTGCTGGAACGGTTTGGCTGAGGATGTCACTAGTTCTGGGACACAAGTCTTCAGAGCTTTGATCTGATACGTTGGTTGTGAGATCGCTTAGCTCTGGCAATCATAGGCTGCTTCCACTGTTTGGCAAGCAGTCCTGTGTTGTAGGTTCACCAGGTTGACATTCCAATATGGCTTGTGCTGCTCCTGACCTGCTGTCCTGCACTCTTCATTGAACTAGGCTTGATCGCCTGGTTTGATGTAATTGTGGAGTGAGGGATATGCTGGGCCATGAGTTTACAGACTGTGGTTGAATACAATTCTGCTGCTGCTGATGGCTCCCACTGCCTCATGGGTTCCCAGTCTTGAGTTGCTAGATCTCTTCTGAATCTATCCCATTTAGCACAGTGGCAGTGCCACACAACACGATGGAGGGAATCGTCAGTGTGAAGGTGGGACTCTGACTCCACAAGGGCCATGTGGGGTCACTCCTATCAGTACTATCATGGACAGATGCATCTGTGACAGGTAGAACGGTGAGAATAAGTTCAAGGATTTTCGCTCTTGTTGGTTCCCTCACCAGTTGCCACAGCCCCAGTCTGACAGAGCTGGAGGCAGCAGGTTATTAAACCCTGGAGGAACTGCCAGACCCAGGTATAAATTGGTGTTCTTCCACTGCATGGCGCGTTGCTGTTTCGAAACACCTTCAAATCACAGTTGTATTCTGAGGACGAGGAAAGGCTATGATAGAGGAATCCACACACTGACATTCCTCTTTCCCCCCCCTCCAATTTCACACTGACACATCTTACTCCTCCTTCCCTCTAACTTCATGCTATCACTTTCCTGCTCTCACCGCGGTTCCAGCTTCTGCCATTTCAGTGCCTCCACCATTACTTATTGTCTTGTTGATGTGTTTGAAGTGACTGAGTGCTTTTGCACATTATGGGAAGGAATTCCTGGACACAGTGCGGAGCTGTGTTTAATCACCTGATACAACAACAGGATGCAGATGTGAGGAGCTTCAAATGGCAGGGAGAGGCCAGGAGCTGTGCTGAGGGGTCTGGGGGATGATGGGGAGTGGGAGTTCTTGTTGCTGGTGAGGACCAACTGGCAATTGTGCTTCATCTGTGTGGACTCGACACCCATGCTCATGGCCATGAACTTTGGGATAATTTTTGCGCTTCCTTGGTCTCGATAAAAAAACATTTTCCCATTTAAACCTCATGTGATGGTTAATGTTTCAGATGGGACTCCCTAAGAAGGAATACATCTTGCATGAATTGTACTCAATAATCAATCCCCACCACCCAAAATAGTGTTAAATATCAGGCTGCATGACACATTTCACATCGTTACCAGCTTTTGTAACAAAATCTGAATAGTTGGGTGGACATAGATGGGAAGTGGATTATGAAAAAGGATATTGAAGACAACAGTGATTGAAAACTGAAGTGAGAAAAAACAATGGGGTCAGATGAATGCTGGAGCTGTAGAAAAAAAAATGGGAAACAAGAAACACTGGTTATTAAGGCTTTTGAATAAATTAGCCTGGGAGACCATCAGCTTCAAGACATTTGATTAAAGTAAATGTATGTGATAGAACAAATTTGAAATGCGTAGCTATTCCCTATGTGTTATATTCACAGCAGATCTACCAAAGCACAGATCATACTGAGCCAGATAATCTGCTGTTTTACAACCATAGGAATGTTATACAATGTGATGAACCATTTAACAGAGCCACAGATTTATGTTGCTAAAATTGTATTGAAATTGTGTTTTTGTCTTTAATTTGGTCCCAAAAACACTGCTACAATTTCACCCATGCTAAGCATCTTGGGATGTTTTATTAAAGTAAAGGTGTAAAATAAATGCAGATTTTTGTTGTTGTTGACTGTGAGGAGTGATTCCGTTGCCATTTAAGATGGAAACTCTTGTGTAGTTGCACCGGGGGGAGGATTTTCAGAGCTGACAGGACACGGCAGCATAGCCACATCATGACAGACCATTCAGATAATTTACACGTGTGAAAACATTGACTGAATTTTCCCACCTGGTAGAAAAAGGCTTTTTAAACGTTGTCTTTGTGGACAGCGATTCAGTTGTTCTTCCCGCCTGCTGGGGCACCAGTAAGTTCATATGTGACTGTAGGGGTTGGATTTTGCTGTTATTGCTGCTCTTTGGAGATTCTCTATTTTCCACTAAATCACATTCTCCTTCTTTCTGCTGGATAATGGAGGATCCGCGCAGTTGGGTTTCAGAATCTCACAGTGCAGAAGAGGCCCTTCGGCCCATCGAGTCTGCACCGACACGTGAGAAACACCTGACCTACCTACCTAATCCCATTTACCAGCTCTTGGCCCATAGCCTTGAATGTTATGATGTGCCAAGTGCTCATCCAGGTACTTTTTAAAGGATGAGAGGCAACCTCCACCACCCTCCTAGGCAGCGCATTCCAGCGTCACCACTCTCTGGGTAAAAAAGTTTTTCCTCACATCCCCCCTAAACCTCCTGCCCCTCACCTTAAACTTATGCCCCCTTGTGATTGACCCTTCAACTAAGGGGAACAGCTGCTCCCTATCCACCCTGTCCATGTCCCTCATAATCTTGTACACCTTGATCAGGTCACCCCTCAGTCTTCTCTGCTCCAACAAAAACAACCCAAGTCTATCCAACCTCTCTTCATAACTTAAATGTTTCATCCCAGGGCAATATCCTGGTGAATCTCCTCTGCACCCCCTCCTGTGCAATCACATCCTGCCTATAATGTGGCGACTAAAACTGCACAGAGTACTCCAGCTGTGGCCTCACCAAGGTTCTCTACAACTCCAACATGATCTCCCTACTTTTGTAACCTATGCCTCGATTGATAAAGGCAAGTGTCCCAAATGCCTTTTTCACCACCCCACTAACATGCTCCTTCGCCTTCAGAGATCTATGGACACACACACCAAGGTCCCTTTGTTCTTCAGAACTTCCAATGTCATGCTGTTCATTGAATACTTCCTTGTCAGATCACTCCTTCCAAAGTGTATCACCTCACACTTTTCAGGGTTAAATTCCATCTGCCACTTATCTGCCCATTTGACTATCCCGTCTATTTCTTCCTGTAGCCCAAGACACTCAACCTCACTGTTAACCACCCAGCCAATCTTTGTGTCATCCGCAAACTTACTAATCCTACCCCCTACATAGTCATCTATGTCGTTTATATAAATGATGAATAATAGGGGACCAAGCACAGATCCCTGTGGTACGCCACTGGATACTGGCTTCCAGTCACTAAAGCATCCTTCTGTCATCACCCTCTGCCTCCTACAAGCCAAAACCTTGTCAAAGGCTTTGCTGAAATCCATATAAACTACATCAACTGCACTACCCTGATCTGCACACCTGGTCACCTCTTCAAAAAATTCAATCAAATTTGTTAGGTATGACCTCCCTCTGACAAACCTATGCTGACTATCCCTGATCAAACCTTGCCTCTCCAAGTGGCGAAAGATTCTCTCCTTCAGAGTTTTCTCCAATAGTTTCAATATAATATAACGATTTAATTTGTTTCCTAAGTTTATTATTTGATCCTCCGGCCCCAGTCTCCGTACCACGCCAGGAAAACAAATCGCGATACAATAATTTGTACTTTCAATGGCGACGCCTTCACCCATCATCCCCCGCGGTGGGCAATATCCCCTATCCACATCACCGGACAGCAGTACGCAGGCGCAGTGGGGAAAACTTTGGAGCATGCGCATAGCGAGAAATGGCGATGGAGAGACGATTATTTGTAGGATCCGGATCGGTAAGGGGAAAAGTAGGGGGACAGAGGAATCGATGGATCCGGTGGGTAGGCCGAAAGGGTTCGTAAACATGTTGCGTAATCTGCAAAACCCCGAAAAAGACCTTAGCGTTCCCACTTTTGCACGGAGCCAGGACGGCAGTTTTGTTCCGATTCCAGCCCCGAGGTAACGGTCGCCATCTTTATTGTGGGCGGGCCGCATGCGCGGCCGCCATCTTTATTGTGGGCATTTTTTGAAAGGTTCCCAATGACAGACTGAGGACAATTGTCCATCAAGCTGCTTCACACTTTGAGTTACAATGTGTAATTGATGAGGCAAGTCAACGATATATGTCCAAGGCAGTGACAATAATTATGCTTTTAGCATAATAAAATTTTCCAAGGCATTTCACATAAATATTACAAAGTAACGTTTGACACTGAGCCACATGAGCCATATTAGGGCAGGTGACCAAAAGCTTTGTCAAAGAGGTAGGTTTTAAGGAGTATTTTAAAGAAGAAGAGTGAGGCGTAAAGCTGTGGCCTAGGTAACTGAAGGAACAGTCACTGATGGTGGAGCGATTAAAATCGGGAATGCTCAAGTGGCTGGAATTAGATCAGTGTAGAGATCCTGGCGAGGGCTGTGGCTGGAGGAGAATACAGAGATCGGGATCCTCACAACCATGGAGGAAAATATGAGAATTTTAAAGTTTTGGTGCTTTTAAAATGAGAGCCTTTGTAGGTCAGTGAGCACAGGGGTGATGTATGAACAAGACTGAATGTGAGTAAGCACACGGATAGCAGAGTTTTGGATGACCTCAAGATTCTGGGGGTGGAAGGACGGAGTTGAATGTTGGAGGCCAGTTGGGTATGCATTAGGATAATTTAGACTACAGGTAACACATGAATGGATGACGCTTTCAACAGCAGATAAACTGAGACTAGGGTGGAGTCGGGTGATGTTACTGAGGCAGAAAGAGGCGGCCTTGGTGTTGTTGCGGATATGTGGCTGTAAGCTCATCTCGCGATTGTGAACAGTGTGATTCAGCCTCAGGCAGTTGCGAAGGAGAGGGAGAGAGTCAGTGGTTAGGGAGTGGAATTTGTAGTAGACACTGAAGGCAATGATGTGAGCGTTGGTGGCTCAGCCAGCATTTATTGCCTATCCCTAATTGCCCTTGAGAAGGTGGTGGTGAGCTGCCTTCTTGAACCACTGCAGTCCGTGTGGTGTAGAAACACCCACAGTGCTGTTAGGAAGGGAGTTCCAGGATTTTGACCCAGCGGCAGGAATATTTAAGTGGAGGAGATTTCTGCTCATCCAGTGCTGGATGTCAGACAAATCTGCACAGTGTGTGACTCGGGTTTTTTAAAATTCATTTATGGAAGTTACAGGCTGGGCCAGCATTTATTGCCCATCCCTAATTGCCCTTGAGAAAGTGGGAGTGAGCCATCTCCTTGAACTGCTGCAGTCCATGGAGGGAAGCTTGGAGGTGATGGTGTTCACATACACCTGCTCCCCTCATCCTTTTAGTTAGTGGAGGTTGAGGATTTGGGAGATTCTGTCAAAGTTCTAGTCGAGCTGTAGATATATAAAATCCCTCTCTTTCACTCTCTGCCTCCCCTTTGTCTCGGTGGCAGGTTTCCTTCCCTGAAGGACATTAGTGAACCAGTTGGGTTGTTATGACAATCCAGCAGTTTTCATGGTCACTTTTGCTAGTGTCAGCTCCACAAATTACCAGATTCATTTATCTCAATTTCACAACTTGCCTTTGTGTTTTTGTGGGTTCTCTCTCACTCTCTTTTTTTTCTGTTTTAAATCAACTTCACAGAGTATTGAAGGGGAAGGATTTGCAGTTGGGAAACTCAAAGCAAATATCACATCAGGATCTGATGGAGTCGCTCAATTTATCGTAACCTGAATGTCATCAGATTTTGAACATGGAAGGAAAAAGCACCGTTTACAGTGGGGAGAAACAGTGGAAATGTGGGGAATGTGAGGAGAGGTTCAGTTACCTGTCTGAGCTGGAAGCTCATCGACGCATTCACACTTGGGAGAGGCCGTTCACCTGCTCCGAATTTTGAAAGGGATTCACTCGGCTATCCAACCTGCTGACACACCAGCGGGTTTGCACTGGGAGAGACCTTTCAAATGTTCAGACTGTGGGAAATACTACAGAAGTTCTGGGGACCTGATGTACCATCAATTTGTTCAAACTGTTGAGAGACCATTCAGGTGCTCTCATTGTGGGACTGGGTTCAGGGGATCGTTTCAACTCATTGTACACCAGCGAATTCAGTGGTGAGAGACCGTTCACCTGCTATGTGTGTGGGAGAGGATTCACTCAATTGTCTCATGTGCTGAGACATGAGAGAGTTCATACTGGGGAGAGACCTTTTAAATGTCCAGACTGTGAGAAGTGCTATAAAAGCTCTGGGGAACTGATGTCCCATCAACATGTTCACACTGATGAGAGACCATTCAGGTGCTCTCACTGCGGGACCGGGTTCATTTAGTCGTCTGAACTAACCGCACACCAGCGAATTCACACTGGTGAGAGGCCGTTCAGGTGCTCCTACTGTGGGACTGGATTGAAGCACTCATCTCAACTCACTTTATCTACCTCATGTAAACCTGCCATAAACTTGTACCTCTCTATAAATCTCCCCTCAATCTCGTTTGCTCCAAGTAGAACAACCCCAGTTTCTCCAACCTAACCTTGCAACTAAAATTCCTCATCCCTGGAACCATCCTAGTAAACCTCCTCTGCACCCTCTCAAGGACCCTCACATCCTTCATAATGTGTGGTGACCACTGGTTTGCACAGACCCAGATGTTCTGTGTTCGTGTCTGTGATGTCATCACACACCGACAATTGCTCAGTGACATCACCTCCGCTCCCTGGGTATTTCCTCAACTGGGAGATTTTTCTCCGACTCCAGTGCTTCTGATATTTTTACACCTGTAGGCTCCAGCAGGAGATTTTAAAATTGAAAACCGAAATTGTTTCACTTGTCGGCTTAGTTAACCATTCATCTAGAATTTAGAGCTTTTAGTGCTATGCTGTGTTGTCTGTAAGGGGTTCCATGGCTCTTGGACTGGTGGATCTAATCCATGTCCTTCCACTGCCCTGTTTCACCTCTGCCCTCCCTGATCACCTCTTTGCTGTTATCTAATTTCCTCTGTCTCTGAGTGTGTTTGAGCTGTGTTTAGTATTTTACTGTTACTTCAGCAACCATGTCTGAATGAGGTTTCCACCATTGTTCATCCCTCGACCTTGTGCTGCCGACTTCCCAGTTTTATCTTCCTGCAGCGTCTTACAGTCAGGAATTGTTTTTCCGGTGCGATTGTACATTTCTCTCATGTTTCAGAACTTATATTAACCATCAAATTCTGCATCATTGTAATTCCATGTAATTTATTTTGCACAACCTGAAATGTTAACCTTGTTTCTCTCTTCATACATTCCAGCTGATATTACCAATCCCCAGTTACCTGTGGAGATGATGATGTTTGACCTTCTTGAATCGCTGCAGTCTGTGTGGTGAAGGTGCTCCCACAATGCTCTTAGGTAAGGAGTTACAGGTTATTCACCAGTGATGATGAAGGAATGGTGATATATGTCCAAGTCAATGACAAAAGTGTGATATAAATACAAATTAATGTAATAAAATATTCCAAGACATTTCACAGAAATGTTACACAGCAAAATTTGACACTGAGCCTCATGAGCAGACATGAGTTCAGGTGACCAAACGTTTGGTCAGAGGTAGGTTTTGAGGAGCACCTTAAAGGAGGAAACTGAGATAGGGAGACGAAGAGGTTTAAGGAGGAATTTAAAACCCTTGTGGTCTTGGCAACTGAAAGAGCACCCCCAGTGGTGGGGTGATTATTATCTGGAATATTAAAGAGGCCGATGGTAGATGAACAAATGTTTCAGGGGGTTCTGTGGGTGAAGGAGATTACAGAGATAGGGATGATCGCAGCCAGGGAGGAAATCCATTGAGTGGAGGGTTGTGTGGGTATTATGACACATCCAATGGTAAATGCTGAGTTGTTCAAATCCCGGAAGGAAACTTGAAACAACTGTCATAACCCATTTTTGCAATTTGTATGTTTTGAGATGCAGGCTTTGAATTCAGTAGTAATAAGACCACTGAGTCTCGGGTTTTTTTTATAAAACTAAATTAGACATTTATTAATACAAGAAAGATTTTAAGCACATACATATGTCTACAAAATTACTGCTATAAAAACTACAAAAATCTCCTAATTAACCTGACTCTCAGTTACACTCCAGTTAAGGCAACAGTAAAACACAGATTTAAACAGACCTTTAAACAGGCTTTTGATAAGGTCCCGCATCGGAGACAGATAACGAAGAGCCCATGGAATCCAAGGCAATTTGGCAAATTGGATCCAGAATTGGCTGAGTGGCAGGAAGCAGAGGGTGATGGTCGTTTTTGTGACTGGATGCCTTTGTCCAGTGGGATTCCACAGGGATTGGTGTTGGATCCCTTGCTGTTTGTGGCATATATAAACGATTTAGACTTGAATGTAGAAGGGTTGATCAGTAAATTCGTAGTTGACATGAAAATTGGTGGGGTGGTAAATAGTGAGGATTACAGGAGGATATAGACGGGCTGGTCAGATCGGCTGATCAGTGGCAAATGGAATTTAATCCGGATAACTGTGAGGTGATGCACTTGGGCAGGAGAAACAAGGCATGGGAATACACAATGAATGACAGGACCCCGGGAAGTACCGAGGATCAGAGGCACCTTGGTGTGCATGTCCACCAATCGCTTAAGGTATCAGGACGGGTAGATAAGGTGGTTATAAAGGCATCTGGGATACTTGCCTTTATTAGCCGAGGCATAGAATATAAGAGCAGGGAGGTTAGGCTGGAACTGTATAAAACTCTGCTTAGGCCACAGCTAGAGTATTGCGTGTAGTTCTGGAATCCGCATTGTAGGAAGGATGTGATTGCACTAGAGAGAGAGAGCAGAGGAGATTTACCAGAATGTTGCCTGAGCTGAGAGTTTTAGTTATGAGGAGAGATTGGATAGACTGGGGTTATTTTCCCTGGAGTAGAGGAGATTGAGGGGGGGCATGATTCAGGTGTATAAAATTATGAGGGGCATAGATAGGGTAGACAGGAAGGAACTTTTCCCCTTGGTGGAGGGATCAATAACCAGGGGGCATAGATTTAAGGTAAGGGGCAGGAGGTTTATACGGGATGTGAGGAAGAATTTTTTTCACCCAGAGGGTGGTGGAATCTGGAGCTCACTGCCTGAAAGGGTGGTAGAGGCAGAAACCCTCATAACATTTAAGAAGTATTTGGATGTGCACTTGTGATGCCATGGCATACAAGGCTATGGGCCTAGGGCTGGAAAATGGGATTAAGGACTCCATCCCATTCTCTCAGTTCCTTCGCCTCCGTCGCATCTGTTCTGATGATGCTACTTTCAAAAACAGTTCCTCTGACATGTCCTCCTTCTTCCTTAACCGAGGTTTTCCACCCACGGTAGTTGACAGGGCCCTCAACCGTGTCCGGCCCATTTCCCGCGCATCTGCCCTCACGCCTTCTCCTCCCTCCCAGAAACATGATGGGGTCCCCCTTGTCCTCACTTATCACCCCACCAGCCTCCGCATTCAAAGGATCATCTTCCGCCATTTCTGCCAACTCCAGCATGATGCCACCACCAAACACATCTTCCCTTCACCCCCCCGGGCGGCATTCTGTAGGGATCATTCCCTTCGTGACACCCTGGTCCACTCCTCCATCACCCCCTACTCTTCAACCCCCTCAGACGGCACCTCCCCATGCAAATGCAGAAGATGCAACACCTGCCCCTTCACTTCCTCTCTCCTCACCGTCCAAGGGCCCAAACACTCCTTTCAAGTGAAGCAGCAGTTCACTTGCATGTCCCTCAACTTAGTCTACTGCATTCGTTGCTCCCAATGCGGTTTCCTCTACATTGGAGAGAACAAACGCAGACTGGGTGACCGCTTTGCAGAACACCTTCGGTCTGTCCGCAAGCATGACCCAGACCTCCCTGTCGCTTGCCATTTCAATACTCCACCCTGCTCTCTTGCCCACAAGTCTGTCCTTGGCTTGCTGCATTGTTCCAGTGAAGCTCAATGCAAACTCGAGGAACAGCACCTCATCTTCCGACTGGGCACTTTACAGCCTTCCGGACTGAATATTGAGTTCAACAGTTTTAGATCTTGAACTCTCTCCTCCATCCCCACCCACTTCCCATTTCTTCCCCCTCCTTTTTGTTTTTTTCCTATAATTTAAAAAGATTTTTTCTTTTCCCACGAATTTCCATTATTTTTAAATGTATTTCCACCATTGTTTATTTCTACCTTTTAGTATTCCCCCACCCCCACTAGAGCTATCTGTACCTTATCTGTCTTGTCTTCTACTCTTAATTAGCACATTCTTTTAGATAATATCACCACCTTCAACACCTCTTTGTTCTTTTGTCTGTGACAGCTTTTGGTTATCTCCACCTATCACTAGCTGCTTGTCCCAACAAAACCACCCCCCTTAAACCAGCTTATATTTCACCCCTTTCCTAATTTTACTTAGTTCTGTTGAAGGGTCATGAGGACTCGAAACGTCAACTGTACTCTTCTCCGCCTATGCTGCCAGACCTGCTGAGTTTTTCTAGGTATTTCTGTTTCTGTTTTTATTTTTGTTTTAGAATAATTAGGTACTTGTTTGACTGGCGCAGATTCAATGAGCCGAAGGGCCTTTTTCTGTGCTGTAGACCTCTATGACTCTATGACCCCTGGCAAAGCACTCCCTGGAAAGTCACATTCAATATGAGTTTCTTTCAGCACTGGGTCCTTGCAGACAGGCTTAGAGGCTGGAGGCTTTAGATCTTAGAATCCCTCCTCCTTTTACCAACAGCCTTCTCTTCCTTTATATATATTTTCCTCTTTGAATGCAAATTTGCATTGTCACTCGGTTTTTTTTAACTTTAAACCTACTAACAATAAAATCCTTTCATAATACTCACTTTACTAGTAAGCTTTGAAAAAAATAAAGACATTGTTTCTGAGCTTCACCTGGTTAGGTGTAATATTTCACCTCTTTTGAAAGGTCTACTTAAAAACGCAAATTGGCCCCTTTACATCTCACCTTCTATGTTTATCTAATTACCATTTCAAACCAACTTATCTTCTATACATCAAAGCCTCTAGACCAGCTGGCTTTAATCCAATTAAGACACACACACTTAGACACAGACACCACTAAACTCTATTTTTAAATAATTTCCAATAACATTATAGGCATTATTATACCATCTTGACAGCGGGTGGAGTTGACTACAGAGATAAGGATGATCACAGCCAGGGAGGAAAACAAGGATGAGAATTTTTAAATTTTGCTGCTTCTTAACCGGGAACCTTTGAAGATCAATGAGCAAAGGGGTGAACGGTGAACAAGACTTGATGCGAGTAAACACACGAGCAGCAGAGTTTTGGATAACCTCAAGATTACAGGGAGGCTGAATGTGGGAGGCCAGCAGGGAGTGTGTTAGGATTGTTATGTCTAGAGGGAACAAAGGAATGGATGACGGTTTCAGCAGAGGATGAGCTGAGATGAGGGTGGAGTTGGACGATGTTACTGAGGTGGAAATTGGCGGTCTTGGTGATGATGTGGATGTGCTTGGAATCTCGTCTTTGGGTGAAATATTTTTCCATGGTTGTGAACAGCCTGGTTCAGCCTCAGGCAGTTTCCAGGGAGAGGGATGGAGCCGGTGGCTGGGAATGGAGTTTGTAGTGGGGACTGAAGAAAACGGCTTCAGTCTTCCCAATATTTAAATGGAGAAAATTTCAGCTCATCCAGCACTGGATGTCGTACAAGTCAGGACGGTATGTGACTTGGAGGGGAACTTGGAGGTGATGGTTTTCACATACACCAGCTACCCTGGTCCTTCTCGGTGGTGGAGGTTGAGGGTTTTGGACATTCCCACACAGTTCTGGTCAAGCTGTATATGTATATAAAATCTCTCTCCTTTACCCCCTGTTTTCTTTCTTTATTTCTCTCTCGCTCTCTTTTCATTCAGTTCTATTTCCCAACCTGCCTTTGTGTTTTTGTGGGTTCCCTCTCACTCCCTTTTTCTGTTTTAAATCAGTTTCACAGGATATTAGAAGGGGAGGATTTGCAGTCAGAAAACAGCATCTGAAGGAGTCGCCCAATACATTGTAACCTGAACAGCATAGCATTTTGAACATGGATGGAAAAAGCACTGTTCAAATTGGAGAGAAACCGTGGAAATGTGGGGACTGTGAGGAGAGATTCAGTTACCCATGTCAGCTGGAAACTCATCGACGCACTCACACTGGGGAAAGACCGTTCACCTGCTCCGTGTATGGGAAGGGATTCTCTCAATCATCCCAGCTGATTACACACCAGCGAGTTCACACTGGGGAGAAACCATTCACCTGCTCCGAGTGTGGGAATGGATTCACTCAGTTATCCAACCTGCTGAGGCATCAGCGAGTTCACACTGGGGAGAGACCTTTTAAATGCCCAGATTGTGGGAAATGCTATAAAAGTTCATGGGAACTAATGCTCCATCAACGTGTTCACACTGACGAGAGACCATTTAGGTGCTCTCACTGTGGGACTGGGTTCAAGCGACCATCTCACCTCATTGTACACCAGCGAATTCACACTGGCGAGAAACCGTTCACCTGCTACATGTGTGGGAAGGGATTTACTTGTTCAGCCAGCCTGCTGAGACACCAGCAAGTTCACACGGGAGAGAGACCTTTCACCTGCTACACGTGTGGGAAGGGATTCACACAGTTATCCCATGTGCTGACACACCAGTGAGTTCTCACGGGAGAGAGACCTTTCACCTGCTACATGTGTGGGAAGGGATTCACTCAGTTATCCCATGTGCTGACACACCAGCGAGTTCACACTGGGGAGAGACCTTTTAAATGCCCAGACTGTGGGAAGTGCTATAAAAGTTCTGGGGAACTGATGGCTCATCATCATGTTCATACTGATGAGAGACCTTTTAAATGCCCAGACTGAGGGAAGTGCTTTAAATGTTCCAGGGACCTGATGTCCCATCAACGTGTTCACACAGACGAGAGACTGTTCAGGTGTCCTCACCGCAGGACTGGGTTCAAGCGATCATCTCAACTCAATGTGCACCAGCGAGTTCACACTGAGAGAGGCATTCACCTGCTACTTGTGTAGGAAGGGATTCGCTCAGTTATCCCACGTGCTGAGATACAAGAGAGCTCACACTGGGAGAGGCCATTCACCTGCTCCGAGTCTAAGAAGACATTCACTCGGTCATGGACACTGCTGAGTCACCATCAAGTTTACAAGTGACGACAGTAATTGGATTTTTCTGGTACTCGCATCCAGGACTGAACCATGTTCATTGGGGTCTGTTTCTACTGATGTTAATAAACTCCAGGCCAGTTAGAGGTGTTAACGTTCTGGATATAATAAAAATAAATCAGCTTTGTGTTAAACACACAGTGTGCCAAGTCTTCTTAATATCTATAACACAAGTTAAGTGCATCCCTCTCCCGTCTCCTCTGTACTCACCTCCAACCCACCAAGGCTCCTTAGACAGCATCTTCCAAACCCACGACCACTACCACCTAGAAGGACAAGGGCAACAGACACCAATGACCACTCCATCCTCCTTCAATGCCTTTTCACTGGTGTCCAGCTGGGTGGGACTGCATGGTCCTGATTCCTTCCTTATTGACTTGTAGCCAGAGAATCTCCTGCAGTAGCTGTAATTATTTGAGTTACACTGTTACAAACGCACTCACTCGATAGGTGATCAGGTATCACTGCCCTTTGATATACAAATGTTCCATTATCACGCTCACAGTGACTGTATTTTACAGACAGTGACTGTATTTTACAGACAAGTCCTTCTTACCACACCAGCCCTCCTGGATAGATCAACAGAGAAATGCGAAGACATTATAGTCCACCAGCCAAGATCATAGTGGTAAAAACATTTGATAATTCCCATTAAAATACAAAGCACAGCAGAACAACTGTGCATTGGCCTGTTACAAACTTATTGAAACAGATTCATTGCCACCTCCTCCCTTTCCACGTTCCAGGTCCCCAAACACACTTTCCCGGTGACACACTAATTTACTTGTACTATTTACAATTTAGTATTCTGTATTCACTGCTCACGTTGTGGTCTCCGATACACTGTGAAGACTAAATCCAGATTGGGTGACTGCTTCATGTAAAATCACCATTCACTTTGCAAGTGTGATCCTGAGCTGCTTCTCATCTACTGTTTTAATTCTCAGCCTCACTTCAAGTCTGACCTCTTAGCCCTCGGCCTCCTGTACTGCCGCATGAAGCCCAACAGAAGCTCGAGGAACAGCAGCTCGTCTTTGATTAGTCATTTTACAACCTTTCAGACTCAACGTTAATTTTAATAATTTCATATCATAAACATCACTCCCATTTTTAGGGCAGTAGATGCTGGTAATGGCTCTGCTGTTACCATTTATCCCTCCTCTGAACCTGTCTTATTTGTTTACTTGTCCCATTAGTTTCTTTAATTGTCTGGTCACCCAATGTTGCCTTGCACCATTGTCCCCTTTATCATTTACTCTCTCCAGCCTTCCATCCTGTCACAAGACCGTTTGTTGTTTCCTTCTGTCTGTCCATGTTTTCTCTGACTCTGGACTTGTTTATAAACTGTTAAATCTGGGAAATTTTCCAGTTTGGATAAAAGTTCAGCGACGTGAAACATTCACTGAGAATGATGCTGTTTGACCTGCTGAGTGTTTCCAACATTTTCTGTTTTGAGATCGGATTTGCAGCATCTGCGGTATCTTGTTTTTGGGGTCACTGTGGATCAGTTTTCCCTCACTTATCGTTACCTGTTTAAAGGTGAAGATGGAGCTTTTAAAGAATGAGACAACAGGAACTGTCACCCTGTTGAACATGAAACTAAACTCACTGTTAATTCCTCATCAGTAACAATGTTAAACACAAAGTTTCCAGCCAGGATTGAACCGGGGACTTTTTCATATAAAGTAAACGTGATAATCACTGCACTGGGGAAATGAGCGTGAATCCCCCCCGGACAGAGGGGAACTGACCATCCATCTCTAGCTCTAATTCCCAAACAGAAAATGCTGCCAAGAATCAGCAAGTCAGGCTGAGTCTGTGGCCGCTCTCAGCGTTTGAAACCGTCACAATGCCCGGGTGATTGACGGCAGCTCCGGACCAATAGGAAGAGGGGGCGGGACTGGAGGACCAAGCGTCGGGGCTGGTCCTCCAACCAATCGGAGTGAATGCGGGG
Organism: Cetorhinus maximus; assembly: GCF_964194155.1. Taxonomy (NCBI): domain Eukaryota; kingdom Metazoa; phylum Chordata; class Chondrichthyes; order Lamniformes; family Cetorhinidae; genus Cetorhinus; species Cetorhinus maximus. The sequence continues at coordinate 7,830,659 of NC_135901.1, forward strand.
GCGGGACCGGACTGTGACTGAAGCATGCGCAGTGCGGGTAATGGCGATGGGAAGACGGGTCCACAATGGGTAAAGGGGGGGATGGCGGGGCGGAGGGAGCGATGGATCCGGCGGGTGGACGGAGAGGCTCCGGAAACATGTTGTGTAAACCGCAAACCCCGGAAATAAACTGACCGGTCCCCCTCCCCCGTTTGCACCGAGCGGGGCCGCAGCTCCCAGATCAAGGAAGAGCCGGTTTGTATCAGGCTGGACATTGGTTCCAGAGGCTGGTCCCTGGTCTCCAGAGTCGTTTCTTTATCATTGAATCATTGAATGGTTACAATACAGACAGAGGTCATTCGGCCCGTCCTGCCTGTGCTGGCTCTCTGCAAGAGCAAATCAGCTGGTCCCACTCCCCTGCCCAGGACCACAAGACCAGCAGCAGATATTACCCATCCCCAGTTACCTGTGGAGAAGATGATGTTTGACCTTCTTGAACCGCTGCAGTCCGTGTGGTGAAGGTGCTCCCACAATGCTGTTAGATAAAGAGTTACAGTGATGTTGAAGGAACAGCGATATATGTCCAAATCAACAACAACAATGTGTGTTTATATAGCACATTTCATGTAATAGACGTTCCCAGGTTTAACAGATGTGCTAAAAAGCAACATTTGACACAGAATCATGTAAAGAGGTAAGAGGGCAGATGGCCAAAAGTTTGGTCAAAGATGTAGGTTTAAAGGAGAATCTTGAACGAGGAAAGAAAGAAAGAGAGCGGAGAGGTTTATGGAGGAAATTCCAGTGCTTATGGCCTTTGAGTTTAGATGTGGATACTAAGGATGAAGCGGTTAAAATCGGGAATGCTCAGGAAGCCGGAATGAGCAGACTGCAGAGACCTGGGTGGGATGTGAGGCTGGAGAAGATTACAGAGATAGGGAGGAGTGAGACCATGGAGGGACTTGAAAACAAGGATGAGAAATTTAAAATGTTGGTGCTTCTTAAACAGGAACTTTCATAGGTCAGTGAGCACAGGGGTGATGGGTGAATAAGACTGGGTGCGAGTAAATATACGGGCAGCAGAGTTTTGGATGAACTAAAGATTATGGGGAGGTTGAATGTGGGAGACCGGCTGGAAGTGCTTTAGGAAGGAACATAAGAAATACGAGCAGCAATAGGCCATTCAGCCCTTTGAGCCCTTCTGCCATTCAATGAGATCACGGTTGATCTTCTACTTCAACACCATTTTCTGGCACTATCCCCTTATCCCCAATGTTTTTTATATGTAGAAATCTATTGATCTCAGTATTGAACATTCTCAACGACTGAGCCTCCACAGCCCTATGGGGCAGAGAATTCCAAACACTCACCATCCTCTGAGTGAAGAAATTCCTCCTCACCTCAGTTCCAAATAGCCTGCCCCTTATTTTGAGACTGTGTCCCCTGAATCTAGAACCTCCAGCCAGAGTTAAGCCTAGAAATAACAAAGGAATGGATGACAGTTTCAGACGAGCTGAGTCTAGAGTGGAGTCGGGTGATGGAAATTGGCGGTCTTGGTGATGATGTGGATGTGCTTGGAAGCTCATCTTGGGGTGAAATATTTCACCACGGCTTCGAACAGTCTGTTTCATCCTCACAGAGTTGTCAGGGAGAAGGATGGAGCCGTTGGCTAGGGAGCGGAGTTTGTATTGGGGAATGAAGACAATGACTTTCATCTTCCCAATATTTGAATGAAGGAACTTTCTGCTCATCCAGTCCTGGATATCAGACAAGTCAGAACAGTGTGTGAGTTGGAGGTGATGGTGTTCACATACACCTGCTACGCTGGTCCTTCTAGATGGTGGAGGTTCAGGGTTTGGGAGATTCTATCAAATTGTGGTTCAGTTGTCAGTCTCTAAAATGCCTTTCCATTGCCCCTGTCTCTCCAACCCTCTTCTGTCTCTCTTGTGCCCTTCTATTTCTCTTTCTTTCTCTATCCCATTTCTCTCATTTTTTCTCTCTGTGTCTCTCCCACTTCTCTCTCTCTTTTTCTCTTGTCACATAGAATTCTCCATCCCGGAAGGCTCTGGATGCTCCATCTTTAAATATATTTAAGGCTGAGATGGAGAGATTTTTGGTCTCTCAGGCATTCGAGGGAAATGGAGAGCGTGCGGGAAAGTGGTGTTAAAGACCAAGATGAACTAATATTGTTTCAGGCACACTATCTAGACCTTTATTTCTCCAACATAAGAGAAGATTAATTGATGTCCAGTTGCTAACTGCTCCATTTTTGGAGTCTTTTCTCCTTTCTAACTCTAGATTATTTCAGTTCTCGTGCCTTCAATTACTCTCACAGACAAGTCCCAGCTCCCTATACCTTCCAGGTTGTCTCTCCTAGACTCGGGATCCAGGGAAGTCTCCCAGGATCACTAAACACATAACCCAGTCCCAGGATCACTAAACACATAACCCAGTCTTTTGTACTGATATGCTGGGATCATTGAGAATGGTGATGTTTGTGGAGCCTACTCTTCCTGTTAGTTGTTTAATTATCCATACCTTTCCTGACTGGATGTGGCAGGACTGCAGAGCTTTGATCTGATCCATTGTTTTTGGGATTGCTTCACCCTGTCTCAAGCATGCTGCTTCCACTGTTTAGAATGCATGTAGTCTCATGGTATAGGGTCACCAGATTGGAATCTCAGTTTTAGGAATGCCTGGTGCTGCTTCTGACATGTTCTCCTGCAGTTCGTGTTGAACCAGGGTTGGTCACTTGGCTTGATGGTAATGGTAGAGTAAAGGATATGTGGGCCATGTGGTTACAGATTGTGGCTGAATACAATTCTGCTGCTGCTGATGATCCACAGCACCTCATGGATGCCCATTTATATCTAGATCCATCCTGAATCTATTTCATTTAGCATAGTGATAGTGCCTCACAACATGTTGGACGGTATCCTCAGTGTGAAGACGGGACTTTGTCTCATAAGATCACAAGAATTAGGAGCAGGAGTAGGTCTTTTGGCCCCTTGAGCCTGTTCCACCATTAATAAGATCATGGCTGATCTCATTGTGGCATCAACTGCACTTTCCAGTCTGCCCTCCCCATCCCGTCGATTAACTCTTGATTGCCGGGATGAAGAACTGTAGCTACGAGGGTAGATTGGAGAGGTTGGGTCTGTTTTCCTGGGAGAAAAGAAGGCTGAGAGGAAACTAAATAGAGGTATTCAAGATTCTGAGGGGTATGGACAGAATAAATAATGAGAAACTGTTGCCACACTCATGAGTGCATCAAGAGCTAGAGGGCACACATTCAAAATAATGGGCAAAAGGAGTAAAAGTGATGTGAGGAATTTTGTTTTTTACCCAGAGGATGGTTGGAGGCAGGTTCGATCGAGGTATTCAAAAGGGAATTGGATTGCTACTTGAAGAGAGAGAATGTGTGAGGTTACGGCATAAGGCAGGGTAGTGGGATGAGGTAGAATGCTCTTTCAGCACGTCAGTGCAGACTCGATGGGCCAAATGGCCTCCTTCTGTACTGTAAAGATTCTGTGATCAACCACAATCATGTTGAATGGCGGAGCAGGCTCATTGGGGCTTATGGTCTACTCCTGCTCCTATTTCTTTTTCTTTATTCATTGGATGTGGGTGTCATTGGCTAGCCCAGCATTTATTGCCCATCCCTTATTCAGAGGGCATTTAGGAGTCAACCGCATTGTGAACGTGGAGTCACATGTAGGCCAGACCAGGCAAGGACAGCAGATTTCCTTCCCTAAAGGGCATTAGTGAACCAGATGGGTTTTGACAACAAACAACAATGGTTTCATGGTCATTATTAGACTTTTAATTCCAGATTTTTATTGAATTCAAATTTCACCATCTGCTGTGGTAGCATTCAAACCCGGGACCCCAGAGCATTACCCTGGATCGCTGGATTACCAGTCCAGTGACAAAACCACTATGCCACCGCCTTCCCCTAGTGTTCTCATAGAGGCCAGAGTCTTGTGTAGCCCAGACTGGAGGCAGGTTCCCTTCCCTGAAGGACATTAATGAACCAGTTGGGTTTTTACAAAAAATCCGACAGCTTTCATGGTAATTTTTTCCTAGTTCTGGCCCCAAAAATTACCAGAATCATTAAGTTCAATTTCACAACCTGCCTTTGTGTTTCTGTGGGTTCTCTCTCACTCCCTTTTTTTCTGTTTTAAATCAATTTCACAGGATATTAGAAGGGGAGAATTTTTCAGTCAGGAAACTCAAACCAAACATCACATCAGAATCTGAGAGAGTCGCCCAATTTGTTGTAACCAGAATATCATCGGATTTTGAACATGGAAGGAATAAGTACCGTTCACAGTGGAGACAAACTGTGGAAATGTGGAGACTGTGAGGAGGGATTCAGATTTCCATCTGACCTGGAAACTCATCGACGCAGTCACACTGGAGAGAGGCCATTCACCTGCTCCGTATGTGGGAAGGGATTCACTCAGTCATCCAGTCTGCTGAGACACCAGCGAGTTCACAGAGGTGAGAGACCATTCACCTGCTCTGACTGTGGGAAGGGATTCGCTCAGTCATCCAACCTGTTGAGACACCAGCGAGTTCACACTGGGGAGAGACCATTTACTTGCTCCAAGTGTGGGAAAGGATTCGCTCGGTCATCTGACTTGCTGACACACCAGCGAGTTCACACTGACGAGAGACCTTTTAAATGTTCAGACTGTGGGAAGTGCTTTAAAAGTTCCCGGGACCTGATGCTCCATCAACGTGTTCACACGGACGAGAGACCATTCAGGTGCTTGCACTGTGGGTCTGGGTTCAGACAGTCATCTCAACTCACTGAACACCAGCGAGTTCACACAGGCGAGAGGCCATTCACCTGCTCTGACTGTGGGAAGGGATTCGCTCAGTCATCCAACCTGCTGACACACCAGCGAGTTCACACTGGAGAGAGACCTTTCACCTGTTCTGACTGTGGAAAGGGATTCACTCAGTTATCCACCCTGCTGAATCACCAGAGTGTTCACACTGATAAGAGACCTTTTAAATGCCCAGACTGCGGAAAGTGCTATAAAAAGTCCAGGGAGCTGATGTCCCATCAACGTGTTCACACTGATAAGAGACCTTTTAAATGCCTGGACTGCGGAAACTGTTTTAAGAGTTCTGGGGAACTGATGCGCCATCAACGTATTCACACTGACGAGAGACCATTCAGGTGCTCTCAGTGTGGGACTGGGTTCAAGACATCATCTGATCTCACTGTACACCAGCGAGTTCACACCGGGGAGAGGCCGTTCACCTGTCCCAACTGTGGGAAGGGATTCACTCAGTCATCCACCCTACTGACGCATCAGCGAGTTCACACTGGGGAGAGACCGTTCATCTGCCCCAAGTGTGGAAAGAGATTCACACAATCATCCAACCTAATGAGACACCGGCGAATTCATAAGTAACTAGAGTGATTGGGTTTTGCTGGAAATCACAGAGGACTGAACCGTGTTCATTGGGTCTGTTTCTACTGATGTTAATAATTTCCAACACAGTTACATGGGCTAATATTTTAGATAAAAGTCAAATAAATCAGCTTTGTGTTGAATACATTGTGTTGAATCTTTCTAATATTTCTAACACAAGTTAGTTACTTTCGAAGGTTTCTCTCACTCCCCGTCTCCTCCATCCTCACCTTCCAACAAGTATGAGGAGATCATGGAATTTCCTTGTCACTAAGATTGAAACAATCCAATCAGCTGCCTCTGCTGCTTCCCTCCCTTATACTAGTGCACCGGGCCAAACTGTCTCCAAAGTTCCTCCTTACCTGAGCCCTGAACTCACATCTTTCTCCAGTTTCTCTCCCTTCTCCCATCATGCCCTGCAGTCTATTCTAGGGCTTCTCGGCACGACCACCAATGGTGCAGTGATTGAAATGGGGGATGCACAGGGGGCCAGAATTAGAGGAGGGGGTTGTGGAGATGGAGGGTCTGTCTGTGAGTTAAGACATAGGGTGACAGAATTTTGGATGACCCAAGGTTAAAGGGGGCAGAATGTGGGAGACCAGCCAGAGGGTGTCGGAATAGTCGAGTTTGGAGGTGATAAAGGCGTGGATGAGATATTCGGCAGCAGATGAGCTGAGACGGGGGAGGAGACGAGTGATGTTACGGAGGTATAAATGAAGGGTTAAGCTTGATGGAAGTTGGATATGTAATAGCAGGAGATTGTTTAAGTGGAGGATAAAGGTCGATAACTCCCCAGAACAGGTAAAGCACCGGTTAGATACAGAAAAGCCTTCTCCAGTGTTGGGAATTTTTCTATGTTCTTTATCACCATCTCATTTTGCCTTGCACCATCATCCCTTTCGCTGAATAATCTCTCCTGCCTTCCACAGACCTGCCCTCTTTTGTTTTTTACCCCACCTCTCTAACTTCTGGAGCTGAAAGGTTGACCTTGTTTCTCTCCCTGCAGAAGCTGCCAGACCTGCTGAGCATTTCTAGCACTCGCGATTTTTATTTCAGCTTTTGCAGCATCTGCAGGATTTTGCTTCCGGACTGAGACCGCGTCCTGTGCTGACGTCACAATGAGTACTCAGCGGAGGACCTGCCGCCCACTCGGTCCTTCAGCCTTTGCCCGCGCTCTCGCTATTGGTCGGGATGCACGTCAGTCACCAGCCCAGGCCCCGGCCCCACAGAGATAAAACAAAAAACTACTGCGGATGCTGGAAATCCAAAACAAAAACAGAATTACCTGGAAAAACTCAGCAGGTCTGGCAGCATCGGTGGAGAAGAAAAGAGTCGACGTTTCGAGTCCACATGACCCTTCAACAGAACTGAAGTATAGTTAGGAGAGGGGTGAAATATAAGCTGGTTTAAGGTGGGGGGGGCGGGGGGAGAGAAGTTGAGGGTGGGGTGGTTGTAGGAACAAGCAAGCAGTGATAGGAGCAGATAATCAAAAGATGTCACAGACAAAAGGATCAAAGAGGTGTTGAAGGTGGTGATATTATTTGAGAAAAGTGCTAATTAAGAATGGAAGACAGGACACTCAAAGTACAGCTCTAGTGGGGGTTGGGTGGAAAGACTAACAAGGTATTAGTTGTAGATTTAAAAATAATGAAAATAGGTGGGAAAAGAAGAATCTATATAAATTATTGAAAAAAAAACAAAAGGGAGGGGGAAGAAACGGGGTGGGGATGGGGGGAGGGGGAGTTTAAGATCTAAAGTTGTTGAATTCAATATTCAGCCCGGAAGGCTGTAAAGTGCCTAGTCGGAAGATGAGGTGCTGTTCCTCAATGAGCAAGCCAAGGACAGACATTTGGGCAAGAGAGCAGGGTGGAGTGTTAAAATGGCAAGCGACAGGGAGGTTTGGGTCTTTCTTGCGGACAGACCGCAGGTGTTCGGCAAAGCGGTCGCCCAGTTTGCGTTTGGTCTCTCCAATGTAGAGGAGACCGCTAGAGGAGACACCTTAACTGGTCTATAGTTTCCTGCTTTCTGTCTCCTTCCTTCTCTTCAATAACGGCGTTACATTTCTGATTTTCGAATTTGCTGTGATCTTTCCAGAATCTAGAGAGTTTTGAAAGATTACAACCAACGCATCCGCTTTCTCTGTAGCCACTTCCTTTAAGACGCTCAGGCCATCAGGTCCAGGAGACTTATCCCTTATTCCCAATAGTTTTCCTAGTAGTTTTTCTCTAGTTGCTTCCTCCCTTTAGCCATTTGATTTTCTACTATTCTTGGGATGCTTTAGGTGTCTTCAACCATCAAGACAGATACAAAATACTTGTTCTGAGAAGTGTTTATCTTTGGCAGTCTTCCATCTCCTGAGATGATTTTTTTTTATTCCTTCATTGGCTTCACTGGCTGGGTCAGCATTTATTGCCCATCCCTAGTTGCCCTTGAGAAGCTGGTGGTGGTGAGCTGCCTTGTTGAACCGCTGCAGTCCATGTGGTATAGGTACACCCACAGTGCTGTTAGGGAAGGAGTTCCAGGATTTTGACCCAGCGACAGTGAAGGAACAGTGATATATTTCCAAGTCAGGATAGTGAGTGGCTTGGAGGGGAACTTCCAGGTGGTGGTGCTCCCATGTGTCCACAGCCCTTGCTCTTCTAGGTGGCAGAGGTCGTGGGTTTAGAAGGTGCTGTCAAAGGAGCCTTGGTGAGTTGCTGCAGTGCATCTCGTAGATGGAACACACACTGCTGCTACTGTGCATCAGTGGTGGAAGGAGTGAATGATTAAGGTGGTGGATGGGGTGCCAATCAAGCAGGTTGCTTTATTCTGGATGGTGTTGAGCTTCTTCAGTGTTGATAGAGCTGCACTCATCCAGGCAAGTGGGAGTATTCCATCACACTCCTGACTTGTGCCTTGTAGATGGCGGAGAGTCTTTGGGGAGTCAGAAGGTGAGTTACTCGTCGCACGATTCCTAGCCTCTGACCTGCTGTTGTAGCCATAGTATTTATATGGATAGTCCAGTTCAGTTTCTGGTCAATGGTAACCTCCAGGATGTTGAGACTGGGGGATTCAACGATGGTAATGCCATTGAATGTTAAGGGATGGTTTGTGCTGTGGTGGTGAACTCTGTGTTAAGCATAACCTGGTGTGGCTGAGGGCCCTACACAGTCATGGAGGCCTCTGCTCCATGTGCTGAAGATAAAGGCAGTGGGCTGAGAAGGTGCAGGATTCAATGGCCTCTGTTTGCTCTGGGCCCTCATCTCAGCCAGCTGAGCTTTCCGTTTCTTCACACCACTTCCAAGGCCCTGCCAAGCAGTCAGCTTCCAGAGGACACAGCCATTGGCAACTGTCTCCCCGTTGTCAGTGTCAATGTCCTCCATCTTCATATCCTCCTTGCAGTGGAGAGCTGGATGTCCAGAGGATTGTTACCCAGTGGCCAGTTCACCTACAGAAGAGCTCTGGGTAAACAGCCATCATCTATCCGATGGGTGTGGCTGAGCCAGCACTTTTACTTTGTAATGAGCGGCTGTTGATGGAATTAGCGTGTGCCAGGGCCTCCGAGTTGATGACTGAGAGATGCTGAGGAAACGTGTTGAGATGACAAAGGTGGAAACTGTTCAGCCTTTTCTCCTGCCCTGCATATGTTGTCCAGGTCTCACCACTGTCGAGGAATGTGCTGAGGACGCGGGCTTGGCAGACTCACAGATTGGTTCTTGGTCAGGTTGCTGTTGTTCCACATTCTCTTAAAAGTTTATCGATGTACACTTTTATGTATATCTACAATTAACAAATAATATATAAACATTTTAATTATTGTATTATTTTTGCCTGTGATTCCCCCCCCACTCTGCCCCCTGTCCCAGAACAGCCCCAGTTTCCAGTCCTAGCTCTGTGCTGCCTCAGCTGCTCTCACCTGGAGACAGCGCCTCACAACCTGCTTCAGCGCACCTGAGCTCCACACCACACCCTGCCCCCCGCCGCACCATCATTGGTTGGAGGACCCACCCCCAATCTGTCCTCCAGTTCCACCCACCCTCTCCCTATTGGTTGGAGCGCACATCAGTCACCGCCCCCTCCCCAATTGTGATCACCTGGTCTGCTCCGCCCAGCTCCGCATCCGCTCCAGTTGGTGTCCCGTTAACCCCGGTCCAACTCTCAGGTTTGTACTTTATTTGGTACTTCTCCCTGCCCACTTCTCCACCCCCACCCAACATCACCACCCCTGGGTATGTCCTGTCCCACTGGAAGAACAGGCCCTGCAGAGGTGGCAGCACAGTGGTATACAGCTGAGAGGGAGTTGCCCTGAGAGCCCTCTACATTGACTCTAGACCCCATGAAGTCTCATGGCATTAGGTGAAACATGGGCAAGGAAACCTCCTGCTGATTACCACGTACCACCCTCCCTCAGCTGATGAATGAGTGCTCCTCCATGTTGAGCACCACTTGGAGGAAGCACTGAGGGTGGCAAGGGCGCAGAATGTAACCTGGGTGGGGGACTTCAGAGTCTATCACTAAGAGTGGCTCGGTAGTACCACTACAGACTGAGCTGACTGAGACCTAATTGACATAGCTGCTACACTGAGTCTGCGGCAGGTGGTGAGGGAACCAAGAAGAGGGAAGAACACATTTGACCTCATCCTCACCAACATGCCTACCACAGATGCAACTGTCCATGACAATATCAGTAGGAGTGACCACCGCACAGTCCTCATGGAGAGAAAGTCTCACCTTCACATTGAGGATACCCTCCACAGTGGCACTGCCACCGTGCTAAATGGGATAGATTTTGAACAGATCTAGCAACTCAAGACTGGGTATCCATGAGGCGCTGTGGGCCATCAGCAGCAGCAGAATTGCACTCAAAAAGAATCTATAAAGAATAGCCTGGCAAATCCCCCACTCTACCATTACCATCAAGCCAGGGGACCAACACTGGTTCAATGAAGAGTGCAGGGGGGCATGCCAGGAGCAACATCAGGCATAAAGATAAAGTTTCAACCTTTTGAAGCTATAACACAGGACTACTTGTGTGCCAAACAGCATAAGCAGCAAGTGATAAACGGCTAAGCAATCCCACAACCAATGGACCAGATCCAAGCTCTGCAGTCCTGCCACATCCAGTCATGAATGGTGGTGGACAATTAAACGACTCACTGGAGTAGGAGGCTTCACAAGTATCCCCATCCTCAATGATGGAGGAGCTCAGCACATCAGTGTAAAAGATGAGGCTGAAACATTTGCTACAATCTTCAGCCAGAGGTGCCGAGTGGATGATTCATCTCGGGCTCCTCCGGAAGTCCCCAAAATCACAGATGCCAGTCTTCAGCCAATTGAATTCACTCCAAATGCTGTCAAGAAGTGGCTGAAGGCACTGGATACTGCAAAGGCTATGGGCCCTGACAATGTTCTGGCAATAGTACTGAAGACTTGGTGCTCCAGAACTTGATGCCCCTCTAGCCACTTACGCACAGTATCAGCAGTGTATCTCCAAGATGCACTGCAGGAATTCACCAAGGCTGCTTTGGCAGCAACTTCTAAACCAATGACCACTCCCATCTAGAAGGACAAGTGCAGCAGATATATGGGAACACCATCACCCGGAAGGAGAGTCATACAGACTCGAAACGTTAATTGAGTGTTTATTCTCTCTACAGATGCTGTTAGACCTGTTGAGTTTTTCCAGCATTTCCTGTTTTTGTTTCAGATTTCCAGCATCCACAGTATTTTGCTTTTACCACCTGGAAGTTCCCCTCCAAGTCACTCACCATCCTGTCACTGGGTCAAAATCCTGGAACTCCCTTCCTAACAGCACTGTGGGTGTGTCCATACCACATGCACTGCAGCGGTTCAAGAAGGCAACTCAACATCACCTTCTCAAGGGCAACTGGGGGTGGGCAGTAAATGCTGGCCCAGCCAGTGAAGCCCACGTCCCGTGAATGAATAAAAAAAAATCAGTAACAATTTTCCAGCCGGGATTGAACCGGGGACTTTCTCATGTAAAGTAAAGGTGATAATCACTGCACTGGGGAAATGAGCGTGAATCCCCCCCGGACAAAGGGGAACTGACCATCCATCTCTAGCTCTAATTCCCAAACAGAAAATGCTGCCAAGAATCAGCAAGTCAGGCTGAGTCTGTGGCCGCTCTCAGCGTTTGAAACCGTCACAATGCCCGGGTGATTGACGGCAGCTCCGGACCAATAGGAAGTGGGGGCTGGGCTCCGAGCGAGGGCGGCTGGTCCTCCAATCAATTGGAGTGACTGAGGGGGCGGGGCCAGGCTGTGACTGAAGCATGCGCAGTACAGGTAATGGCGATGGGGAGACGGGTCCACAATGGGTAAAGGGGGGGATGGCGGGGCGGAGGGAGCGATGGATCCGGCGGGTGGACGGAGAGGCTCCGGAAACATGTTGTGTAAACCGCAAACCCCGGAAATAAACTGACCGGTCCCCCTCCCCCGTTTGCACCGAGCGGGGCCGCAGCTCCCAGATCAATGAAGAGCCGGTTTGTATCAGGCTGGACATTGGTTCCAGAGGCTGGTCCCTGGTCTCCAGAGTCGGTTCTTTATCATTGAATCATTGAATGTTTACAATACAGACAGAGGTCATTCAGCCCGTCCTGCCTGTGCTGTCTCTCTGCAGGAGCAAATCAGCTCGTCCCACTCCTCTGCCCTTTCATTAACAAGACCAGCAGCAGATATTACCCATCCCCAGTTACATGTGGAGAAGATGATGTTTGACCTCCTTGAACTGCTGTAGTCCATGTGGTCAAGGTGCTCCCATAGTGATGTGGGGTAAGGAGTGACAACGATGATGAAGGAACAGCAATATATGTCCAAATCAACAACAACAACAATGTGTATTTATATAACACATTTCATGTAATAGACCTTTCCAGGGTGTTTCACAGGTGTTTTATAAAGCAACATTTGGCACAGAGTCATGTAAGGAGATATGAGGGCAGATCACCAAAGGCGTAAAAAAACCAGAGGTAAGTTTTAAGGATAACCTTAAAGTAGAAAAGTGAGGTCGAGATGTGGAGGGGTTTAGAGAGGAAATCCCAGAGCTTATGCTGTTGGCAGCTGAAGATGTGGTCACCAAAGATGGAACAATTAAAATCAGGAGAGCTCAGGATGTCAGAATTAGAGAAGCACAGATATCTGGGAAGCTTGTGAGGTTGGAGGAGATTACAGAGCTATGGCGGGCAGTCACCATGATTGTAGAGTCCGGTTGGGCAGTCACCATGGTTACAGAGTTATGGCAGGCCGATACCATGGTTACAGAGTTATGGCGGACAGTCACCATGGGTACAGAGTTATGGCGGACAGTCACCATGGGTACAGAGTTATGGCAGGCTGTGAGCATGAAGGGATTTGAAAGCAAGGATGGGAAATTTAAAATTTTGGAGCTTCGTAACCTGGAGACTTTGTAGGTCAGTGAGCACAGGATTGAAGGGTGAACATTCGTGCCACACAAATGTCAGGCAATGACCGTCACTAACAACAGTGAATCTGACCATCTCCCTGTGACATTCAATGGCATTACCATCGTTCAATCCCCTACTATCAACATCCTGGGAGTTACCATTGACCAGAAACTGAACTGGACTAGCCATAGAAATACTGGGGCGACAAGGGCAGGTCAGAGGCTGGGAATTCTGTGGAGAATAACTTACCTCCTGACTCCCCAAAACCTGTCCACCATCTACAAGGCACAAGTCAGGGATGTGATGGAATATTGGAATATCCACTTGCCTGGATGAGAGCAGCTCCAACTACACTCAAAGCTCAACACCATCCTGGATAAAGCATCTCACTTAACTGGCACTCCAGTCACTTAAACATTCACTCCCTCCATAACCGATGCACAGCAGCAGCAGTGTGTACCATCTACAAAATGCACGGCTGCAACTCAGAAGGATTCTTTGACAGCACATTCCGAACACACGGCCACTACCATCTAGAAGGACAAGGGCAGCAGATAGATGGGAACACCACCACCTGGAGGTTCCCCTCCAAGTCACTCACCATCCTGACTTGGAAATATATCGCCGTTCCTTCACTGTCACTGGAACTCCCTCCCTAACAGAACTGTGGATGTACCTACGCCACATGGACTGCAAAGAGAATTGGACATCCCCACCAGCTTCTCAAGGGCAATTAGGGATGGGTGATAAATGCTGCCCTAGCCAGTGACACCCACACCCCGTAAAATAATTTTTAAAAAAGACAGAGGTGATGGGTGAACAAGACTTGGTGTGAATAAGCGCACGGGTAGCAGAGTTTTGAATGACCTCAAGATTGCAGAGAAGTTGATTGTAGGACACTGGCCAGGAGTGTGTTAGGATAGTTAAATCTCGAGATAACAAAAGAATGGTTGAGAGTTTCAGCAGCAGATAAGCTGAGACTAGGATGGAATCGGGTGATGTTTACAAGGTGGAAATAGGCGGTCTCAGGGATGTAACAGGTATGTAGCTGAAAGCTCGACTCGGTTCTAAAGATGACTCCATGGTTGTGAACAGTCTGATTCAGTCTCAGACAGTTGCCAGGGAGAGGGATGGAGTCAGTGATTAGGGAGTGGAGCTTGTAGTGGGGACTGAAGACAATGGTTTCAGTCATCCCAATATTTAAGTGGAGGTAATTTCTGTTCATCCAGTACTGGATGTCAGACAAGTCAGGATGGTGTGTGACTTGGAAGGGAACTTGGAGGTGATGGAGTTCAAAAACACCTGATACCCTGGTCCTTCTAGGTGGTGGGGGTTGAAGGTTTAGGATGTTCTGTAGTTCTGGTCAAGCTGTCGATATAAAGAATTCCTCTCCTTTGTCTCCTGCCTCTCCCACTTCTTTCTCTCTCCCTTTCAGCCCTCCCATAGAGGACAGAGTCTTGTGCAGGCCCAGACCGGGTGGCAGGTTCCCTTCCCTGAAGGACATTAATGGACCAGTTGGGTTTTGATGACAATCCAGCAGTCTTCATGGTCACTTTTTCCTAGTGCCGGCCTCACAAATTGCCAGATTCATTCAGCTCAATTTCACAACCTGTTTTTGTGTTTTTGTGGGTTCTCTCTAACTCCCTTTTTTTCCTGTTTTCGATCGATTTGACAGGGTATTAGAAAGTGAGGATTTGCAGTTGAAAAGTGAAACCAAACATCACATCAGGATTTGACAGGGTCGCCCAATTTATCATAAGTATCATCAGAATTTGAACATGGAAGGAAAAAGCACCGTTCACAGTTGGGAGAAACCGTACACGTGTTCTGTGTGTGGACAAGGCTTCAACCGATCATCTAACCTGTCAAAACATAAATGCAGTCACAACAGGGAGAAACCGTGGAAATGTGGGGACTGTGGGAAGGGATTCAATTACCCCTCAGAACTGGAAACTCATCAGCGCAGTCACACAGGAGAGAGGCCATTCACCTGCTCTGAGTGTGGGAAGGGGTTCACTAAGTCATCCACTCTGCTGACACACCAGCGAGTTCACACTGGGGAGAGGCCGTTCACCTGCTCTGTATGTGGGATGGGATTCACTCAGTCATCCACTCTGCTGACACACCAGCGAGTTCACACCAGGGAGAGGCCTTTCATCTGCTCCATGTGCGGGATGGGATTCACTCACTTATCCACCCTGCGGACACACCATCGAGTTCACACTAGGGAGAGACAGTTCGCCTGCTCTGTGTGTGGGAAGGGGTTCATTAATTCCTCCAACCTGATGACACACCAAAGAGTTCACACTGACGAGAGATCTTTTAAATGTCTGGACTGCGGGAAGTGTTATAAAACTTCTCAGGAACTGATGTACCATCAACAAGTTCACACTGATGAGAGACCGTTCAGGTGCTCTGACTGTGGGACTGGGTTCAGACGATCATCTCATCTCGCTGTACACCAGCGCACTCACACTGGAGAGAGACCGTTCACCTGCTCTGGCTGTGGAGAGGAATTCACTCAATCATACACCCTGCTGAGACACCAGCGAGTTCACACTGGGGAGAGGCCATTCACCTGCTCTGAGTGTGGGAAGCATTTCACTCAGTCATCTGCACTGCTTAGACACCAGCGAGTTCACAGTGGGGAGAGGCTATTCACCTGTTCCAATTGTGGGAAGAAATTCACTCAGTCATCCAACCTGCTGAGACACCAGCGAGTTCACACTGGGGAGAGGCCGTTCACCTGCTCTGATTGTGGAAAGGGATTCACTCAATCATCTAACCTGCTGAGACACCAGCGAGCTCACAAGTCACAACAGTGATTGGATTTTGCTGTTAATCAAATCCCGGACTGAACTGTGTTCATTTGGTCTGTTAATAAGCTGCACCCTAGTTATAGAGGCTAATATCCTGGACAAAGATCAAGTTTGTTTTCTTTGTGATAACCACACTGTGTAATGTCTTTTTAGTATCTCTGAAACAAGTTAGTTCCTTTTGAAGGGGTCTCCCTCTCCCCCATCTCCTCCATCCTCACCTCCAACAACAAGTGTGAGGCGCTCATGGAGCTTCTTTGTCACTAAGATTGAGACAATCTGATCAGCTGCTTCCCTCCCTTTCATTAGCCCACTCGGTCATTCTGTCTTTAAACTTCCCCCTTGTCTAAACTCACATCTTTCTCCGGTTTCCCTCCTACCTTCCATCATACCCCCTCATTTCTCATCTTGTCCATGAGACCTGCCTTCTTCTCCCTTTACTCTTTCCCCACTTAAAGCACTGATCACCCAACTTCCTTACGTTATCTGATATTGTTAATGGTTCTGTCTCTCTTCTGATACTGTCCCTCACACCTTTAAATTCACCCTCATCATCCACCCCAAAAAACCTTTCACACCACCGTCTTTGCAAATATTACCACCCCATCTCCAACCTCCCTTTCCTCACCAAAGTCCTTGAAGTTGGTGTTCCCCAAGGATCTATCCTTGGCCCCTCCTATTTCTCATCTACATGCTGCTACTAGGCGACATCACCCAAAAGCAACGTGTTAGTTTTCACATGTACACTGAGAACGCCCAGCTCTACTTCACCACCATCCCTCTCCATTCCTCTACTATTACTAAATTATCAAACTGCTTATCCGACATCCCGTACTGGATGAGCAGAAATTTCCTCCAATTAAAAATTGGGAAGACCAAAGCCATTGTCTTCGGTCACCACTACAAATTCCGTTCCCTAACTACCGAGTCCATCCCTCTCCCTAGGAACTGTCTGAGACTGAACCACACTCTTCACAATCTTAGTCTCATATCTGACCCCAAGATGAGCTCCCGACCACATATCCACACCATCACTAATATCGGATATTTCAATCTCCATAACATCTCCTGTCTTCACCCCACCACAGCTCATCTGCTGCTGAAACCCTCATCCATGTCCGTGTTACCTTTAGACTTGACGATTCCAATACATTTCTGACCAGCCTCTCACGTTCACCCCACTGCAACACGAAAACGTGAGATTATCCAAAACCCGTGTGCTTTCTTAGACCATGTCTCATTCACCCATCACCCCTGTGCTCACTGACCTACATTGGCTCCTGGTCAAGCAATGCCTTGACTTTAAAATTTACATCCTTGTTTTCAAATTCCTCCATTGCCCTGTCCCTCCCTATCTCTGTAATCTCCAGTTTCACACATCCTGTGAGATATCTGCACCCTTCTCATTCTGGCCTCTTGAACATCCCTGATTTTAATTACTCCCCCAATGGTGCATGTGCCCATGCATGAAACTCTGAAATTCTCTCCTTAAACCTCTCTAGCTCTCTCTCCTGATTAAAGTTGCTTGTTAAAATCTGCCTCTCCAATCAGCTTTTGGACATCTGTTCAAATAAAGACCAATGTGACTCAGTGTTAATTTTTTCTTTATGATAACTCCCCCGAAGCACCTTGGGATGTTTTATTACATTAAACATGTTATATAAATACAATTTGTTACTGTTTTACAATAGCCAGTTTGCACATGGTAAGATTCCACAAACAGCAATCAGACGGTGACCGATTAATCCAGTTTTTTTGGTGTCAGTTAAAGCATGAATGTTGGTCCCACTGCACCAGGAGAACTCCCCTGTGGACAGTATGTGGGGTTGTTGAGATCTCCTGAGCTGAGAGTGGAGCTGATTGAGCTGTTGGGTCCGCAGTGTACCTTGAAGAACCGCTGTCTGGGATCTTTCCTCTTAATTCACTAACCCCCTGAAGTTGTTTATGCAGTAAAATAGTTAGTTGATCTGAATTTAATCTTTGGAGAAAAATCTACAACTTTAAATCAGCTGTAAAAGAGAAAGAAAATTCTTCTGTTCATTTAACACCTTTCACACCCTCAGAACATCCTAAAGTGATTCACAGTCAGTGATGCATTTTGGAAGGAAGAATGAGGAGAGGCTATAAACTAAATGGTACAATTTTAAACAGAGTGTGTAGCAACAAAATACTTGGGGATGAAAGTACACACTTCTTTCATTGTGATAAGGCAAGTTGATCAAACTGTTTTTAAAAATGCTAATGGGATTCTCAGTTTATTAATGGAGGCATGGAATACAAAAACAAGGAAGTTATCCTGAATCTTTATAAATCCCTGATTAGCTCAAATATTGTGTTCAATTCTGAGCACTGGGTGAGGGCCCCATTCAGCAAAAGGTATTCAAATAGAACTGGATACAGATAAATCATATCACTGCTAACTGACATTTAGATTTTATTTACTGCTCCTGATACCTGGCACCTGCCGTAATCTCGGGAGAGACCAGTAACTTGTTATTTAAAATAGAAGAAATCTGAAATCTCAGTTATTTATGGAAAGAACGAAGACACAAGATTCCATAATTTAAACAGAAGAATTTTTACTGTACGGGAGTCAAGCAAAGCAAACACTGAACACTTTCTTAGTTAATCACCTATACTCTAAAACCCAAAGTCAACATTAGTTCAACATGAATTAAAAGGCAAATCATGGTCAATTATAAATGATAAATTACACATTAAATGACAGATACAATTAAGATAGGTCTTATGATTTGACTTGGCAGTGTATCTCGCTTATATGTCATCAGTCTCAGTCACAACTCAGAACACTGTCTTCCTCACAAGGAATTTCAGCTCCTCTTCTTCTAGGATGTAGCCTGATCTCGAGCCAACAGCAGCGCACAACCAACCTGAGTTCCACGGGCACGGTCTTCACCAAAAATGACACACATCTGCGGAACCACCTCAACTCTGCTCACGACGGTCTGGATGGTGTAGATCCACCAAGTAACAGAAACAGCTGCAGCTCCTGTATCGAGTCTCTATCTTCTTCAGCCTGCCTGGACTGCAGTACTGAACCCATCATCCACCACTGAGCTCTGAGGGCCCTCTGTGACCTTTTATATGATTTTAACCAGGTTCAGTCTTAGTTTCCTTTGAAAGTGGGAGGGTCAGTTCCTTTCTCAGTTTCCCTTTTCAATTAGGGTCTGTCTCAATAATTACAACCTCTGACCACAGATTCCAGAACACACCTCTTAGCTCGAACCATCACATCAACACTTGGAGCAAATGACTGGCCTGAGGCCTGTCTCGGATAAAAACACAAGGACCACTTGTCATCACAGAAATTTACAGCACAGAGGAGGCCATTCAGCCCATCATGTCTGTGCCACCTGAAAATGAGCTCTCCAGTCTAATCCCACTTTCAAGCTCCTGATCCATAGCTCTGTAGGTTACAGCACCTCCAGTGCATTTTGGAGTACTTTTTAAATGCGACTATTTCTGCCTCGACCATCCTTTCAGACAGTGAGTTCTAGACCCTCACCACCCTCTGAGTGACAACATTCCTCAACTCCCTGCTAATCATTCCACCAATGACTTTAAAAATCTGCCACCTGGTCATTGACCTCTCTGTTAATGAAATAGGTCCTTCCTACCCACTTTATCTGGCTCCCTGACCAGAACTGTGCTCAGTACTCTAGCTGTGATCTAACTACTGTTCTTTATAGTTCTAGAATAACCGCTCTCTCACCTCCCATTGACTTCAATGTAATGGAAGCTGACGAATGGAACCTGTCAGCATTTGAAAGACATTTACAAATGATTCGAGGGTTTCTTACAGTTGGGATCTTTCTCTGTTCTGCCCACTCCAGGTGTTAGGTAACAGACTTTGTCTTGGGAATATTGAGCTGGAGTATTGGGCCATGTGTTTCCTTGTTCATCTTGTTGACTCTAAATGTTGAATCTTGTGGTTTCAGACACCAGATAATCAAGCTCACATCAACAGATTATCTTTTCCTGACTTTATTAACAACACTGCAATCATACAGACAGAGTATAGTCCCCCAATCTGGAGAACAGGGATCATGTTGGGGTAGACTCCTTGTTGTTCGAGTATGTCCAAGCTGTAAATGATTCCATTGTTTTCTGTGGCTCCTCTCATGACTGAAGAGTCTGACGTGGGATTGACATGGACGCCCACAGAACCGGCAGTTCATGTTGTTGTTGTTGGTACCGGGGGAACTTCTGCAGCTGCTCCACCACTGGTCTTCCTCTGGGCACATCGGATGTTGCGAGTCTGGAGTAGATGGCCTTTGAAACATGCTGAACCAAATTTCAGTGTTTGCCTCCACATGGGCCGGTTGGCTGCAATGTTTTCCCCAGAGAGGTGGTCTGCAATGCAGAAGTTTGTAAGGATCTTTTTTAAGGTGTTCTTGTACCGTTTGTACTGACCACCTTGATGTTGTTTACCCTGAGACAGTTCCCCATTGACGATCTGCTTGGGGATTCTGTCATCATCCATGTGGGGGACATGGCCTGGCCATCCAAGTGGAATTTTCTGGAGGGTGGTCTCCGTGCTGTTGAGCCCAGCATGATGGAAAACCTCTGGAAGGTATGGGAGCTGGGACTTGTCCATGAGAGGAACCAAAGGTCTGAGAAGTGAAATAATCCAGAGTTAGATAGGAGAACGTAAGAAACAAGAGCTGGAATAAATCATACAGACTCTAAAACCTGCTCCAACATTTAATCAGATCATGGCTGATCCTCAATTTCAACCTCCACTTTCCCACTCAATCCTCATAACCCCTAATTTTCTTAGAGTCCAAAAACCAATCAATTTCAGCCTGTAACACAGTGAATACGTGAGCATCCACAATCCTCTGAAGTAGAGAATTCCAAGGATTGACAACCCTCTTAGTGAAGTAAGTTATTCTCATCTCAGTCTGAAAGGCCAGAGATGATGCCTCCTAGCTGTAGAATCTTGGAAACAGCCTCTCAGAATCTTCCATTAAACTGCAGAGAGTATAGTCCCAGTCTACTCAATCTCTCATCATAGCACATTCCATCATCCCAGGAATCAATCTAGTGAACATTCTCAGAGCCTTCCATTAAACTATAGAGTATAGGCCCAGTCTACTCAATCTCTCATCATAGTGCAACCCCATCATTCCAGGAATCAATCTTGTGAACATTCTCAGAATCTTCCATTAAACTGCACAGAGAGTATTGTCCCAGTCTATTCAACCTCTTATCATAGCGCAACCCCATCATCCCAGGACTCAATCTACTGAACATTTGTTACAATCCCTCTAAAGCAAGTAAATCCTTCATTAGGTAAGGAGGTCAAAACTGTAAACAGCAGTCCAGATGTGGTCTCACCAGAACTCTGGACAATTGTAGCAAGACTTCCTTACTCTTGTATTCCAATCCTCTTGGAATCATCACCACCATATCATTTATTTTCTAATTGCTTGCTGCACTTGTATGTTCACTTCCTTTGCTTCTTGTACAAGGAAACCCAAATCCCTCTGAACAACAACATTTAGTTTCTCACTATTCAATAAAAATTCAGTTTCTCTTTGCTTCTTACCCAAGTGAATAGCCTCACATTTTCCCATATTATACTCAATCTGCCACCTTCTTGCCTACTCATTCAACCTGTCCATGTTCCTTTGCAGACTCCTTGTGTCCTCCTCACAGCTTACTTACCCACCTAACTTGGTATGATCAACAAACTTGAACACATTGGATTCAGTTCCTTGAAGTTATTCCTGAATATAGACTGTAAGTATCTGAAACCCCAGTCCTGCTGCTTGCGCTGTTCCAGAATAACAGCCCGCTGACCTCAACATGACATGATTATTCCTAATCTCTGTTTTCTGTCCTTTAACCACTCCCCCACCCGTGCTAATATTTTACCCCCAACCCCATGAGCCCTGACCTTGTGCAACAACCTTTTGTGTGGCACCTTATCAAATGACTTTTCAAAATTCAATCATTATATATTCCCTTGTTCCCCTTTATCAAATCTGCGAGTTACATCCTCAACAAATTCTAACAGCTTTGTCAAACACGGTTCCCCTTTCATCAAACCATTTTGACTTTTGTCTAATCATATTGTCCTTTTCTAAGTGCTCTGTTACCACTGCTTAAAAATAGATTCCAGTACTTTCCTGATGACTGATGTCCAGCTAAATGGCCTGTAGTTCCCTGTTTCCTCTCTCCTGCTTTTCTTGAATATTGGGATTACATTTTCCACCTTCCAATCCATTAGCACCATTCCAGAATCTAGGGGATTTTGGAAAATCACAAGTGGTGCATCCAATATCGGTGCAGCCACCTCTTTCCGAATCCTGGAATGTAGGCAGTGAGATCCAGGGATTTGTCAGCTTTCTATCCCAAAAAGATCCAAAAATGGAGCAGTTGGTAACAGGAGGCCAATGAGTCTCCTCTTATCCTGGAGAAATCAAGGAGTTGGCACACACAAAGGTGATTCATTGGACACCAAACCCCAATTCAGAAAGCCAGAATTCTGTCAAAATGAACATGGTTCAGTCCTGGATGTGATTATCAGCAGCAATATCAGCAGAATCAAACACCTTGTGGACTCACTGGCGTCTCAGCAGGTGGGATAACTGCATGAATCCCTTCCCACGCTTGGAGCAGAGGAATGGCCTCTCCCCAGTGTGAACTTGATGGTGTCTCTGCAAGGTGGATGAACGACTGAATCTCTTCCCACACGTGGAGCAGGTGAATGGTCTCTCCTCAGTGTGAACCTGCTGGTGTGTCAGATGCTGGGATGACGTAGTGAATCCCTTCCCACACATGGAGCAGACAAAAGGTTTCTCTCCAGTGTGAATACGCTTGTGTTCAGCAAGTTGGGATGACAAGTGAATCCCTTTCCACACTCAGAGCTGGTGAATGGCCTCTCCCCCGGGTGCACATGTAGTTGTTCAGTGAGACTGGGTGAACACCTGAATCTCTTCCCACACTCAGGGCAGGTGAACAGCCTCTCCCCAGTGTGCACACGTAAGTGTTTTGTGAGGTGTGTCGAAGACCTGAATCTCTTCTCACACTTGGAGCAGGTGAACGGTCTCTCTCCTGTGTGAAGTCCCCGATGTTGAATTAAAAGTGAAGGAACGACGATATATTTCCAAGTCAGGATGGTGAGTGACTTGGAGGGGAACTCCCAGGGGGTGGTGTTCCCACCTATTTGCTGCCTTTGTCCTTCGAGATGGTAGTGGTTGTGGGTTTGGAAGGTGCTGTCGAAGGAGCCTTGGTGAATTACTTGGTCACTTTGTAGATTGTACACACTGTTATGGATAGCAAGCAGGTTACAAAACAGAAAACAGACAGAAGAGGTTAAGAATAGCTACTCAGACTGGTAAAAGGTGAGAAGTGGTGTTCCACAGGGAGCAATGCTGGGGCCACTGTTATTCACAATTTACATAAATGATTTGGACCCAGAAATTGAAACTCCAATTTTAAAATTTGGTACAGAGTTACAGTAAATCACTGATAAGAATTCCCAATCAACAAAACTTTGTAGCATAGTTCATTAAATCTTTAATTCTGCTGCTGCCTGAACAAGGACACAAGGACCTGATGCATTTAATACTGAGCAAGACTGCAACAAAATCCTTGGATCTAAAATGCACACATGAATAAAACAGGGGAGTTCCTGGAAACATGCTGCAGGTTCTTCATTACCTGGAGATCAAATGTCTGTTGTATAATTGTCCCAGGAGTTAACACGATCTTGTGAACTTTTGCATGTGTTATTTTAATACAGGCTTTAAACTATATATTTGAACTGCATTTTATTATGTTAAAGGTGCTATATC
Source organism: Cetorhinus maximus (assembly GCF_964194155.1). Taxonomy (NCBI): domain Eukaryota; kingdom Metazoa; phylum Chordata; class Chondrichthyes; order Lamniformes; family Cetorhinidae; genus Cetorhinus; species Cetorhinus maximus. The sequence continues at coordinate 7,854,108 of NC_135901.1, forward strand.
AATACAAGTTGTTGTTGATGTTGGCTTAAAGTGGTAGATTCAGGACTGTCACTAAAATATCTTTAAAACTTCACAGAATAATCACTTTTAAACAGGAAACTTAATCCTGGTGTTTAAGTTTCAGTCAAGGATAGAGCACAGTTTTACACAGATCTCTGATTTAACAGCACATTTCCAATCTGCCTGACTCAGGTTGAATAGCCAGAGTTGTAAAGGAACCTTCTGCTCTGCACCTAGGAGCTTTGAACCACCATGGTTACAAACCAGAAATCAGAGGGTTAGATTTATAGGGAGTTTGTATTTTTCCATCCATTTTTCTATGTGGCCTTGGACTCCACACAACCTGACCTTAGTCATCTTTAGGCTGTATGTACTGCACAGAAGTGGCTGTGACACATTTCTTGCACACCTCAGGATTAATCCACATGTGGGTTTTGCTGTCAGTGAAGAGAAATGAGTAAGGCCAAAGTGCCATTTGTCCCTCTCAGCGTGACCCTGAAGGACTGTGTCCAGGCTGAAGTTCTGTTCCTGCCGTGCGATCCTCCCCCAGATTGTCCTTTCTGAGCTCCAACCAGGTGATGTTAAACACTCAAGTGGGAAGGATAAAAATCTACAACAATGTGTTCAAAACAAAGCTTGACATGCTATTCGACATCTATACAGAATATTAAACAGCAGCCCAATTATATGGTCCAGTAAAATCTGCAGAAACAACCCCAAGTGTCAGAATGAAAGAATTCAATCCTGAACATGATTAACAGCAGCAAAAAATGCAGAATCCAACCCCTACAGTCACTTGTGAACTCGTTGGTGTGTCAGCCAGGAGCCTGACTGAGTGAATCCCTTCCCACACACGGAGCAGGTGAACTCTCCTCAGTGTGAACTCGTTGGTGTGTCAGCAGATCCTTTTTACTTTTAAAGGCCTTCTCACAGTATGAACATTCAAAGGGTCTCTGATCAGTATGAACAAGTTGATGTGTCAGAAGGTGGGATGATCGAGTGAATCCCTTTCCACACACGGAACATGTGAATGGACTCTCACCAGTGTGAACTCGCTGGTGTGTTAGTAGGTCGGATGAATTAGTGAATCCCTTCCCACACATGGAGCAGGTGAATGGCCTCTCCCCAGTGTGAATTTGCTGGTGTGTCAGTAGTTTGGACGGCCGATTAAATCCCTTGCCACAGATAAAGCAGGTGTATGGACTTTCCCCAGTGTGAATGCGCTGGTGTTTCAGCAGCCTAGATAATCGATTAAATCCCTCCCCACACAAAGAACAGATGAACGGACTCTCCCTCGTATGAATGCGCTGGTGTATCAGCAGGTAGGATGACTGAGTGAACCCCTTCCCACACACGGAGCAGATGAATGGCCTCTCTCCACTGTGAGTTTGCTGGTGCCTTTGAAAGTTTGATGAATGACTGATTGCCTTCCCACACATGAGCAGATGACTGAACTCTGTTCAGTGTGAACGCGCTGGTGTCTCAGAAGGTTGGATGAATGAGTGAATCCCTTCCCACAAACGGAACAGGTGAACGGCCTCTCCCCAGTGTGGCTGCGTTGATGAATTTCCAGCTTTGATGGGGAACCAAATCCCTTCCCACAGTCCCCGCATTTCCATGGTTTCTCCATGATGCCGGTGTCCTCGTGGCTGTCCATGTTGGATGATCAGATCAAACCTCGTCCATACAGTTTATTCCCACTGTGAAAGGTACGATGCTTTTTCAGGCTGTGCAATTGGTTAAAACATTTCTCCTTCCATATTAAACATTCAATGATATCCAGCTCCTGATGTATTGAGTGAATCGGTCAGACTTTGACCTGATGTTTGGTTTGAGTTTCCTGTCAGCAAATCTTCCTGTTCAAATATCCTACAGAAGGGATTCACAAAAGTCAGTACAGGATGGAAATCCAGAACAACACAATCCTAGTTTCTTTCCTTTTTCTAATCTGTTCATGCGATGTTGGTGTCACTTACAAGGCCAGTATTTGTTGCCCATCTGGAATTGCCTTGAGAAGGCGGTGGTGAGCCACTTCCTTGAACTGCCTGTAGTCCACGTGGTGTAGGTGCAGTTCGAAAGAAAGTACCAGGATTTTGACCCAGCAACAGTGAAGGAACGGCGATATATTCCCAAGTCTGACTTATGATGGAAGAAAGGTTATTGATAAAGCAGCTGAAGGTGCTTAGGCCTCGAACACTGACCTGAGGAACTCCAGCAGCGATGTCCTGGGATTAAGATAACAAAGAATAAATAAAAATACTGACAAATATGAAATAGTGTTGTTGATAAAAGAGATACTCATTCAATTTTTCAGAGATGAATGATTCCCCAGGGGTTCACTCTGACTCCCCTGACTGACTGACCCAGGGTCCAGTCCTCAATCCCCCCCGATTGGTGACTGAACTCGCTGCTCCTTTGCTTCTCCGGCCTCTGAGCTCCTCTTGCTGTTGTTTCCCAGGACAGTCAATGCCCGCTCTCCAACATGACCCTGTCAGATGGAGTTCAGGGGCTCAGAGGAAGAAAAGAAAATGAGGCGGTGAATCTGAGTTGGGAGAAACAAGGAGAGAAACAGGATTCAATGGAGAAACTGAGCGGGGGGCGAGCGCAGCCTCAGGAACAGCGAGTGCGGCTCTCAGAGGCCGAATGAGAGCGGCCGGGCCCGGCGGCCGTGCGGTGATCTCCCCGGGCTGGGGGGTCGGGTGTCGGGGCTGCCCATTAAAGCGATGCTGCAGCGCCTCCCCCATCCTCGCCGCCGCTTCCCGGTTTCTTCTCCATTTCCACCGAGTCCGACTCACAACAAAGAGACCGCCCAGAATGCCCCGCGGCTGGTCCTGGGGAGCATGCGCACTCTCAGCGCCTGGGGGAAAGGAGCGAGTTGAATAGAGAGGTTTCTGGGACGCAGGGGATTGTGGGACTAATGTCGCCATTAATCAGCAGCTGTCTGTAAGTTTTTCACTGCATCCTGACAAAAAGGTCAACGGCATGAAATTCTTTCTTGCTTCTCGATGCACAGATTTTGCTTAACCTACTTAATATTATCAGTATTTGCCTCAGTATTGGAGTTGGATGCCCTTGTCTACCCCTGGCCTCCTGAGTAGACCTTTAGTGTTGCATCAGTTTGAACAGGAGTGGAGATGGAGGAGGAGCTTCTGAGCAGTTGTCAGCCCAGTGCAGCCCAACAATTCTCAATGTGTGGGACTACCAAGTGAGGTTGCTAAACAGACACAGCCCCTACAATGTAAACAAATATTGTTTTCTGAACAATAATTTCAGTATAGGCTTTTAATTCATTTACATTTCCTTCTCTTAAATTAATTTTTGTGGCGTGGGCTTTTGCGAGCAAGGCCAGCAAACATAGTGGATGAGTGTGGCTCCAACTACACTCTAGAAGCTCAGCACCATCCTGGACAAGCTGTCCGCTTGAGCCACTCACCACCTTTAACATCCACTCCCTCCACCACCGACACAGAGTGGCAACAGTGCATACCACCTACGAGATGCGCTGAAGCAATTCATTAATTTTGTTCTACAACACTTTTCAAATACACAACCTCTACCACCTAGAAGAACAAGGCGAACAGACACATGCGAACACCAGCATCTACAAGCTCCCCCTACCCCCGCCCCCACACCCCCCCCCCGCCTCCCCACAAGCCACACACCATCTTGACTTGGGAACTAAATCACTGTTCCTTCACTACTGGTGTATCAAAACCCTGGAACTGCCTTCCTAGCTCCACTGTGGGTGTACCTATGCCACATAAATGTAGCAGTTCAAGAAGGTGGATCACCACCATCTTCTCCAGGGCAATTAGGAGTGAGATATAAACGCTGGCCTCGCCAGCAATACCCACATCCCGCAAAAGACTAATAAAAATGATCCAACCTACTCCACATTAAGGTGATTGTGGGCCTTCTTGATCCATGGCAGTCCTTGTGGTGAAGGTGCTTTAACAATGCTGTGTGGTAAGGGGTTGCAGGATTTTCACCCAACAATGATGAAGGAACGGTAATATATGCCCAAGTCAGGATGATGTGTGTGACTTGGAGGGAACTTGGAGATTTTTGCATGCACCTTCTGTTATTGTCTTTCAAATGGGTCGAAGTCAGTTTTAGAAGGTTCTGTCTAAGTTCTTGTCGACATGACAATGTATAAGATCCCTCTCCTTCAGTATCATCCCCCCTCCAAGGGCCCCAAACCTTTTACCTCTCTATCTGCTTCCATAGAGGCCAGAGTCTTGAGTAGGCCCAGACTGGGTGGAAGGTTGCCTTCCCTGATGGGCATGAATGAATTAGTTGGGTTTTATAACCCTACAGCTTTCATGGTCACTTGCTCCTGGTGCTGGCCCCACAAATGGCTAGATCCATTCGTCACCAGGACTCTGTTTCTCTCTCCCCAGGTGCTGCCAGACATGTTGAGTTTTCCTGCACTTTCTGTTTTTATATCAGTGAACCCTTAATATCTGCTTCATATACTGGTCAATCGATCTTTCCACAGGGGTGAGTGTGTCTGAGAAGTGTGCAACTGGAAAGCCTTATCCATTCACCTCTTGCATTACTACAGCAGATATACATTGTCCTGACAGTGCCAGCAGGGCTGTGGAATTTATTGGAGAGATCTTTCAAAAAGCTAGCATAGGCATAATGGACTGAATGGGTTCAATCTATGCTGCATCATTCTATAAAACAGTGGATATTCGGTATCAGGGGATAGAAGAGAAAGAAAAGAACCAGTGACGGTGTGACTTAACCGAGCTGGAGTCAGCACCTTCAGGGAGGAGAGACAGAGGGGAACCAGTCGGAAAATCTTCAAAAGCTCAGTAAGCAAAGGTTCAAATCACTTAAAAAAATAAAGAATGGCACAGCACCTATTCAGTAGGATATATGTGTGATTTTAAAAATTAATTTATCGCAATTGGGTTCCAATTACGTTCTATTCCCGCTTTAAAATTCAAATGGCGCTGCTGTTACCCAACATTCCCTGCTGATGTGAAAGTGCCCTATTCATATTACAGGAGAGCGGTGCGCAGGCGCAGTGCTGTACTCTAGCTGGAGCATGCGCATTATCAATTTGATCAGAGCTGAGCGAGTGAGGGAGAGGCGTTTCTCAGCGGGTGAGTGTCGATGGGGCGGACTGAGGATTGGAACCAGGAGTCGGGGTGAGGAGGAAGCGGAGGCTTCATAAACGCTCACTGCAGGCCGAAATCCAGGAATAAGACGCTGCAGGTCCCGTAATCGCAGTTCCAGGACATTTTTCCCGGTCCAGCACCAGGTTAGCGGCCGCCATATTGGCCCAGCGGGCGGCGGAGGCCTTACGCGGCCATCTTGATGACGCAACAGAGAGTGGGCGGGGCCTGAGGGTCCCGGTGACTCGGAGAGAAAGGCTGCGTTTGCTGCCAACGCCGTGAAACTCTTTTGAGTTATCAATAGTCACAGATTGCAACTCTTTCGATTACAATCACAGTTCTTGGTTTCCAGGCGTGGGACATGAACCCACAACCCTCTGATTCAAAGGCGAGGGTGCTATGAACTGAGCCACAGCTGACACCTCTCCAACGCCGTGAATGTGGGCTGAGACAATGAGCTTGTTAACCTGCTCTTTACTGCCTAATAAAACTGCTGCTGAGCTGTGGCTCAGTTCATAGCACCCTCGCCTTTGAATCAGAGGGTTGTGGGTTCATATCCCACTCCTGGAAAACCAAGAACTGTGATTGTACTCCAAGAGTTGCAATCTGTGACTGTTGATAACTCGAAAGAGTATAATAAAAGCAAAATACTGCGGATGCTAGAAATCTGATATAAAAACAGAAAATGGTGGGAAATACTCAGCAGGTCTGGCAGCATCTGTGCAGAGGGAAACAATTAACATTTCGATAAAAACAAAACAAAAACAGAATTACCTGGAAAAACTCAGCAGGTCTGGCAGCATCAGCGGAGAAGAACACAGTTGACGTTTTGAGTCCTCATGACCCTTCAACAGAACTAAGTAAAAATAGGAGAGGGGTGAAATATAAGCTGGTTTAAGGTAGGGGGGTGGTGGGAGAGAAGTAGGGGGCGGGGTGGTTGTAGGGACAAGTAAGCAGTGATAGGAGCAGATAATCAAAAGATGTCACAGAAAAAGGAACAAAGGTGGTGGTGATATTATCTAAAAGAATGTGCTAATTAAGAATGGATGGCAGGACACGCAAGGTACAGCTCTAGTGGGAGTGGGGTGAAATAAGACTAAAAGGGCATAAACGGTATAGATTTAAAAATAATGGAAATAGGTGGGAATAGAGAAAGCTATATAAATTATTGGAAAAAACAAAAGGGATGGGGAAGAAACAGAAAGGGGGTGGGGATGGAGGAGGGAGTTCAAGACCTAAAGTTGTTGAATTCAATATTCAGTCTGGAAGGCTGTAAAGTGCCTATTCGGAAGATGAGGTGCTGTTCCTCCAGTTTGCGTTGAGCTTCACTGGAACAATGCAGCCAGCCAAGGACAGACATGTAAGCAAGAGAGCAGGGTGGAGTGTTAAAATGGCAAGCGACAGGGGGGTCTGGGTCATTCTTGCTGACAGACCGAAGGTGTTCCGCAAAGCGGTCGCCTAGTCTGCGTTTGGTCTCTCCAATGTAGAGGAAACCGCATTGGGAGCAACGAATGCAGTAGACTAAGTTGGGGGAAATGCAAGTGAAATGCTGCTTCACTTGAAAGAAGTGTTTGGGCCCTTGGACAGTGAGGAGAGAGGAAGTGAAGGGGCAGGTGTTGCATCTTTTGCGTATGCATGGGGAGGTGTCGTAGGTGGGGGTTGAGGAGTAGGGGGTGATGGAGGAGTGGACCAGGGTGTCCCGGAGGGAATGATCCCTACGGAATGCCGCCTGGGGGGGTGAAGGGAAGATGTGTTTGGTGGTGGCATCATGCTGGAGTTGGCGGAAATGGCGGAGGATGATCCTTTGAATGCGGAGGCTGGTGGGGTGATAAGTTAACATTTTGAGTCTGTTTGACTTCTTCAGAGCACATGAACTTGAAACGTTAACTCTGTTTTTGTCTCCACAGATGCTGCCAGACCTGCTGAGTTTTTCCAGCATTTTTGTTTTTATTTCAGATTTCCAGCATCCACAGTATTTTACGTTTATTTTACAGTTTAAATCACTGCCACTTCTCTTCCAGGAATGCCTACCTTGAGGAAGTATTGCTCTTCTCTCCGAAGTGGATTTCTGTTTGTCTCTTTCACCATGTTCACCTTCATTGCTTTCCATTTACCCCCTGGGATTTGGTAAGGTGTTTCCTAAAACTCGCTTTCACAGCCATATTTCCTTCCTCAGCGATTGTCTCCATGTCCGACTTACCCCATGTGGATTCCAACTGAAGTTCCATCCCTCGTGTTTTGAATCCACCCAGGATTACAGGTATCTCCAGGACATACAATGTTCCTCGGAGATCTGTTCTCACTCAGTGCCATGTGCCACCATATGTACACACTCGACCCCTCTCTCCAGCAGCACCGAATCACACTATCTCAAAGCCATCCTTGTCCCCAGATTCACTTTATTCTTTGTCACATCAGACACCTTAACAATAAACTTTTTCTCTTTCCTTCAGGTGTTAAACTGCTGCTGCTGCTCCACTCTCTCTGAATGAAGATTTAGCTTCACACACACCAAATGTTCCTCCTGTGCCCAACATCTGTGAGTAAAACATTTTATTTTCTTTCCCATTGCATTTCTTTTCTAATTCTGGGTTTAAATTGTTGACTTGCAGGAACTGAAGGGAAAGGAGGTGAATCCAGGGAGGACACTGACTCTGGACAGGTTGGCCCAGGTCTCTCTCTCTCTCTTAAAGACACTGACATCCTTTGCTCTGTCAGCTTGACATATTTATTATATGGCTAAAAGAATGGCTCCTTTCCTCATGCTCACAATTAAAGGGGTGGCTTTCCCAGGAGATGGCTGACATTTAAGGGACAGGAAATTAATATAGGACGTAGATATGACTTGTGTTAAATAGTAGACATTTTATATAAATTATTGATGGTACTGTAATATAGCACATTTATTATTATTTCTATTTTTAAAAAATATAGTACTGATTAACACACATTTTTAGTCAGTTATATGTACATAGACTAGCATAAACATTTTCAGGTCCCTGTCTCCAGGACATGAAGCCCTGACCATTGATCTCAGCATGAATTGCTTCTTCAGGAGCATTGGGAAGCCGAATATTAAGTACGGCAAAGTGGGAATGGAGAGTAGGTGTCTGGGATGACTTTTGAATGGGAGAAGAATGAATGTTTCATAGAAACGAGAATTGCCTGTTCTGAGTTTCTATCCTGTACTGACAGTGATGACTTTTGTAAACTCCTTTTGCAGGATATTAGAAGGAGAGGATTTGCAGACAGAAATCTCAAATCAAACGTCACATGAAGATCTGACAAAGTCACTTAGTTTATGAGGACCAGAATATCATTGGCCTTTGAATCTAGAAGGAGAAATGTTTGTCTGTATTGTCTGCTTCAAAAGGTTTTAAACATCAGTGTGACTGGTAAAACATCAAGACACACAGAGCCGAGCCAGAGGTCCTGGAGCACTGACTGTGGAAAGAACTTTTACTGGTTACCCAGTTGAAAAAACATCTCACAATTCACAGTGAGGAGAGGCTGCACATGTGGCCTGTGTCTAGACGAGGCTTCAACTGATCGTCGAGCCTGGAGAGGCACAAGGACACCTGCATCATGGAGAAACCATGGAAATGTGGGGACTGTGGGAAGGGACTCAGATCCCCATCAGAGCTGGAGATTCATCGACGTAGTCACACCGGGGAGAGACCGTTCACCTGCTCTGAGTGTGGGAAGGGATTCATTGATTCATCTGCACTGCGGAAGCATGAGCGAGTTCACACCGGGGAGAGACCGTTCACCTGCTCTGACTGTGGGAAGGGATTCACTAAGTCATCCAACCTGCAGTCACACCAGCGAGTTCACACTGGGGAGAAACCATTCTCCTGCTCCAAGTGTGGGAAGAGATTCACTCATTCATCCAACTTGCTGACACACCAACGAGTTCACACTGGGGAGAGGCCATTCACCTGCTCTGAGTGTGGGAAGAGATTTATTAATTCATCCCACCTCGTGGCACATGAGCGAGTTCACACCGGAGAGAGACCGTTCGCCTGCTCTGAGTGTGGGAAGGGATTCGGATCCCCATCTAAGCTGGAGATTCACCGACGCAGTCACACTGGAGAGAGGCCGTTCACCTGTTCCACATGTGGGAAGGGATTCACTCAGTCATCCCACCTCCTGTTACACCAGCAAATACACACAGGGGAGAGGCCGTTCACCTGCTCTGAGTGTGGGAAGGGCTTCATTGATTCATCCGCACTGCAGAAGCACAAGCGAGTTCACACTGGGGAGAGACCATTCACCTGCTCTGAGTGTGGGAAGAGATTCAGTCATTCATTCAACTTAGTGACACACCAGCGAGTTCACACTGGGGAGAGACCATTCACCTGCTCTGAATGTGGGAAGGGATTTGCTCATTCATCCACCTTGTGGGCTCACCAGCGAGTTCACACTGGGGAGAGACCTTTCACCTGCTCTGAATGTGGGAAACAATTCAGTGATTCATCCACCCTGCGGAAACACCAGCGAGTTCACAGCAGGGAGAGGCCATTCACCTGCTCTGACTTTGGGAAGGGATTCACTCATTCTTCAAACCTGCTGACACACCAGCAAGTTCATGAGTGATTACAGAAATTGGATTCTGCTGTTATTGCTGCTGTTAATCACATCCAGGATTGAACCATGTTCATTCTCACAGTTAGTGAAGTGGGAGGGTCGGAGGGTTTCATTCTGCTGGACTGGCCGGTCACCATAAGACCACAAGATGTAGGAGCAGAAATAGTCCATTCGGCCCATTGAGTCTGCTGCTCTATTCTATGAGATCACGGCTGATCTGATAATCCTCAACTCCAATTTCCTGCCTTTTCCCCATAACCCTTGATTCCCTTACTGATCTAAAAATCTGTCTATCTCAGCTTTGAATATACTTAACGACCCAACCTCTACAGCCCCCTGCGGTAAAGAATTCCGCAGATTCGCTATCCTCTGAGAGAAGAAATTCCTCCTCATCTCCATCTTAAATGGGCGACCCCTTACTCTGAGATTATGCCCTCTGGTCCTACACTCTCCCATAAGGGGAAAAAAACCTCTCAGCATCTACCCTGTCAAGCCCCCTAAGAATCTTATAGGTTTCAATAAGGCCACCGCTTATTCTTGAGTGAGTACAGGCCCAACTTACTCAAACTCTCCTCATAAGAAAATCCCTCCATACCCGGGATTAACCTCGTGAACTTCTCTGAACTGCCTCCAATGCCCCTTAGATAGAGGGACCAAAACTGTCCACAATATTCCAAACGTGATCCAACAAGTGCCTTGTATAGTTTTAGCAAGACTTCCCTATTTTTATATTCCATTCCCTTTGAAATAAAGGCCAACGTTCCATTTGCCTTGCCTATTACCTGCTGAACTTGTATGCTAGCTTTTAGTGATTCATGCACGAGAACCCCCAAATCCCTCTGTGCTGCAGCTTTCTGCAGTCTTTCTCCATTTAAATAATATTCAGCTCCTCTATTCTTCCTGCCAAAGGAATAACCTCATGTTTTCCCACATTATATTCCATCTGCCAAGTTTTTGCCCACTCACTTTACCTGTCAAATCCCTCTGTAGACTCTTTGTGTCATCCTCACCACTTGCCTTTCCACCTATTTTTGTGTCATCCACAAACTTAGTGATAGTACATTCACTTCCCTCATCCAAGTCATTAAAATATATTGTAAATGATTGTGGCCCCAGCACTGATCCCTGTGGCACTCCACTAGTTGCAGTTTGCCAACCTGAAAATGCCCCATTATCCCAACTCTTTGTCTTTTATTAGTTAGCCAATCTTCTATCCATGTCTCACAGCTTTGCCTCCACTGGGCTGATGCTCTTTGAGCCTGGGAGTGCACATTTCCACTGAAAAGATCCACAAAAGCTGATGAAGTACATTTGTTTTATCTTGGATTGTAAGTCGTGTTTTTCCTACCACCACAGGTAGATCTCAAATAAATATATTTGTCTCTGTTCCATTGAGTCTACAGCACAGGGCCAGGCCAGTCAGCTCAATTCGCCTTTGTCAGTATTTATGTTCCACATGAGCCTCCACCCACTCCATTTCATCTCCCCCATCAGCAGATTCTTCTAGTCCTTTCTCCCTCATGTATGTACCTAGCTTCCCTTAAATGTATTCGTGCGATTCACCTCAACCACTCGCTGTAGTAGTGAGTTCCACATTCTCATCATTCGCTGGGCAAAGATGTTTCTCATGAAATCCTTATTGGATCATTGAACCCCTTCATAATCTTAAAGACTTCCATCAGGTCACCCTTCAGTCTTCTCTAGAAGTGAGAAAAATGCCCCAGCCTTTCCTGAGGGTTAAATGCTCTCAGTTCTGGTATTATTCTTGTGAATCTTTGTTGCCCTTTCTCCAGTGCCTGTATTTCCCTTTTCTAAATAGAGACCACAAATATTGACAATCTTCCCAGTGTAGTCTAACCATGGTTCTGAACAAGTTGAACATAACCTCCCTGCTTTTCAACTCTATCCCTCTGGAGAGGGACCAATATGGGCCCCATATTGAAGAAAAGACATCAAGTTCTTTAAGAGGCTGGAGAGAGGATTTAAGAGAATAACACCAGGGATGAGGGACTTCAGTTAGTTGGAGAACTGCAGCAGCTGAAGTTTCTTTCGATCATAGGGTCATTAGGGTAGGGAAGATGGCCATTTGACCCATCAAGTCCACACTGACTCTCTGTAGAGCAAACAAGTCAGTCTCATTACCCTGTTCTCTCCCTGTATCCCTGTAGTTTTATTTTCCTCAAGTGCCCATCCAATTTCCTTTCAAAATCATTCCAACACCTCTGCTTCTACCACCCTCACAGGAAGTGGGTTCAAGGTCATTACCACTCGCTTTAAATGTACACAAGACTCCTAGAGCGCAGAATGAGGCCATTCATCCCATCATGCTCAAGCCAGCTATCTAATTAATCGCATAGCCCTGCAATTTTCTTTTCATTTCAAGAATCTGTCCAATTCCTTTTTGAAAGATAGAATCAAATGTGTTTCTTACACAGTTTTCAGGCATGTCATTCCAAATCACAACAACTCACTGTGTTTTAAAACAAATAATTCAGGATTTAGTGTGTTTGGTGTCAGAGACATGGTTGGAACCAAAGTTAAGGCTCAATCTTTATTAATGATTTTTGTTGTGGGGACTGAGTGTAATATATCCAAATTTGTGGATAATTAGAAAAAAAAATGCATTTTTATACCACAGGATGTCCTGATGCATCTTACAGCCAACGAAGTACTTCTGAAGTTTAATTGCTGTTATCGGAAACTTCAGGTAGCCCTGGGTAATCAAATTCAGGTTTAAAAATCAATCACTTTCATTTTGTATTCACTGTTATAGCCAACAAGGTCAAGGAAGACATTTTATCCTCTTACATGTGGCACCTTTCTGCCTTTTCACATTCTGTAACTTTTCTTTATTGAATATAGATTGAGTTTGTATTAAAATCTAGTCATGAAACATAATTATTCAGTAATGACCTTGGTTAATGAATCAGTAATAGATAATTATATTGAAAAGGTCAGATCTTTATTTTAAAAATTAACACTGGATAATCCAAAAAGAAACTGCAGAGCTAGCAGAAATTGTTTAAACAAAGAAATTCTTTTCTAATTTTGATAAGCTACAGGACATCATATCCTGCCAAAGTACAGCTCAAGGATAAGGCTCATTGTTCAATCTGATCAAGATTAGTAAGAAGCAAAGCTATTGTCTTCCACAAACTCTTTTTGAACCAGACTATCTTGTATTAACAAAATATAATAATTAAAGGTTACTGTATTAATTAACTACTAGTCAACAACGGATGATTGAATAAGTAATGAGCCTTGAGTTACAATTAATAATGAATAATGAATCAGTAGTTATAACAAAAAGGTGAGTTTTATTTGCTGTAAAGATGAAAAACCTTAATTGCTGTGTGTATGTGAAGAATGTGTATGTGAAGATAAATGTAGCGGCAAGAGAGATCTTCAAAATCTGCTTAGCCTCAAAATTGAACTTTATGAATAAGGGATTATATAGAATCAGATGAAAGGACAGTATGAAACAGTTCTATTGTTCTCCTGTCTGAGATAATGAGTTAAGGTGATGTAAGTAATTGGGAATCCAGTTAAATTAATCTAGTAACCAGAGTGACCAATTGTCATGCTACGACAGGCCCCACTCTGACTTGAGTTAATGGTCACTTTGGGGATAAAAGTAGAGATTCCAACGGTCTTCCTTGCTATCCACGTACTGAAGATTCCCAAGGCCGAGATCCAAGGAAATTACTGACAAAGAAGGAACCAGATCCCGAGGCCGAAATCCACAAGAATTACTGTCGAAGAAGGAGCCTGGGAGGGTCACGCTTCTATGGGCTGATCACACATATGAAGTTGTAAAAGTCAATTTCTTAATGTTTTTAAGGAAACACTTTTCTTTCAGTAAACGTTTTACACTAACTACCCAGAGAATTCTGCCTTTGCCTTAATTGGTGAAAGTCTTGTCCGAAGGAAAGCAAATTTATTAAATGGCAAGTTGGAGTTGGCTGAAATCAATTAACTTACAGACCACAAGATCAGATAATAGAAATTTCAAATTTAAATCTTGCATTTATATAGCATCTTTTATGGCCACAATACATCCCAAAGCCCTATACAGCCAATGAAGTACTTTTGGAATGCAATCACTGTTATAATGTAGGAAACTCAGCAGCCAATCAGCAGCAGCAAGATCCCGCAAAGAACAATGCTATAATGACCAGATGATCTGTTTTTAGTGATGTTGATTGATAAATATTGGCCATGATACCGGGGTTAACTCCCCTGCACTTCTTCGAAATAGTGGCCATGGGAACTTCTCAGTGTGCCCAAGGCAGCAGACTGGCACTTGCATTAACATCTCATCCAAAAGACTGCAGCTCCAACAGTGCAGCACTCCCTCAGTACTGGCACTTGGAATGTTGCACATGAGTTTGCCCTCAGGCTCCTGGACTGGCACTTTTCCAAAACGACTTTCTGACTCAGAGGTGAGAGTGCGATCCACTGAGCCACGGCTGACACGATAGACAATACAAAGTTAGAAAGGGAAACATACCCTTTGCCTCCAGTGCCTAAATCTAAACCTTAAAAAACCCCATATTAAAAACAAGTATTTGACAGACAAATATTCAAATTTTGGTTTAGAAACACAAGTTTCGACTTCCTATTTGAGCCTCCAGCACTTTTCTGTCTCTATTGCTTGTGTCAATGAGCTGAGAGCTGAATTTAGCTGAGAATAATGGGGCCTGTGCCCCAGTTGGGAAACTGCCATGAGTGTCAAACTAAAAGAGACAGGAAGGTTCTGGTGGACTAATATGGAAATTGGTCTCCAACCAATTGGGGAGGGAGGGGGTGAGTGGGGCTGATGGTGACGCGACCCTGAGGTTCAGTTTCCTCTTGTCCAAAGTGGGGAGTCATGGGGACAGGGTACAGACGAGATAAAGAGAAACCATTTGGGTCCTGAACATTTTACATATTGTTGAAAAAAGAGACATGTTTAAGCTTTTCATCTTGCAATCATCAGGATACTTGCAAGAATACCAATGTAAGGAGGAAAACAACAATTTATACTATATGTGAGGAGAGTGCTGATTGGTAGGCAAGTGACGTTGCCATTCAGAATGTACCATTATTGGTGACTGACAGGTAACTGCCACATATTGTTTGAAATTTAAACCAGGCATCTTGACCCTGATTGGTCAGGGCATTGCCCTGAGGAATGAGTCAGTGAATGGCTGTCACTTATTTTGTTTAGCTGAAACAGACACAATGTGTGTACATGTTCTTTCTGTCTGCAATGAACAGGACCCTGTATTAATAGATGTAGCTTCCAGTACATGCATATGCACTACATTGCAACCTGGAATTACAACCTTAAATTGGTTGTCAGCGTAATTCTTAGCACATTGAGGGTTATTTATTAAGTGATAGGGGGAGGCAAAGAAGAGGTTACCAAAGATGTCATAGACAAAAGGACAAAGGGGTGTTGACGGTGGTGATATTAGCTAAGGAATGTTCTAATGGTGACATTAAGGGTAGAAAGCAGGACGAGCGAGGTACAGATAGCCCTAATGGGGTTGGGGTGGGGTGAAGGGCATCTCATGAATGGGCCTAAGGCCATCACTTTCAGCCCTGAAAAGTGCCCAGTCTACCTCAGGTTATCTTGGAAGGGCAAGGTATCTCAAAAATTTGAGCAACAGGTCAAACAGCTGTTTCACGCTGCTACTATGCAGTAGCAATATAAGTGGTATTCACCACTAACAGGATGCTGCTGTCAAACCAAAAAAACATTCTATCACACAAATGAATAATGTAGTATGTGAATTTCAGTGCCAGTGTGACGCTAGGTATGTAGACTGTACATCCCAAAGACTGGTGGATCATATCAAACAGCATGTCCCAGCTGCTGTTCACAATGGGCACGGTACAGACTGTACCCAACCAGCCCGTGCCTGCAAACCTCAAAACAACAGTGTCCCACATTCGACGTGATTCTGCAATTGGACAACATTGGCTAAATAATCCTCAATGTGCTAAGAATTACGCTGGCAACCAATTTAAGATTGTCAGTTGAGCTTGCAATTTAGTGTATTAGGATGTACTGGAAGCTACATATTAATGCATAGGGCCCTGTTCTTTGACAGCCATTCACTGACTCATTCCTCAGGGCAATGCCTTGACCAATCGTGGTCAAG
Source organism: Cetorhinus maximus (assembly GCF_964194155.1). Classification (NCBI taxonomy): domain Eukaryota; kingdom Metazoa; phylum Chordata; class Chondrichthyes; order Lamniformes; family Cetorhinidae; genus Cetorhinus; species Cetorhinus maximus. The sequence goes on from NC_135901.1 coordinate 7,869,970, forward strand.
CTGCCTGGTTTAAATTTCAAACAATGCTTGGCAGTTAACTGTCAGTCACCATCAGTGGTGCATTCTCCATGGCAATGCCACTTGCCAACCAATCAGCACTCACTTCACATACAGTATAAACTGTTGTTTTCTCCTTTATGTTGATGTTCTTGCGAGTGTCCCTGATGAGTGCAAGGTGAAAATCTTAGTCATGTCTCTTTGTTCAGCAATATTCAAGTCCTATCTTACCAAATGACTATTTTGCATATCCTTTTACTCTGGCTACCCTTGGTCCTCAAGAAATGTTCTTTTTTTAACCATATTTTCTTTCATTAATAGACTTTAAACAATAAAAATATTTGATTTTGCTGAACTTTTCATGAATACATTTAAGAACTTTAGGGAAAGCAGATGAGAGTGTTTATTAGACTCTTTAACAGAAAGTGAATCCCTCTTAGGTAATTGGCAAAGTAGCCTTAGGGGGGAAGATGAGATTTTGTTATTGACACAGTAATGTTAGAAAATGGAGTTCAGGGAATCAAATAATCCTTTATTCCCTTTTCCCAAACTCTGAAATGATTCGCAGTGATAACCCTTATTGGTGACAGTGGTTAGATTTTATTCAGTATAAATGAGACCTGACACTTACTCATGCCTGAGCAGCAGTATCAAAGTGCAGCAGCATTACCATTGCACTCTGGGTAGAAGCACCATCTCCATGTAAATGCTCCCTGGTTGCCCCAGACGCTATGGCACCAGTCAATGTAATGTATAAAACCTCTGCAAATCTCTGTGCTTGGGGAATCCCTTCTTATACTTTTATACATTACAAAGTCCATGGAGACTGATTTCACCCAATCATTGCCTACCAAACATTTGAATGCACCAATTACAAAACCTGTCATTGAACCATCTGTACCCATCCAAGCCATGTCAAACTCTCAAACAACTGGGCCCCCACACTCCATCCCTGGTACAGAGAGTCAGCATTTCCAGGCCAAACAGTGAAAACATGGTGGATTTGACACCCAGACGTCATCTATAATTAATGGTACTCTTCTTTTCTCTGTCCTCCGGGAGCTGATTATCTCCCTGTTCCCACATAGAAAGTCATCTGTTCTTAGTTCTGCTAGATTTCTGCTGAGGTTTGACCCCTTTTACACCTTTTGGATCAATAAAGCATTGGTCAATGAAGACCCAAATCACAATTTCCTATCCTGTCACCTGGCAATCAGCCTTTCACAGAGCATAATCACAACAGGAATAAAACCAGAAGTGTAACAATAAAATTAAAAATAAATGTACCGCCAGTTATAGAATTTAATTTAATGTTCACTAATTAGCAAGAAAACCCAAAGTAAGGGTCTCCCAGGATTCCTACACCTTGAGAGGAGAAGAACTCTCTGTCTCCGACCCCTCATTCAATTTCACTCTGTTATTTTCCAGTTCTGTTCTGACCCTGACTGGGGTAACATCTACTCAATCTTTTCCTCTTCTGAGGGAACACTATGAGTTCTTAGTTACTAATACATAAGGATGTACACTTCAAGCAACAGATCATGCATGGATGCACAGGGTTCTCCAGCTCTCTCTTTACCCCCATCCAACTTGAGGACAGTTCTTACTGAGTATTATTTTTCCCAAGCCCTTAATTGTGCAATCCAAATTTTTATCCCTTTTACTTTAATTTTACTCCTTTTGACCATGACCAGTGTTTAATTCTATCCTGGTTGTTTTAAAGTTAGTATCTCTATGAAGTATGTGTCAATGCCTTGATAGTGTCAAAATGTTGTCTCATTCCCCTGGCCACATGAATCATTTCATGTCATGCTATTTGTCAAGTAGCTGCATATGTCTGGGACCCAGTCTTCAGTGGAAGTTCATCATGCATTTCCCAATGCTAGTTGAAACACATGTAAGAAATG